>NW_015549560.1:776607-795220 GCF_001515605.1 Sinocyclocheilus anshuiensis | reverse complement strand
TTTAAAAAAAAAAAAAAAAAAAAAACTTTTTACATTTTTCTCCTAAATAAATTCTGGTAAATAACATTTATGTTAAATACTCCTTTAAAAAGTGTTTTTGATTATAATTTTATTAGTAGTAGACTAGAACACGTGGATATGTTGTCATTCTTACACTATAATACTGAACTTTGATTTCAGTGATTTGGACTATGAAATGTTGCACTTTACTTTTGCTTTAAAAAAAGGATTTCATTAGGTTTAATAAAATATTCTTAAGTAAAATTTGTGGATTTTTTTTGTGGGAAATTAATCGTTTAGAATAATCGATAAATTAGTCGATAGATTAATCAAAATAAAAATAGTCGTTAGTGGCAGCCCTAGTCATTCCCATGGAAGAGCTGATGTAGGGGTAAGCAGTATGGCCAAAATTATTGCGATAAAATTTTTCATATCAGTTGATACAGATGATTATCAGGATACATTTTTCTTTTTCTATTTTTCTTTTAAGTTTAAAGGCAGATTTTTGCTTCTAAGTGAAAGTTGTAGAAACCAGACCTTTAATTGTGGTTTTCAACTACTCAGAACTAGTGGTCGACCAATATATTGCCAAAGCTGATATATCGGCCGATATGTTTTTCTGTTTGGTCGATGTGTTCGAGGCGCAACTTTTATTTTGACAGTGCGTCAGACATTTATTTTGACGGCACTAAGACCTGCAGCGCCTGAGCACGCAAAGAATCAAGAAGTTATCATTTTAAGTATGTTTATTTGAGACATTTTTTAAAATAATTTCCAAATCATTTCAAATTTCTTAAATATTAATTAAAATTTCAAGTAAAAATGTTAAATGTGTACACACACACACACACACAAAAAAAAAATAATAATAAATAAATATCAGCCACTCTGCTCTCTAAGATAACCAGCATCGGCTGCCAAAAAAACTATGTGACCCTGGACCAAAAATCATTAGGATATTATGTAAAGATCATGTTCCATGAAGATATTTTGTAAATTCCCTACCGTAAATATATCAAAACTTAATTTTTGATTAGTAATATGAATTGCTAAGAACTTAATTTGGACAACTTTAAAGGCGATTTTCTCAGTATTTAGATTTTTTTGCACCCTCAGATTCCAGATTTTCAAATAGTTGTATCTCTGCCAAATATTGTCCTATCCTAACAAATTATTTATTTATTATTTGTTCAGCTTATTTATTCAGCTTTCAGATGATGTATAAATCTCAATTTCAAAAAATTGACCCTTATGACTGGTTTTGTGGTCCAAGGTCACATATCGGTCGACCACTAGTCAGAACATGACAAACACTTCAGTCAACCTTAGAAAAATTAATTTCTTAGTTTCTGCATGTTCTACTGAGTGAGTTTCAAATCATGGAACATGTTTGTGTTGTCTGACTTTGATGACGTGTATCTTCAGCATAGTTTGCAGTGCAGGCTGCAATATTTATAATATTACTTTTTTTGTCTCTTAGAAATGCACATTTGACAGTAGCTTGAGTTAGAATGCAGATGTTTGTTCATTATCAAAAACAGTAACATCTGTAAAAAATTGTTAGAACTTCATTTTTTATTTGGTGATATGTAATTATTCTGAGTGTTTGAATTTAATGATAATCAGTTAAAACCTCAATACCATGGTAAATTTAACCAAACTTTATATGGTTTCTAGGTATTTGTATTAAAGACAGCAATCTAAATACATTTAGTATAAATGCATATACACCACAGCTTAATACATTTAATCCAATCCTACATTAATAATATAATAAAATTCGATATGAAAGTCTTCTGACTGTATCGTTGCTCACAGTGATTCTGTATGGCATGCTGTTCCAACGCTAAGCAGCCAGACCTCAAAGTCCTGCCCAAAATGATGCCTTAAAAAAAGATTATATACAGGGGTGCACATAAGTTTTTCAGCCTGGTTCTCATAAGAGAGATTTGGTTTGTAAATCTGTAAATAATCATTACAGATTGAATATTCGAATATTCGACTGTTTGTGCACACCCCTACAATGCATCATCCGACAGTATTTCTTGACCTACTAGCCTATTGATCAATTGGGCAATATTAATGCATGTATAACAGCCAATATTAAAAACAAAAAATCCTAACCAACATTAATATCTTAAAAATTAGGCATATTTAATGTGTTGTAGCTTCAGCTTTTTCCACTCGTAATATAATTAATAAACTCAAATGAATTCTGATTAAACATATAAAAGCCATTTCCCCAGGGTGACCTTTCAAGTCAACTTCTGTTTATGCAACACAAACTCTCTTCTCACACCAAGACACCATTTTTCCTAAAAAAGATTAAAAAAAACTGTCACCACCCTGAGCAAATGAAACCAGAGAATGCCCTGCCTGCCTATTTGTATTGCAAACTAGAGTCTACTTTTCAGCCAGGCAGAAAAAGACACAGGGAGGACGGCGCCTCCAGGAAAAGCAGGAGAGGGAGTGGAAAAACCCGATCCGTAGAAGATCCGCAGATACCTACAGTTCAGCTGTTTAACAACTCAACAGCAACAAACAACACAAAACACTAATGAATACAAGTAGAAAAAACTTACTTCAAAAATAAAGAGGATGGAGTCCAGCTCCTCCCGCTGAGATTTGTTCCCTGAAAAAAAAGCAATAGAAATAGTTATGTCAAATAGTTGTGTCATTTTACATTCACCCTTTATTATTGTTTATTGACTCAGGCTTGTGCTTTTGCAGTGATTAACTGTAAATTTTTGATCTATGTTGCTAGAATGCTGGAATGTGTTGTCAATATTTAATAATCTTCAATGAATCAGGGATGAGCATGAATACTTGAATACTCGAAAGTGACAGTGATGAGCGATCATGAAAATGACGATCCTGTGACTTCAAACGGTATATATAATCAGGGGTGCACATAAGTGGTACGCAGGTGCGCATGCACGACCAAAATAAAAAATGCGCAGTGTAAATAAGTTCTGAAAGCGCATTTGCTTACCGACATGGTTGACAGCTGTTGCACAATTACAATTTTAGATAGACAAACTGTAATACTGTATAAGATTTATATTCAAACTGAATAGATAAATAAATCTAGGCTACCCGCTGCCGTTTTCAAAGCACAATGCAAAACTGTGACATTTCATTCACTGATGCGCTTCAGTCGGCAACGCTAAACCCGGAAGCGCATATACTTACTTGCTGGCAACTCGCCAAAATAAAAGCCTGCTGATTTTACGTTTGAAATGATGAAAATCCATCTTTAAAAAAGAAGTAAATATTAGCATTTTATTTTTAAGTTTACTATAAAATAGTTGTATTTGTATTTAATACTCCCTTTTTATTTTAAAATATAATAGTACTATCACACTTTATTATTTAGTTTATTATTTTATTAAAAAAACTAAATAAAGTGCAACAATATTATCACTACGATTAATTTATATTTTTTTATAGTTGTATTTAATGGGTTACACTATGTGCAGCGTGAGGACCAAACCAAATCTCTCTTATGAGAACCAGGCTGAAAAACTTATGTGCACCCCTGTATATAATCTTTTTTTAAGGCATCATTTTGGGCAGGACTTTGAGGTCTGACTGCTTAGCGTTGGAACAGCATGCCATACAGGCTGGATAATTCAAGTGAAACTATGGCTTTGAAAGTGTGCACTGAAGTCTGTAATACATGAAGTCACCACAATCTCATTGTTGATCATTGTTAGTTCATGTTAGCTTACACATTAACTAACGCTAACGAACAGAGCTTATTGTAAAGTGTTATCATATTTTTTTTTTGCTTTAGCTGCCCGTGTTTTAGCATGTTGTTACGGGAAGAGCACATTCACGATAGAAGTTACACATTCAGACTAGCAGGGTCCAATTCACTTGCATTCCTTTTAAATGTTTGTTTAAAAAATATATTATTAATAATCTTGCTGTGTTACATTTTTCTTCATATTTTTTTTTCTTCACAAGCATGTTTTAATGAAAATTTCTCTTCATGGCTTCTGAAATGCATAGGGATGTCTTTGAAAGTTGCCAGCCACCGCCAGCATTTTTTATAATTTTCACAAAATCAACACTTGAGTGGGTGGGTAAGTTTTATTAAAAAAAAAAAAACACTCCCAAAGCCTACACAGTCCTAAACCACTTCCTGGATCAACATTTTATTGGTAACATTAAGCAGTTTTGATTTATGTGCTGATTAATGTTTGATGATCATGCTATTTTGCATATACATCTGCTTACATATGCGACCGCTTATTTCTGCTTCTTCTTCACCATGTTTTGATCCAGAAGTTTAATACTCTTTCAGAAGATGTGTGATAGCGCCTCCTACCGTATAACAGCCAAGCTGTCATAAAGATAACATTATAATGAGAAGACTGTTGTAACAGAATTCTTTGTGCTTTAGTTGCCCGTGTTTTTTAGCGTGATGCTACGGGAAGAGTGCATCCAAAACAAGAGTTACATATTCAAGACTAAAGGTCATTGCACACTGAGTCCCAAAATTTCATCCAAAGTTTTCGCACGCTACAAAATAAATACGACCTCACGTTATGTCAATCACGTTTCCACACTGCCTCCGAAATTTTTGTGCGTCAAAAAAATTCGGATCGGGTTAGATTTTTTCCGTTTTTCGCATCCGTTGCAAGCATTTTGAGAGGTGTTTTGACAGTTCAGAGCCACCGTACAAGCGAACGCTAAAATCCAGAAAGAATGGCGATTGTCAAGTTCATCCACTTCGTCTCGCAGCACAAAGCACCGTAAAGATCCTTGCACACTGAGTTCACAGAAATTGGTGGTCTTCTTTTTAATATGTGGCTCTAGTATCGCTAGCAAAGCATCAAACTGAGCCACTGACATCCTGAAGTAAACTTTGAAACGCCCGGGATAATCCCGCTGCTCCTGAGGGGGAACTCTCCGTCCTCTCTATATCTCAGTATCGGATGGACCCAATATTTCCTCTCTTTTTCTCTTTTTAAGAAGCAAGAAGACAACTAAATCATGCTCACTGCTTGAAGACTCCATTTAGTGCTGTTTTGCGAATGTTTTCGCAACGGATTAATTAATACGCATCAGACTCAGTGTGCAAGGTTTCTGTGCGTGACGAATTTTTAGGATTTCGAATACGAAAAAACGCATATGAAAATTTCGGACTCAGTGTGCAGAGACCTTAACATGTAAATTATAGTTGTGTTAAAAAAAATAGCAGTACAACATCAGTAACCTGATGAACCACTGTTATTAGCAGTAGTAATATTTCTGCATTGCAAATCATTTACTTGGATGCAGTGGTGTAATAGAAAAACAACAGCCCAAACTGGTATGACATTTGTGCTGATGCTTTGAAAGGGGTGTGGAGTTTAATTATAGAATTAATTTATTCTGTGAAAAAAAACAGGTGTCATGAATTGTCCTTCATTAAGGAGGAAGGGAAGAAATGTTTCACACATTGTTATAAAAGATATTTCCTTCTGAATTGCAAAGTAAAATGGGCCATTCCAAACACTGTTCGGAGAAAAAACGTAATTTGAATAAAAAGTTGATTGGAGAAGGAAAAACGTATAAAGAAGTGCAGCAAATTATAGGATGCTCAGCTAAAATGATCTCAAATGCTTTAAAATGGCAACAAAAACCCGAAACACACGAAAGAAAACCAGGAAATGGGTGTTTCAACAAGACAACGACCCCAAACACACAAGTAAGTGAGCAACATCTTAGTTTGAGAATTTGAGCAAAGAATTTAGGTATTTCACCATCTACCATGCATAATATTGTGAAAAGATTCAGGGAATCCAGGGAAATCTCAGTATGTGTAGGGCAAGGCAGGAAACCTCAGTTGTGTGTGACCTTTGAGTCCTCAGAAGGCACTGCATGAATAACCGTCATGCTGCGGTGGTAAATATAGCCACATGGGCTTGGGAGTTCTATGGAAAACCGATGTCCCTTAACACAGTCTGCCACTGCATCAAGAAATGCAACTTCAATCTCTATTTACACAAGGAGAAATCTATACATCAGTTCTAGGCAGAGATGCCTGCGAGTTCTCTGGGTCCGAACTCATCTCAGATTGTCCAAAAGACAGTGGAAATGTGTGCTGTGCTCAGATGAGTCCACATTTCAGCTTGTTTTGGGGGAAAACAAACATCACATTTTCAGTGGCAAAGACAAAAAGGAGCATCCAGACTTTCAAGTGCAAAAGCAAACGTCTGACATGGTATGGGGTTTAACGGTGCAAACGACATGGGTGACTGGAATATGTGTGAAGGTACCATTGAGGTGGAGGCGTATATTGGGATTGTACAGAGACATATACTGCCATCAAAATGACGTCTTTCATGGGAAGTGCATGGTTATTAGATCAAGACAACATCAGATCTCAATCTGCATGTGCTACGACAGCGTGGTTTCATAAACACGTGGATGTGACTGACTGGCCAGCAGATCTGTCTGCTGTTGAAATGTATGGCCCATCATGGAAAGAAGACTGATTGATAAATGAGCAGCTGAAGTCTTGTATCAAGCGAGATTGAGGAAAATTTTTGCTTGCAAAACTTTAGAAATTAGCATCCTAAATTCCCAAATGATTAAACATTATAATTAAAAGGAAAGTTGATGTGACACAGTGGTAAACATGCCTCTGTCCCAATTTTTTTTGGAGTGTGTTGCAGCCATCAAAATCAAAATCAAAATGTGTTCATATGTACAAAATACAATTAAGTTGACCAGTGAAATCATTGGGAATCTTTTCTTTGTACATTTGTCAAATAAATAAAGGTTAAAGAGAACTTAAAAAAAATCACATATTGTTGATTTTATGGCATTTTACAAAACGTCCCAACTTTTTTGGAATTGGGGTTGTATAGGCTAGCCTACTGTTTACATTGTTTAGTTTTGTGTGCAACCCACAAGTATAACTCAATAAAATATGCGCTTTCACACTACATTAGCTTTTTATCATTATCAATTCAGACTGCAAATTCCAGTAAAATGTTTCTGCACTTGGGTGACAAATTCTGCAGTGGGTGCAAAGTAAATGATCTATCACTTTTTATACTAAACTTATCATGCACTATGAATATTGTTGGCTCTATGACACACTGTCTGTGATAATCCTCACATCATTAATGTCTGCAGCAAAAACTGCAGGCAAGTTGCATGTTCATGCTTAATGCTTAGGGTATACAGCATCACAGGTTATTTTCATTTTATGCTCTGCAGTGCACTGATGCATGCATGCCATTTTAATTCCGGGTCTTTAAGTTACTCAGTTAAAAACTGCTCAGCTGAATCATAAAATCACTCTCTTGCCATGCGGAGAAATGACAAGGTGAGTTTCAAACAAATACTTCTACTGCAGAATTGTGCTTTAGCATGAAGGACAGATGACCTTCACTGAACACAGTGCAGGAAAACCTCTTTGGTCAGTGGTGTGACTCAACAGAAACAAAAGCCTCATTAACTTCACATGAGGGGGCATGCAGGCAACAGTGAGGCAGGGCTGTTACATCAAGCTGAAGAACTGTAGACTTGAATCAGTTTTTTTTTTTTTTTGCATTATTCAAAAGCCTTTTTCCAAAACCTTTGTGAGCTGCCTTTCTATCTAAGCAAGCTACATTCTAATGTAGCATGAAACTGAATATTTTACAATATGTGACTGATTTGGAATGAACTACATTAGAGATGCATGAAATTATTTCCATTACTAGATGTGAGGTGCGCTACAAATGAACTTTTTTAAACTAATAAATCAACTGAAAAAAAGCACAGACTAAAAGATCAATTTTGTAATCCCCCCCATGTCAGTATTTTGTTGAATTACCTTTTGCTTTAATTACAGTCTTTAGTCTGTTGGGCTATGTCTCTGTCTCTACTAACTTTGCACATCTAGACTTTGCAATATTTGCACGCTCTTCTTTGCAGAACTGCTCGAGTTCAGTTCAATTTGATGGTGAGCGTTTGTGGGCTGCAGTCTTCAAGTCATTCCACAGATTTTCAGTGGGGTTTCAGTCTGGGCTCTGACAGGCCATGCAAGAACATTCAGCTTTTTCTCCTTCAATCACTGTGTGTTCAGTTCTGCCGTGTGCTTTGGGTCATTGTCATGTTGGAAGGTAAACCTTCTTCCCATTGACAACTTTCAGGCAGAGTGCAGCAGATTTTCCTCAAGAATTTGACTATATTTTGCCCTGTCCATGTTTCCTTCTATCCTGACCAGTGCTCCAGCCCCTGCTGCATGAGGCCAAATAATTAAATTTTAGTCTCTTCTGCCTCAGAATCTTCACGGTGTGTTTTGGCAAAGCTCAGTCGTCACTGCATGTGGCCTTTCTTGAGGAGTGGCTTTTTTTCTTTCAACCCTCCCATACAAGCCACATTTGTGGAGAATTTGTGATATTGTTGTCACATGCACACAATGACCACTCTTTGTCATAAACTCCTGCAGCTGCTTCAGAGTTGCTGTAGGTCTCTTGGTCGTCTCTCTGATCAGTTTCCTCCGGCTCTTTCATCCAGTTTGGAGCGACGTCCCGATCCAGGGAGGGTCTGTGTTGTACCAAATACCTTCCACTTCTTTATAATAGACTTCACTGTGCTTCCAGGCACTGATTAAGCCTTTAAAATGTTTTGTATCCATCTCCTGACTTGTGCCTGTTCACAACTTTTTCCCGGAGATCTTTTGACAGTGTCTTGCCACCCATAGTTGATTGTTTGCTGCAGTTGCACTACCAAGGACTGAAATGCTCCAGGAAAGCTCTTTTCATGCTGAGCTGATCAAAATGAGCACAGCTGATCACAGTTGAAAGTCAAATGGCTTTGTGTCCCATTGAGAAGGTGATCAGCTACACCTAAATGAGTTTACAAGTCATTTTTAGGAGGGGGTGATCCTTTATCCTCAGTGATTCTGATTTTTTTTCTGACATGTTGATGTTATATCTTTCACTTGTATGTTATAAGTAGAGTAAATACAGCTGGATAAAACAAAAACTATGTCCGTCTTCATTTCAGGCTGCAAAGCAACAAAAATCTATACCCACTATATTATATATTTCTTTTTTGTTTGTTTGTTTTTTTTTATTCTGAACTCCTGAAAGCAGACAAACATGTCTTACCTTTTTGCTTTAAGTTACTTTCCAGTGTAATTAAATTTTCATAGAAGATAAAATAAATCTGTGAGCAGTTGGTTTCAAAAAATGTCTTCAGTTCATTCCTGTCAGTAATATCTGTGGAGAAAACAAAAAATAAAGAATTAGACAAAACACATAACAGACAATAAGTCCAATATGTGCATGACTAAAACATTCCTTTAGATCACTCTGCAGTCACATATGGTATAATTAAATGCTGACCAAAAGATTCAAAGATATGAATGTACATATAGACAGTAGATTTCATCCAGACACAACTTTAATGAGATCGAAAGATCAACGGGTGCAGATTATGGCTGTATTTCCAAAACAAATTAGCAGGTTACCTAGACTGCATTTCTGTTAATAAAAGAGTGCCAAGTCATCTGAAAAATGACACCAAAAAAATTATGACTGGTTTATCTCGTTAACTCTTTTTATATCAACAAAGTGTTCACCTATAATTGAGTGATAAACTGACAGCATGAAATGCAGGGCTGCAACAAACGATTATTTTGATGATCGATTAATATAACGATTATTAGTAGGGATGCACTGATACCGATACTGGTATCGGTATCGGGCCCGATACTGGTCTCCTGTACTCGTACTCGTACTCGTTAAAATGCCCCGATACCAAACGGCGATACCACACAGCATGTGATAAGCGCCGTATTCAAACAAAGAAACACCGACAACAGAACAACAGACAGCAGAAAGGAGTTAAGGATGTCTACTACGAAGTATATGTATGCAATGAATATAACGTTAAACATTCAGTATTAACGCCTGTATAGCTGATGTGCGCGAGCTGATAAACAAAGCAAAATCATTATATCTGCACTGTTGTTTACTTCACTGGTTTGCACTCTATCTGCCATGTGCTGCTTTATATATATTTTTTATTTTATTTTATTTTTTTTTATTATTTTTTTTTTATTTATTATTATTTTTTTTTACATTTTACCTTATTTGTATATTTGTATAGTTCAGTAGACTTTGATTGATTATTCAGCTTTTGCAATTAGTTAAAATATTGAGTTATACATATTCTAACAAATAAATAAAGGTAATCACTTCAGCTTTTGAAAATCATATAATGTAATTACAATTATTATACAATTAATTTATACAAATAAATATATTTGGCACAAAATGAGATGACAGACAGAGAAACTCTCATTCACCAATTAATTAGCTATATGAAAAAGTAACTGAATGACAGATCATTCTGCCTAACATCTCCTTTTGTAAGTCATATGGATAAGAAACAAAATAAAGGTAAGTGATGAGATGTTTTATTTTTGGATAAATTATTTTATTCACAACATAATCTCTCTTAAAATACCTTATAGGGTTATGCTAGATCAAGATTTAATCTCTGCAAACCAAACTATCACTTTAATTATTTTTTTTTTCCTACTAATAAAACGATTTTATCATTAGCTAACTCCGCACTGACTCTAGTTTTTCATGTTTAATACTGTGAAGCTGCTTGATTTGAGGCTATCTATTGCATAAAGTACTATATAAATAAACATGACGTGACTGGACTTTACTGGAGTACCGAAATGCAGAGCTCGTGCAAACATCCACATCATTGTAATCAGATGTGTTCTTAACTGCTGCTTTCTCACCGCTGTCAGTTTTTGTTGTGTTTATTTTGTTATTGAGAGGAAAGCGTGTAACATATGTTTACATAATCATCCAAACGTCACTCAGCAGCTTCAGGTTCGGTTCTGCCAAAGCCACTAGAAGGCAAGCCTGCAACCTTTAGCCAAAAAAGCGTAACGGCTAATGCTAACGCTTCCGGTTTGCCAGTATGTTGGAAAGGAGACCAGAGGCAGTTTTTTTGAATGGATGTCATTGGTGGAGAGGCTTCACTATGCTGAATAAACAGCTTTTTAGAAGAAACAGCTTATCATTTAATGAATCGACAGACTATCAGCTAATCTCCAACATGTTTTACACTAAACAATACTTTTGGATTGAATGTGATTGGTTATTAAGGCACACGTGATCCAAGTTGACCGTTACGCTTTCTCCAATGGTAAGTAATACAGACCCTCTCATCTCCCAATAGTAAGACAATCTCTCGTTCTGCTCCGTTTGCTCAGAAGTGCTGTATCTTCTTCTCTTGAATTGCATCAGGAGAGCTGAATTAGTCTTGCACTACAGCGCCACACTGGTCAAATCGCGTAATTGCAGGGTCTTACATTAGGTCATATGAGATCAAACGACTACTCGACAACAAAAATATTTGTCGACAATTTTTTTTTTTGTCGACGTCGTCGATAATGTCGACTAATCGTTTTAGCCCTACATGAAATACATATATACTGTATGGTATAATGCAATAGGGCTGCACAGTTAATTGTATTTTATTGGTGATCTGATTTTGATAGGGCTTCATAGAAAGTGTTACCACATTTTCTAACAAAAAGTGCAAAGTAACAAGTAGAAAAAAAGATAAATGCACAAAGAACTTGCATGGAGATTTTTCCATCTACAGATTTTTCCCAGACCTTCTTTTCTCTGTAAATGAAGGGTGCACACTATTGCTGAAAAACACAATCACTACTTAGCAGTCAGATGTCCGTATGCACAAAGGCACAGATCCCTAAACAAGGCCATATCTGCAGATTAAACTTTGTTTGTAGAAGCATTTTTTAAATTTGAATGAGCACCTCATGTCTACACCACGTTATGTATGAGAAGCTGCAAAAGACACAGGCGCAAGTGGAATGTAAAAAAGTAAATATAATGGCTGATATATTGCGTCACCAAAAATTATTGAGGTCATGTACATATATTGCGTGATAAGTCGATATTATTGATTATTGCGACAGGCCTAGCCAAAACCTTGTCTTATTGGTCCAAACATCTTTAAAGCTGAACTGAACAGATCCTATCCTTGCTGATGTTCAGATAGATGTACAAATGGAGTGATGCATTGAGTAAGTTCACAGTAAGGTCAACAGTAGATTTCCAGTAAGTGCTCCTACTCTTCATGTGTATCCAAGTCTATTTTAGTCAAACTGCACTGGGCTACATGCGCTCATCTAAAAATTTTAACTGTCACCAATTAGTCACTCTTATGTCATTTAAATTGATAGATTTTTTTTAACCCCCAGTATTGTACAGAAACTAAAAATTTGGTTTCAGAGCAACCCTACGGTTGGCAGAGACTAATGTTCACATCTCACCTCCTCTTTCCTAAAGAAAGCGATCAAAGCAGCCCAACGCCCTTAGGCTGATGAAACACAGGGCAACTTTTTGAGCAATGTTACCGGGCAACTTTGGCTAATGTTGCCGTCAATGGGCAACCAGGTAAGACACAGGGCCCACAACCGATCTAAAGTATCCATACAGAAATGTGTTACCCGTTCTCAATGGGAAAGTGTCCAAGCAATATTGCTCAAAAAAAGTTGCCCTGTGTATCATCAGCCTTATACTGGCTCCAGGGAAACACTGGCATTTGCAACAAATTTGTAGCAGTGGCACTGGCCTGATTTTTAATAGCAGCAGGGACAGATGATAGATGATGACAAGGAATGGATTTGATGGCTGAAATAATATTTTGTCTGGAGCCAGACTGACAGAGCTGTGAGAACAGCCATTTGACAAATGTGGATGAAGTCATACGCTGGGCCAGTGGTGCTTATGTCAGGACACGCTGTATTTTAGGTAACTGCCCACTGAATATTAACAATTTCTGAGAAAAAGTATCAGAAAATCTAAATGAAATTGACATCTGTAGCATTGATATCACCATAAAAAAAGCTATAAAAGCTGAAACACATTTGGATGGGTGATGGGCTTGCCCAGAGAAAGTCCACTTCTGATTAAAGTACAGTAAGTATTCACATCCTAAATAATGGCAAGATGTAAAACCTATCAGGATGAGCTACCTTATTATTACTAAATCTGTCATTACACTAGATCTACAGGCCAAAAATGGAATTACTATTATGATTTTGAACTGGAAGATAGATTTGGAAGCTAAACTTTTCAACCTTTCTCCTCGCTCAGACCATGCCTGTGTCTATTAAATATTAAAGATATTTATTAAGCATTAAACTCTCAGGACTCACAGCAAATAATGACTTTAAATTCAACATGTCAATTTTAAGCTGGGCCTTTCTTTAGTCTGTATGGTTGGGATATATATTGAAAAATTCATAATAAATTCACAATGATTTTGTTGGTTAGCAAACATTGCAAATTATTTAATGTACTTAATCAGATTTAAACAGAATGAACAATTTATAGGCAACACATTTAATATTGTTGTTTATTAACAGTCTGAAACAAATTATACACTAAAAAAAATGCTGGTGTGGGATTTACTTTGAAACCATTCCCACTGAGAAATTGCTAGTAAATTTCACAAATATATACTATACTATGTAAATGTACTGAGTATGTATACTATAATACATACTCCAAACTTTGTTTTATTTGCAACTTCAAAGAAAAAAAAAATTACAGTGTATCTGAACTGTTATGTATTGCCAATTCAGCCAATATTTTTGATTTCTGATAATTAAGTAGCGGACATTTATAGCAAAAGCAGTTCTGCCAGAATTACAAAATGTTCAAACGCAAAATGCTTACACAATTAAACAACTTGACTTCAATTAATGACCTTTAAAACCCTACTAAGTTGAATGAATATAATGCACATATCTGATGTGTGTAAAAATAGATGTGTGCATGTACTTTCTTGTGTGTGAACTGAACATGCAAACAAATCAAACGTGTATTACTGTGGTGCGCTTATGGAAGTGTTGACACAGAGAGTCCAGGGCAGAAGAGCAGCAATAACAGCACAGGCGTGTCTCTTATCAGAGCCTCTCACATGCTCTGCTTTTCAACCCTCATTGTGTTTTGCCTCTTCCTGCTGCCCAAGAAAACACACCGACTCACTGACAAAACCTGAGGTTTGCCTGAGTGTTTGTGAGTGAGAGAGGCAGAGATCAGTAATATCCAATGACAGTTGGATGTCAAAGAGCTATGTCAACACCAGTGTATTTGAGATGTGAACGCGACCGTACCAAAGGTCATTTCATCTTCCCTCATTCAGTAACAGCTGGACTACTATAATCCTATTTTTGACAGCACTGTTAATAAGAAATGCCCATTTCCTGATTGCCTTAAAGGAATATTCCAGGTTTAATTCAAGTTAAGCTCAATTCACAGCATCTGTCACAAAATAACTACCACATATAAAAAAAAAAAAAAATCCAACTTTAGTTAGGCACTTACAATATAAATAAATGGAGCCCATTGAAAAGCAAAAATGTGATGCTCAGTAATTATTAAGGGTGTAACGATACCCTCATGTCACGATTCGACACATATCACGCTACATATGAACTCACAATACAATATTATTGCGATACTCCCAAGACATATGGTAAAAGGTTAACAGAAAATGTACTGTTGATTAAAATGCTAAATTTGGTATAACATTGGAGGTGGAAATCAATAGGCTTGGACTTGGTGCTGGTAACTCAATGCACAGGACAATGGTGACACCAGAATAAAAATATTCATGATTCTGAAGCTGAAAATGCAGAATTATTTTAGATGAATATGCTTGCACTCTGTCACTGACTAGATATATTTAAAATAATGCAGGACAATTTTTACTGGTAACATAAGACATTTGGCATTACCAGGACCCATACATATTACCCCATTGCATTATTATACATTATATTCAACATTATACAGTATATAGTAGTTTAATGTAGTATTGACACTAAAATAGGGCTGCCACTAACGACTATTTTTATTTTGATTAACCTATCGACTAATTTACCGATTAATCGGTTAATCTACACGATTAATTTCCCACACAAAAAAAATCAACAATTTTAAAGAACATTTTATTAAACTTGCAACTTTGCCATTCAGTAGTGTTCCATAAAAAGTATAAATGTAAACAAACCTAATAAAAATTAAATACAAAAGTCTGAGAAAGTCAGCATGTTCTTAATGTCAATATATCCACATGTTCTGGGCTTCTGTTCATTACAGCTGTGAGTGCAACTACAAAGTGGAAAAAAATATGTTTAAATTAACCCCAACAGTTGGGTTCTCACATTAAATAAATGCAATGTTTAGAGTCCACTAGAATCATGTATTAAAATTGTATTATTAAAAGTTATTATTATAAAAAATGTATATATAATAGCAATGAGGCAATAATAATTAGTTCAAATAAAGTATCAAAAGCAATAAATCATATTGTTTTATTGAACAAAACTGTTAAAATACTGTATTATAATGTAATAGAGCAACTGGTCTATATATAATTATAAAATAATATAATATAATCTCTATTATAGATCAGTGAATAGAGCTAATGTACAGTACGCATTACAACAAAGGCCTGCAGAGGGCGCCAACGGCCTGACGATTGTTTTTACACACTACTGTGCGATCTAATACTTGTTTAATATTTACCAAGCATCATTTAATTCAAATTTCCACTTAATCTTTAATATTTGGCCATTTCTTTATGAAAGAAATGCAATAGCCACTGTAATTTAATGAATTATGTGGACATCAAATGTGTAAACTCAGAGTGAGAGTTTGAGCTTTTATTTTGAAACCGCGAGATAATGATGTATTCTCCTGTTTGCGTGGATTTATAAACGATATACCTTACAAATCTGACGAAATGGCGCACGTTGCGTTCCCAGATGAACGTTATAATAAACCCAAACTCACAACAACATGCAGAGATGGAGTTTGAGCCACTCCACACACATGTAAATGATAAGTTCCTGTGGAACAGCATTTACTGTGAACAGAGCTGCTGTGAGACGCACGTATGTAACCTACACGCCTATAACTGAATCACATATAATTATTTAATTAAATCGTAGCGTTTGTGAATTCACAGTTATGCTTAATTATAATTTTTAAGCGGGTTTAATATATCACGAGGACTTGGATAACAGTCTAATAATGTGTTTTATGGATTCTCGTCCGTGAAATGCGCCACTAACCGTATTTTGCCAGTTAGTCGACGCAGGCAAAATGAAGTCGAGGATTTTTTTTAAATCGAATAGTCGAATAGAATCGACGAATCGCGGCAGCCCTACACTAAAACTCTGTAAACTTGAATTTTCTCTCACAGTAATTTTAATTTTGGGTGAATTGTACACAATACAGATTGTCACTATCCACTATACATATTGTTGCATTTTTGTATTGTGATATATTGTAACAAGATATTGTTACTATATTGTATAATATATACTATATTGTTACACCCCTAGTAATTATAATATAATTTTACTTCAGTTTTCATCATTAACTCCTCTGTTAAAACGAGTGTTATTTTAGTCATTTTACAGTTTTGCTGATGATTCATTGACTAAGAGTTTCTAACAGTTTCAAGTTCCTGTTAATCACACAAATTAAAGGTCTGTATTTTAACAAGTTTTTCAATTTTAAATTCAATAAAAAGTCACCATTGTTTGAAAGTTCACACAACATTATTGGAGTCCCTTCAAAGTGCTTGACAGACCGAGCTGTTTTGTAAATTATCATAATATGCATTTACGTGACGAAGTCATAGCTAGCTAGCAAACTAATGGTAATTATAGTAACTCATGTTTGAGCGGGCAAACCACTGATGCTAATGCGCTCTATTAGGTGTGTTCGACTTGAAGCAGCGCTGCGCAGATCAATCTGTGTTTGAAATCAAAGTACCGCAAGAGCCATTCGAAAGCATAAGAAACCGCCTGCTCTCCATAGCTCTCGCGGGACTTTGATGTAGAGACCTGCACTCCCGTGGGAGGACCGCGGGACCCAACGCTACAGGGTGCGGCGCGGGACAACTCTTGATGGGCGAGTGCGGGCGGGAAGAGACTTGTGTGTGTGCGGGATGCGGGAGAATAAAATGATTCGCGGGACTCCCGCAAAATAGAAATTATCTAAACATAAAGTGTTTAAAACATATAAATTGTTATTTATCTGTTGCACAAAAGCAAAAGAACAACTAATATTAACATTAAAATGATTGACATGCGCAAGCTAGGCATAGTTTCACCGAGCTGTACCGTGCCGTACCATGCAGTGGAAAAGCGCCATTATAGTGTTAGGGGAGGGGCCGTGCTCAGTGGCTCCAGTGCGTCATCAAGACATGATTTCAGGCCTGCCCAAAAAATCCTGAACACAAAAAATGTTTTTTTTTTGAGATTTGATAATTGCACTATAGCATATTGTGATTTAGGTTATGTGGCCTTGGCAAAACCAAAAAATGTTAAGAAAGTAAAAGAGGGCATAAGTGGAAGCGAGCAGTAAGGCCTGTGGCATAGAGAGTCTGCATCTGTATGCGAGTGTGTGTGTGTGTGTGTGTGTTTGTGTGTGTGTCTGTGTGTGTGTGAGTGAGTGTGTATGTGTGAGTGTGTATGGGTGAGTGTATCTGTGAGTGTGTATGTGTTAGTGTGAGATAGGGTTGTGCCGATAGACGATAGTATCGACGACAGTCAGAGATATCGACGATAGCAGACACATGGATTTTCACGGTCCCAATGTAGGTTAGTGTTCATAAGACATGCAGGCAGAAAAATAAAATATTTCATCTTCATTTATTTTAGGGTTGTGCCGATAGACGATAGAATCGTGTATCGACGATAGTCAGAGACATCGACGATAGCAGATGTCTTTGTCGATAGTCAAGACGATATTAGGCTCATTCTCCTATTAATGCGTGCGCAAATGAGGAGCCTGTAGCTGGTGGAGGAGTCTCCAACCACAAACACAGACACATATCGTCTGCTGATATAAGGTATTTCGTTGCACTTTAACATAGGGGTGTGCGATATTGACAAAAACTAATATCTCGATATTTTCTGGGATTTTATCGATGACGATAATCTCGATAATGTCAAATCGCACATCGTTAAAACAACAATTACGATATTATCGCAGATGATATATATCGCACACCCCTACTTTAACAAGTAATCTGAACGGCCTATATATGTGCAATATTTTAACCGAGCCCTCACTAACTGATTTTAATGCCACAGTTATGTTAGAACGCATCTCATTCTTGTTTCTGTGGTGGTGCGTCGGGCTCATCATGGGGCGCGTGGTCCGGAGCGCTGTATGACTGATGTATCTGTTTAATTAAAATTTACTCCAAATATATTAACTTACCTGTTTTAAATACTTTATATACTGTTGACTGATTTTGCAGACCTTCCGTGCGTCGATGCGGCAAACTTGTCACAGGACGCTCGGTCCTAATAGCAATGTATGACTGTTGTATCCGAATATATATGAACTAGCTGTTTTAAGGTCCATAGGTTTCCATAGGCTCCCCCTCTCTCTCGCGCGGTTTAAAACACCAAATAGTTATGAAATAAGGTTGTGACGGTGAGGAAATTTTAGCGGCAATTTGGCGTCAATTGCTTGAATGGAACAACAAAATACAAAGTCAAACTCACTTTAGCCTATATATAAAACAT
>NW_015549560.1:774056-776222 GCF_001515605.1 Sinocyclocheilus anshuiensis | reverse complement strand
CTCGATAATGTCAAATCGCACATCGTTAAAACAACAATTACGATATTATCGCAGATGATATATATCGCACACCCCTACTTTAACAAGTAATCTGAACGGCCTATATATGTGCAATATTTTAACCGAGCCCTCACTAACTGATTTTAATGCCACAGTTATGTTAGAACGCATCTCATTCTTGTTTCTGTGGTGGTGCGTCGGGCTCATCATGGGGCGCGTGGTCCGGAGCGCTGTATGACTGATGTATCTGTTTAATTAAAATTTACTCCAAATATATTAACTTACCTGTTTTAAATACTTTATATTTAACGTGTTCGTTTATGTCCAATATTTAGTGTTAAACTGTTGGTCTTTAAAATAAATCTACTTTTGATTTTCACTGTTGACTGATTTTGCAGACCTTCCGTGCGTCGATGCGGCAAACTTGTCACAGGACGCTCGGTCCTAATAGCAATGTATGACTGTTGTATCCGAATATATATGAACTAGCTGTTTTAAGGTCCATAGGTTTCCATAGGCTCCCCCTCTCTCTCGCGCGGTTTAAAACACCAAATAGTTATGAAATAAGGTGAGGAAATTGAGGAAATTTTAGCGGCAATTTGGCGTCAATTGCTTGAATGGAACAACAAAATACAAAGCTTTAGCCTATTTAGCCTATATATAAAACATAGGACTTTTATTAACAAAACGAATAAAAATACACCATGCTATAGGGCAGGCCAACAAAATACAACGTCAAACTCACTTTAGTCTATATATAAAACATAGAACTTTTATTAACAAAACAAAACAAATAAAAATACACCATGCTATAGGGCAGGCTATGCCTAATATAAAATAACAAATAACTTGCATAAAGTTTAAATAGGTATACAAAATGAAATGAGTAATGAGTAAACATGTATAATATATAACCAAATAAATAAGAAACGTAGTACGTTTATTAGCATAAGAAAGCATAAGAAACGATTGTTTAAAAAAACTTCCAAAATCTCCTTAGATAAACGGCAAAAGTCAACAGGCTTTTCAAAATCCAAAATACTGCCAAACTTAAAAATACTTTTGCATTTCGTTTCGAAACTAAATCATCCGTGATCGTCTTGTCTGTCTCACCTCACTCTTCTTGTCAGTCAGCTCGACTCACTCTCCTCACTGGAGAAATTAAATCTGATCTGTGATGCCACTGTCGTTCGTCACGCTGCATTGAGCATCCGCGTTCAGTTTTTAATAGTAGTTAGGGTTGCAAAGGGGAGGAAAATTTCCGGTAACTTCATCTGGGGAATTTTGGAAATATTCCAAGTTTGAAACTTACCAGGAATTTATGGGAATTTACAGGAATTTTTGGGAATTAATTGGAAATTTGGGGAAATTTATAAAACTATTATATACAAACATAAATATAAACATTTTGTTTGATCATAGGCTCTAATACAATACTATCTAAATCTAATACTAATACAAATTTTAAAAATGACATTTTTTATTTTTGGGGGGGGGGAATCTGTGATGCTTTTTTCTGGATTTATTGATGAATGAAAACTAGGGCTGCATGATTAATCGCATGCCATTATCATGTGCATCTCGTCAGTAAAGCTGGTTCTGTGATTAGTAGTAAATCTCCATCACATGCTTTCAGATGGAGCGGCATTTAATAATACACTTTTTTTTTCATCAAAGAATCCTGAAAAAAGAATCACAGGTAATGTGAATGAATAATAATAATAAAAAATTAAACAGCACAACTGTTTCAAAATTGATTATAAATAAGCATATATGATTTCTGAAGAATCATGTGACACTAAAGATTGGACTAATGATTCATCAGCTTTGCATTACAGAAAAACATTATATTTTAAAGTATATTAAAACAGAAAACCATTATTTTAAATTGTAATACCAGTAATACTGCGCAATATTACTGTTTTGTTCTGTATTTTTTATCAAATAAATGAAGGCTTGATGAGCAAAAGATATGCAATGTTTAAAACATTAAAATAGTAAACTTCCAAACTTTTGACCAGTACTGTACTTCTGTATGATAACAGAAAGCTGGCTAGCAGAAAGAGCATAACAGCTTGAGCTAGTTTATACCTCATAAATTGTCAAAGAAAAAGTGCTAACTCACTTAGATTTTTCATATCTTGATTTTACTGGCTAGCTAGCTAC
>NW_015549560.1:773273-773441 GCF_001515605.1 Sinocyclocheilus anshuiensis | reverse complement strand
ATTGTGTGTGGGGGAGGGTCATTTTTAGACTTCTGTTTTATTATTATCTCACCTAAATGTTTGTTCCAGTCTATGGTGTGTTTAGTCAGTGTATTTGTTTTAGGGATGCACCGATACCGATGGTATCGGGCCCGATACTGAGCTCCTGTACTCGTACTCGTTAAAATG
>NW_015549560.1:767408-773006 GCF_001515605.1 Sinocyclocheilus anshuiensis | reverse complement strand
GTGTGTGTGTGTGTGTGTGTGTGAGTGTGTGTGCGTGTGAGTGTGTGTGCGCGAGTGTGAGTGTGTGTGTGTGTCAAACTGCTCCAGTTCGATGAATGTCAAAAACCCATCGGAGCTTGACATGTCCCTCTCGTACCCATTTACATCATCCTGACCTGTCAAGCCCAGCCACACAGAATCACAGATGAAGGAAGAGCGAGAAGGAAGATCCTGTCCACATGGCATGAATAATCCAAGATTGGAACACAAAACATTTCAGTGTTTTCATACACAGATTACAGTGAGCTCACAGTATTCCTTCCTTTACCTTCCTTCTTCACATTTTGTTATGTTGCAGCCCTATACTAAAATGTTTTTAAATTAGTATTTTTTTTTTCTGTTTGTGGTAACTTTACAGATTAAAATGAAAAAAAAAAATATTCAGACCTTTATCTCAGCACCTTTGGCAATGATAACAGCCTCAAGTTTTGTAGGATATGATGTGACCAGATTAATTTAAGCTTTAATTCATAGTGTTTACTTTTAAAATCAATTACTTTATTCTTTATTTTTTATTATTTATTTATTACTGTTTACTATGTACTCATTTCATGTAATTTCAAACCTGTATGACTTTCTGTTTTGCTGTGGAACTGAATGAAATATATTTTGAAGAATGTTCTGAAGAAGCCAACAGTTTTGATTTGAACAGTTGTGATTTAACATTTAGTATCCAAATAAATTTTTTGGAATCTCAGTCTGAACAGTCAGACAGGCTTTTAAATATTTTTTTTTGTCATTGTTTGGGACAGGACTCATTTGTTATGTCACACAAAGGTGCACAATATTGTCTGGAACTGTATTCAAATACATTCATTGTCACTCGCTCTCTAGTGAACTACAGCATGTAATGTTCATGGGTCAGCGTGACGTGGGTGGTCCAGGTCTAGGGTTCAATCCCCTCTGGGCAAAAGGTCAAAGGTCATCATCAATCAAAAATTTGACAGGTTGACTCCCCTATTGACTACTTCAGGGCTCGCAAAAACGCTAGCCCGACGTCCCTGGGCTATTGTGGTTTCCAATCGGGCTACCAAAATGTATCACCGCCCTGCCCGACGGGCTATCTTAAATACAGATCTCCCGCGGGTCCTTAAAAACTCCTAAAGTGAGTTGTATCAAACTTAAGGCCATAAAAAGTTTTAAATACATTAAATGGTATAAGAAATGTCTTAATTATAATTTCAAGAGGTCTTACAGTTGGGGATGGAAAGACAAGAGTCGCGATACGGCTGGATTAAACTTCAAAAGGCAATGATGTCATTGAATAAATATGAGCACTGCACGTTTCAAGTCAAAACGCGGCGCGGATGTCTTTATTTGAATGTATCTGAAGGGAACCGACTGTACTCAGAAACGTGTCGTTGCCATTTTAATTAAATTTTACCTATAATTCCTGATAAAGCAGCGTTTATTCAAATATCAACTCGTGTTTTTACGCAGCAAACACATAGAGTTGTAAATGAGAAAGAATTTAATGTGCCTTCTAAAAATCTAAACAATTAAGATTATTAATTATGTATACATTTTAAATTGACAATAATTTATATGCTTGATTTATCGCTTTTCATAAAAATGGTCTAAAGGCTAAAATGCTGTTGTATAACATTTTTGTTTTTGTGAAAACCTGTATCTGAACTGTAAATCATGTAATTTTATGGCTCAATACTGTATGTTGCCATAGACATTGTCCAACCCCACTCATACGGTGTTCATTTTACTTGCGCAGCTCTTAAAATGGGTCATAAATTGCCTTAAATGTATTTTTTAAAATTCTGCAGATACCCTGTAAATAGTAAAATAAAATTCCTTCCTTCATATTTGTTGATATTTGTGTATTGAAAATATTTTTTGATTGACATTTAAACTCCTATCTGATTTTCTATATTTAAAAAAAAATGTTTTATTTGGGCTAGTTAAATTAATTTTCGGGCTACCAAAATCTGAAGAGTACCTGTACTTGTAATGTCATGAATGAGTGACCAAGCCAGTGGTTTGGACACCAGTATATGCGTGAATGCACAAATTTCCTCCGTAGGGACTTTTTTTTTTTTTTCTAATGTGTCTTACAAGTGCAGCACAACAGCGCAAAGTCATGATGGACATGAGCAGAGGCAAAATCTCTAGTTGTCCATCCTCTATTTCCACTGACAGCTAATCTCAGTTGTTGTATAATAAAGTTTCTTGACATCTTTCTGATGCTAACATCATTACAGTTACTAAATACACAGATACACTGTATTTAGACGCACCGCTCCTGAACGCCGGACCGCAACCGTGTGCAGTGTGAGCGCTTTAATCTGTTAACATGAGCGCGGAAAAAATACGCACCACGTATGCACTGCAAATGAAGTAATGAGAACCTGGCGTTATGTGTGTGTGCTGCGAGTGTGCATGAGCGCTAGTTCTCCAGGAGAGCATGCGAGTGCTGAATGGTTAAACACTGGCAAGAAAAAAAAAGAAATGCAATTTATAAATTTTAGTGATGATGTGCCACTGCCTCGACAGTTCCTGTGTCAACTGTGCAGCGTGCAGCTCGCTTATAGACAGACGCGATGTGTGGTGATTTGAAGCCATTTGCGTATTTTGAGAGAGAGCGCGCACGCGGTGATTCACTCACAGTTTGTGAAATTACATCTCACACAAGGTTTTCAAATTACTTTATAAGTTATTTTATAAGTACCTCACCTTCAGCATTATAATTATTTTACTCGCGCCGGACAGAGACTGAGACGGTGCCGCTGCATGTCGTGCCAAACCTCTCACGGCAGCGTCATCAGCTTGAGATCGTTTTTTTGAGATCGGCCTTTTAGAGACCGCCGATCAATCATCCCAACGTGATTAGCCGATCAATCGGAGCATCCTAATGGATAGGCTACAAAAATGCGAACTAGCGATCTGAAACAATGGCCTCAGCGCCCAAAGGGGTAGGGATAGGGTGACCAGACGTCCCGTTTTTCCCGGGAGTCACAATTCATTGTCGATTAACTTAAAGTTAGTGAAGGCGGGATAGGCGGAATCGCGCTAATAGAAGTGCTCTCTCGCACACGCTCCACTTCTTCAGTTCTCATATACACTGCACGATCAGCTCTCAGCGCTCAAATACACTCACAGCAGTCCAAATGTCTATCGTGTAGAGTATCTCACTTAAATACAGTCGGTTATGGATTAAGTGAACGTAAACAGGTGGGTGAAAACTGAACGCGTGTCAGTATCACATGCATGCATTCCGTCTTAAAGGGACAGCATTCCTAATTAAGTACCTATCCGTGTCATTAATGTTAACCAACAAAAGATGTTAAATAAATATGTTAAGTAAACCTACTGTATCTGAAAAATTAGTTTAATTTGTATCTCTTTCGTATTTGTCTTATTGACTTATTCTGCTTCTTTTTCAAAAATTATAAATTATATATATTATATGAACAACTATCATTTTTATAAGTTGCTCCCTTTTCACTACTGTTAAAGGGATAGTTCAATCAAGTTTTTCCAAATTCAATCCTTGATTCAAATTTCTCATAAGCTTAATTGAGAGAAGAATTAATGACTATTTTTATTTGAAGACTACATATAAAATAGCTACCAAAATAAATGTTGGTAACTGCAGTTTGACAAAGTAATGACTAAAAATAATGACTAAAAGTTGACAAAAAAGGCAATGACTTTTCGTCGACTAAAACGATAAAAGACTCAAATGATTAAAATGTGACTAAGACTATTAAGCATTTTCATCTCAAGATAAAGACTAAGACTAAATCAAAAATGCCTGTCAAAATTAACACTGCATCATAATTAAGTATATTTATTGTTATAGGGCTGATGAGACATGAGACGTGTGGATCCAAATGCAAGGCTTTATTCATAGACTCAAAATCTAAGAATTCACATGCAAGGTTTAAAAGAAAAACAAATTAGCCACTCTTCATAAGCAGCCAGCTTATTTACCAGGCAGCTTGGTTATGAGATACGCTTAACTGCAGAGCTCTTGATCTGATTTCAAGCCCTTAACAGGGATATGGCTTTCTACACCCCCAAGGACAAACATTCCTTCTACTTCTCATTTCACTATTTCATTGTTTAACTCAGAGATAAAAAAAAGATTTATCTCATTTTACAAAACACAGACCTGATGGCATGTTTTACACAGAGTGCTTAACTCTGCAGAATGAGTTATGAGTTGTTTCCTAATGGGCTGTATGTTTCATGCCGGCTGTTTCCTGCAGGCATGACCACGGGCCCAGCAGCATCTGATAAGTTTCCATGTGGGAATGGAAAGCGAGAAAAATAAAACCTACAGCAAGACCTGATGGGCATATAAAAAATTCAGAGTGGGGCATTCAGGGAGAAAATAACAGCTTTTCAAAGTGAGCAGATTCTCTGAGTGATCAAACACTGAAAACAGGCTTGAAATCACAGACTAGGACTAGACTGGACTATGAAGCACAGATATACTGTATATATTTTAGCAAGGCTATTCTAAAGAATCTGCTATACACACCAAACTGCCTCATGTAAATAAATAAATAAATAAATACTACACTAGGGCTGGGCGATATGTCAAAAATATCTTATCGATAATTGCCTTAAAAAATACCGCGATATCCAATAATATCGTCTACCCAAGCCCCACCTCCACCACTCCCCGTCCCCGCCGAGACAACATTGCCGGCATGCACCATAAACACACACCAGGTTCAGTTTGGTCTTAATTATTGCCACTTTAAAGTTTGGTGTTACTTTTCTTAGTTTGTGTTCTTATCAAATTTGTGTTTGAAATTAATTTCGTTTTGTTAGGAGAACTGTTGAGGAAAAATAATAGAACCCAATTTTAAGTTCATCGTGGTGAATTTGGACATTCTGGCGGTGACTGTAAGAATGATAAATGCATGTTGATATCATATAGTAATGTCTTGAATAAAATATGCCTATTTCCGATGTTTCTCTTTCTTTTTGGCATTATCGCGTGTGTAGACATTTCATGATGGTAAGACTAATTTCCTTGATTATAACAATTGTAGTGTTGTTTTTAAACTTAGTCAAGCTATAACGTAGGCTATTTGATATTTATCATACATGACTAAAATCATGCAGGGATTAAAAACGAATTCTGAGCAAAAACGTTAAGGTTTTTTTTTTCCCTTTCTGGTACCCTGCTTTATTTATTTAGAAGCAGGGGTCATTTAAATGTAATTTTTGTATTTTAATTTTTATAATTTTTATTTTATGAATCAAAATACAACGGCCACAATATAATATTCAGTGTTGGGCTGCCGAAACTCTGAACGCGTGCATGTTGAGGGGCGAGCTGAGATATAGGCCTATAATGTCTTCATCCGTTTGCAACAAAACTTTATAGTTTTGTTGCAAATAAATTAAGAATTTATAGTGCTATATATCAGCTTAATTAAACATAATTATATTGTATACACGGTTTAAAAAATCTGTAAAAATATTGTAATGAAATGTGCTGAAGGAATTTGCGTATTTTAATTATACCTGTCATGTTTGTGGTTTTTCATCATTATACAGTCTGTTTAAATAAATATTCAGAAACACATG
>NW_015549560.1:766679-767200 GCF_001515605.1 Sinocyclocheilus anshuiensis | reverse complement strand
GCCAATTTCGGACAGTAATCGATTTAAAACGCTAAGAATCGAATGAATCACGATTTCTATAGCGCTTCAATGCTTTCAAAATATATACACATTAAATTACTACGAGCAGGAATTAATGGAGACCTTGAACAGTGTTCGTGCCTCGCATCTCTCCTTCACACGCTCCACTATTTACCGCCTGTGACTGTCACAGGATTGTGCTCGCGCTCCGTTTGTCTTCACTTTTTTTGAGCAGCTGATGTGTGATCCCTCCTTAGTAGCGTACTCGTGGCCAGTAATGCTAAAGTGAAGTAGTTTTGCTTTTCTGTAGTTTTTCAATGGCTCTCGGTCATACCGACGACATTACCCGAGCAGTCGAAGGCTGCGCATTTATTGCATGGACGAAGCAAAAATGTAAGTGTCTAAAGCATACGTAGAGTTCCATTGAATGATACATGTGGTTTAACAATGTTGTTGAACCGAATGTACGAAGGAAACTGTTAAAATAACCACAGCATTAACAACAACCTTGAAATAAGAGC
>NW_015549560.1:762796-763721 GCF_001515605.1 Sinocyclocheilus anshuiensis | reverse complement strand
CACCCGCTGAGTGCCATTAAACAGCTTGAAAGATCAAAGACAATTTTTTATATAACTCCGACTTGAATTCGTCAGAAAGAAGAAAGTCATATACACCTAGGGGTGAGTAATTTATGGGCTAATTTTAATTTTTGGGTGAACTAACCCTTTAAGATCAGAAACTAGGGGTGTAACGACTCGTTTTCTCGATTACAAACCTTTACAAACCTGAAACATGGCTTTTTGAATCGTGAATTGCCAATTTCGGACAGTAATCGATTTAAAACGCTAAGAATCGAATGAATCACGATTTCTATAGCGCTTCAATGCTTTCAAAATATATACACATTAAATTACTACGAGCAGGAATTAATGGAGACCTTGAACAGTGTTCGTGCCTCGCATCTCTCCTTCACACGCTCCACTATTTACCGCCTGTGACGGATTGTGGATTGTGCTCGCGCTCCGTTTGTCTTCACTTTTTTTGAGCAGCTGATGTGTGATCCCTCCCGTACTCGTGACTCGTGGCCAGTAATGCTAAAGTGAAGTAGTTTTGCTTTTCTGTAGTTTTTCAATGGCTCTCAGTAATATAGACGACATTACCCGAGCAGTCGAACTGTCGAAGGCTGCGCATTTATTGCATGGACGGAGCAAAAATGTAAGTGTCTAAAGCATACGCACAGTTCCATTGAATGATAAATGTGTAAAATAACCACAGCATTAACAACAACCTTGAAATAAGAGCGCGAGGTTTATCTGATAATCAGATGCATAAAAGTAGCGTTTGCTACTATAGCATATCATATAGCATATATATCATCATTCGCCGATGGAGTAGAAAAGTTAAATACTATAGCATTTTATTTTATAAAAATGAGATAAAGAAGTTTTCGCACTGAAAGAGAAGTGATCTCGCGCTCATAGAACTTAAGACGTGCCAGGCTAT
>NW_015549560.1:755766-762332 GCF_001515605.1 Sinocyclocheilus anshuiensis | reverse complement strand
TTCTACCTTATTCTGTGCAGAAAATTGAAATAATTGTTTGTAGTATATAAAACAATAATAAAATTGCCATTAGGAAAAAATTGTAAATTACAAATGATTGATTATTGTCCAGCAGTGTATTTGATTTCTTATAGCAAATTTAAAGTAAGAGATAAGAAAAGAATTCCTTGTAAAAAAAAAAATAATAATAATAATAATAATAATACATACATACATAAAATTATTGTATTTCACATTTCTGTCACTTCTGAAATAATGGCTACGCCCCTGGGTGTGACAAAATGTTAGCCTATACATAACTACTTTTAAAGCTCTTTTTTAAAATCTTGGCTTACATAAATTTCTACATATGCCATGTCATGCCATAACATCATTAAACTATCATCTATCAATGGACAAAAGTGTTTTTTTTCTGTAACCTATGGTTCTCTAACCATAAAGGCTGCTGTGTAATTTGCCTCCTGACTAAGCATTTAAAGAATTTAGGGGAAGCATTTAAATAATCCTGTGAATTCACTTAAAGAATGCAGAATCGAATCGTTAATTGAATCGAATCTAATTTAACTGTGAATCGAATCGAATTGAATCGTTCTGAATTTGCAAAAATCGTTCTTGAATCGAAAACCTATGAATCGTGAATCGAATCGCTGTCTACCCAAAGATTCACAGCCCTAATTGGAACGCATCTCCAAAATAACAGAGATGCACGTTGCCATTACAGTAGTCAGCGCTGAACAACAGGCAAATAAAATATAAACTGAGGTTACAAAAGTGATTCAGTCAAGATCAGTGAGGGATTTTCTTTTCTTTTGTTCTTTGATTAATATTGATGACTGGCGGCAGCAGCTGCTGTCAATGCACGGATCCAATACACCCTTGTTTTCTTTCTAAGCTCTTTGCGTTCACTTAAGACATAACCGATTGTATTTAAGGGATATTTTGATATAATTCTGTGTGTATTTGTCCATTCGAATGTGTAAGAATGCGAAAAAGAGAGCACAGTCCAGTGTTCGCGTATATAAGAGGCGGCTTTTGTGTGTGCACTTTGTGTGTGTGTGTGCGCAGCACAGAAAACAGCACGCGAGTGCAGAAGCGAGTTCTATTTCGTCCTCTTGCAGTTGAATCTTTTGAAATCACAATAAATGCGCATACAGGAATCGAGAAGCAGAATCTAAATTACATTTTATAAGAAGTAATTCGATTCCTGACCTTACGCATCTAATCTGATTTCCAAAATTGTAATAGCTTTTCGATTCCCAACCCTCCTACTAAATTGTTTCATTCTTGAATGCAAAAAGACCTGTGTGGTGACTATGGGGCTATGTAAAATATTTTTTGCAACGTACTAGGTTTATCATTTGTCTTTTTTTTTTTTCGATAATGTCGATAATCGTCTGTTACCAGACTGTTGACATCGACATCGCGATACTTATGAGATATCGTCGATATACGATAATATCGTCATATTGCTCAGCCCTAGCACACACACACTTTGGACTGAAGTGACTGAATGCAAGCAAGCAAACATGGAGGCACATGGGAAGTATGGTATTATGACGTATATACTGAAAAAAAAAAAATTGGAAGTGAATGGCTACCGTCAACTGTTTGGTTACCAACATTCTTCAAAATAGGGTTGTGATGGAGATACAACATGGTAATTCCGTTATTTTCCTTCTCTTCCTCGCTTATCTTGTAAATGCCTGTGCACATTTTACTTTCACTTTCAAATTAGCGGCAATTCCATGTCAATTACTTGAATGGACAACAACAAAACAGTACAACGACAAACTCACTTATATTAAACATAGAACTTTTATTAACAAAACAAATAAATATACACCATGCCATAGGCCTAATATAAAATAACTTAAAAATGAAAAAAGTGGTGGGTGGTGCCGTGGTGGGCAAGTGACGTAACCGGTGTTACACTGTCAACACTAACTATCACAGCAAGCCTACTACTTTGTGCTCAACAGAAGAAAGAAACTAATTTGGAACAACTTGAGGGTTTCATTTTTTGGTGAACAATCCCTTTAAGTAGATGTATGGTCACCTTTTACGTCTAATTTTTACATTTGAAAAAATAGCACTTTTGCTAATGAGATACATCATACTATGTAAGACAAAAACACATACAGGGCCTTTTTTTCCCCCAAACCTTGAATTTTGGATTAGAATTTTCTGCGTTCTAATAGGCTACATCCTGCAGTAAAGTGTGCACTAAAAAATGCCAGTAGTCTATTGCATGCATGGGCTCTCAAGATGTGTCTTTATTTGGATTTTGCAAAGTGAGCAACATACCTGAAAATGTAAGCATGCACAACATTAAAACAACAATATATTGCAGACGATACATATCACACGCCCCTAATACAGCAGCAGGTCTGTTGCATTTGTCATAGAAATTTGAGGGTGAGTTTATCCAAATGCACCTGATGCAGGTGCACTTGACTAAAAAATTTGTGAATATGCCAATCTCTAGTTCCAACTCGGTGCATTAATCCTTATGTGCAGGCATACTGTGGAAAATACTACCCACCCCGAAAGGAAAACATTATTTACAAATGCTGCAATTTTTCTCAGCTCACCATTTAATTAAAAATAAAAGCTGCTCGGATTCGGAATATCAAAAAAAAAACTGTGAATATAATACATCAGCAGAAAATGACAACATTAAAGCCCAAATGTGCACTTGCTATATTGGGGAGTCTTTCTGCAACAGGCTATTAAATAAATTAAGAAACCGACAATTTAGGCAGCAGCTTTTGACCACACTGTGACAGGGGTTAATAACAAATCTAAGCTAAGCAGATATGAACGCAGAGGGCAATAAAGATACGGTGAACTCTGGGGCTTTTACAGCACTCTAGTACAGTGAGCAGCAGCCACGCTGAACATTGATAGATTCTTGGAATGGCATCAACTTTCAGACACAAATAATCAATTCTTCATCCTCAGTGGGACAGACAGCTTTCATCACAATGCCAGCTAGAAGCCATTCTTCAAACTCCTGCATGAGCTGCTAAAAAGCATCTGAAAACATGCAATGCTGTGACGGACGAGTGTGGCCTTCATAACGCTTCACCTGTCTGAAGAAAAGAGCCCTGCAACATCATTAAGCTCAATAGCAAAAGCTGTCTTAAAAGCATTGTGACACTCTGATAAGGGAGGCTACACAAAACAAATGGTCTGTACCCTCTTTTTAACACTGTTGGAAGATATGTACAAGAACAAATAAAAACGCATACACCATCAAATATGCCAAACCCAAATGTGTATTATATAACTGATGTCACAGGTGTACAGGGATAATGCGCTATATACAAATATACATGAGAATCTCTGTGTATATGAGTATGCAACAAAAGTCCAAAGTCCAATGTAATGTGTGTATATGTGCATGGTAGTTGAATCGGCCTCACTGGGATAATGTCTGAAACAGCGCTGTTCCGTGGATCTGCATTAACTATTCAACATAACAGGCCTGTTTTGTTTGCTGTTCGTGAGGTAAATACAGCATGATAAAGAAGGGAATCTCCCTGTTGAAGAAAAAGCTTCGTTTCAAGGTCCTGCTGACCTTGTAGTAAAGTCAAACAACAGTAGTGTCGGTCACGTGCTGCCTTGCATGTGTTTTTTTAACAGGCAGGATTTGTAATCATCAGACCTACGGCACTTTAACTTCCCCTCCCAACACTCAGAGGCTCTTTACTGAGGTCACAGTCATAGATCTCAATGAAACGATGAGCCCAGTTTACAGCTATTAACATTCCTCGCAGGTAATCCGATCACAAGTATTCAGCCATTTGTGAAAGGGATAGTTCACTCAAAAATGGAAATTTACTCGCCCTCATGTTGTTGCAAAGACTTTAGTTCATCTTCAGAACACAAAGAAAGGTATGTTTCAATATTCTCTCATCATTTTTTTCCATTCATTGAAAGTCCACACAAGTAAAACATTAACGCAAGTCCAAAAAGACATTGTGAAAGTCATCCATATGAAATTAATGATGCGTTACACACAGTCACTTTATATGATGCAAAATTGCAGTGTTGCTCAATAAGATGACCAATAGCAGGCAAAAGCAATTTGAGAGATAAATTGAAGCAATTGACTGAACCCATCAGTAAAGCGTGCTGTACAAATAAACAATATTAAACGCCTGTTTTGTTTCTAGTTTCAAAGTCATTACAGATAATAACTCACAACTCTACTTTGGAAAAACAACTCTTTTTACATTATCTATGTAGGCCAATATAGTAGCAGTATTAGAGTGCTATATCACAGTATTAGACGCGAAATCAATCAGACGCAAAAGACAACTTAGTCCAATAATCAGGCGCTTTTTGACAGGCTCTCAGTGTGAGCGCTCTTCATGAGTACGCGCTCAGAAAAAGCGCATACAGAACAGCAAGTAAATTAAGTGTTTAACCGGTATTGTTTTAAAGCAGATGGAAATATGTAGTTAGAACTGCAGCTGATAGAATGTGCGCTGTAGCACGATACAACGATGTTTCTTCAAAAGCAGATTGTGGAGACATTTTAATCGTCCACGATCAAAAATCGTCATATGGCACACCCCTAACTACCAAGTATAATCAATCTCACACACACAAACAAGCACAACGAAATCACTTCACACTATTAAGCGGCTGTGTTATGAACATGCAAAACTGTATCGCACCCGTGCTACAGTGGTAAATTTATTCATCGCACAGACCAGTTTTTTCGTAGGACGTGCGACATATATGTCGCACTGTACAGCCCTGTATATATATATATATTTTTTTTTTTTTATAAATGTTATATCTTCCTCACATTTCATATGGTTGCAAGAGAGGGATCAATGGATCATGTATTTTCACTTTATGTTAACAATAATACTCCAGAAAGGAAATGTCTGAGCAGATAAGATTTGTTTTTACAACATTTTTCTAGCCACATTTAAGAGGTGTTTCAGAGACAGTATTTGAGACGCTACCGTAAGTTACTGTGTGAACGGGACATTTCGAGACTCACACCCGTAAGTAAATGTGGTTGTCAATCCCAAAATCTGACCGTGTGAACGCAGTTAAAGACAACCTATTTAAAAAATCTGATAAGATTTTAAGAAAAAGCATTTTTTGCAGTGCAGGTACATTCATTCATTGAACATATTTTCATCATGCAGACACTCTGAAAGTGACAAAAACGGCATATCCTCTTATACTGAATCCTGTAGATGAGGAGGCTGCATTAATTCGTAGGGAGTTACATTTACATTGGGAGAGGATTATTTAGATTTTTTTTTTGCCATATCCACATGCATAGTTATTTGAGCGGTACCATTTTTAAATGGAAGTTTTAAAACTCCCCAGTATTTCCAAACTCCCGCTTGGGATTTCAGCCTTTCTCATTGGACAAGCCCATCTTGAGAGGCGTGAATCTTCTCAGACCTTAAAGGCCTCACATCAGTGACCCGCCTCCAGTCTTGCGGTTCTGTTAGATTCTGAGAAGATGTGAGTTAGAACGCTCCAAAGGACACCCTAAGTTCGCGCCAGGCCTCGGACCTTGACTTTCCATTCACCAAGAATGGTGAATGGTCACCAAGAATTCCATTCACCTTCAGCAAAGATCAACTTGAGCCTTCAGATGTGTGAACGGGACATTTCGAGACTCACACCCGTAAGTAAATGTGGTTGTCAATCCCAAAATCTGACCGTGTGAACGCAGTTAAAGACAACCTATTTAAAAAATCTGATAAGATTTTAAGAAAAAGCATTTTTTGCAGTGCAGGTACATTCATTCATTGAACATATTTTCATCATGCAGACACTCTGAAAGTGACAAAAACGGCATATCCTCTTATACTGAATCCTGTAGATGAGGAGGCTGCATTAATTCGTAGGGAGTTACATTTACATTGGGAGAGGATTATTTAGATTTTTTTTTTGCCATATCCACATGCATAGTTATTTGAGCGGTACCATTTTTAAATGGAAGTTTTCTATATAACATCAGGTATGCAGAGCACATTAATAAGGCACTTGTATGCAGAGCGGTAAGGAAAGTGTGTCTCGCTCTCACGTGTGTTCTTATAATATCTGTGTAGTTTTCTGAGCACAAACCCATAGAAAATGAAGCTGATTGCTTTATGTTCCTATACAAATACAAAAGCAACAGTTATTCTTTTTTCTGTTGGATTTTAACAATACTTGGTATTGTGGCCAGCTCCTCTTCATCTGTTCTTCATTATTTTGCAAGCCTTCTTGCTGTTGACTGAGTAGAAGTCAAAAGTTAATTTCATTACTCTAATTAATAAATGTGACAGGTTGGATTAGAGAATCTTTAATTATGTGAAAAGATTAGACTACGTGAAAAGATTAGAGTACGTGAAAAAAGCTGCTGCACATTGAAATAGCCACTGAATTAAATTTATTTAATATATCAAATGTTTGTAAAGTCATGTAGCCTACACCCATGAACATTTTATGCTTAAAGCTTAACCTGATTGAAATGTTTTTATACTTCATTTTTAGCTGCTGTCACATTCTTCTTCTTCTTTTTTTTTTTTTTTCCCCAGGGG
>NW_015549560.1:747938-755623 GCF_001515605.1 Sinocyclocheilus anshuiensis | reverse complement strand
TTATAATTAATTATAACTAGTTATGATTAATTATTCCTATTTCCCCTTTGAGCTGATTCGCTACACTAGACTTCATGTTAAATTTTTTTCATAAGTTAGTACTCAGAGTCTGCACTCAGTTTGTGATATTGCTGTTATGCAGTATTTTAGAGTAAACAGTAGGAATGCAACAATACAGTTAGCCCAAACTTCAATAAATACCTCCGTTTTTTAAACACAGTTCAAAACGTAATAATCACTTTAATCTAGCTTGCGCTCACTGTTGTACACTGGAAGCAGTTCCGGGCAGATGATGTATGAGGTCAGCATTGCGCATGCGCCACTCAGAAGTCAAAATGCTAGTGTAGCGTATGGACCAATCAGACTCACCGTTTTTCATTAGATTTCATGTAACCTTACATATACCGTGTTTGGTCTCTATTAATTCGTATTCGGACGATCTAATTGAGAGTGCATATTACATGCTGATACCTATGCAACATATTAGTGTTCTAAGGATCTTTACTAGTTTGTGCATCAACACCGAATGTCTGTTTCATTCATACTGGATACTAGAGGGCGCCCCTGCGCATAAAGTTCACATATGCATCACAGAAGAAATAGAGCTCAGGACTTCAGGAAATACCATACACGTGTTTCCTCATCTCAGCGCACGACTCACGGACACACAGAGCCAGTTTGGAGAGAAATTTAAAAAAACACAGAAAACGCTCTGATTGGTTGAACTCCTCATCTTTTTCTGTTGCTTGTTTACTGCGCGTGGACAGAGTGACAAATCGTACCAGCATACTTTAAGGTCAAAATGCGTACCCGCTACGCAAAATGCGTACAGGTTGGCAGGTCTGGATATGGAGTGAATGCACCTTTAGCCATAGACGAGACCAGACAAGGCCTGGGTGCTGGCTTTAATGGAGAGTTGACGAGGATGATGGCAGACAGGTGTGGTGATGACACAGGTGTGAAGTGTGTGCAGGTGAAAGCCAAGGGGCATTGTGGGAGATGTAGTGTGCAGAGGTAAGAGACACGGTGACTGATGATCCTGACAACAATCATGTTAAGACATAAATGACATGCATAGCAATTTACAGTAATACCGCGATGGACTACTTGCACAACTGCTTCCACATTCTACTTAATACAGCTCGGGAGTTTCCAGTCAGCGTTTAACGCACCTATAAACAGACAGTATCTCAAGACAACGCAGATTATTACTACGTTTTAGGGCTAGCAATTTTTTTTAAACAATTAATCCTATTACTACGTTTTAGGGCTAGCAATTTTTTTTAAACAATTAATCCTATTCTCTGCATTAACATGAATTATCTTCAACCAGCTGAAATGTTCCTATAAATATATTTCTCTTCCAAATGTGCATTCAAAATAATAACTACCCTGCCGCAAGTCCAGCGCTTGTCTTCTCATTAACGGTATTTTTCTCTTGCTGATCATATTTCATACCTGTTAAATTTACAGTTTAAATTAATTTGACTGATAAACACCCTTATGAAAATTAACCATGATTTTACTATAGTAAAAGTGTAGTAGCAATGTCTTTTTTGAGTATTACCATTTGTATAACCACAATTTTACTACAAATACCATGGTTAAACTATGGCTACTGTAGAAAACTCCGGGTTAATTGGTGGTTACTATGGTTTAACTACAATTGCATTTTTTTGGTTTTATTTGAGGTAAAATCGCAGCTAATTTTCGCAAGAGCAGTATTGCTTGTGTGCGTTGGTGCTCTTATTAGTGTTTAAAATGGCTGAATGAATGCGCGTTAACTGCCTTAAAGAAATGTAATGATGTAAAACATTTAATTAATTTTAAACAGTAACACATTAACAGTGCGACTACTTTGAATATTTATATTTTGGCATTGCATACAGTGAAATGATTGTGACTGTGAATGAAAAATGATTGTGATTGTGAATGAATGATTGTGAATGAAAAATGACACAGAATAGTGAATAAAGGCTCATTCTGATCTTATTTATCAGATCTCACACACACTGCAGCGTCGCGAATACTAGTTTAGGGCACTGTGCAGGGCCCTGTGGTGAAACAATCACGTATGTTTAGCAGCCACTGCTTCCTCAGATCGACTATGTTGGATTAAAACTTAAAATTCCGTTGAGTTTGGAAAATTCTGCACACAGTAATCATCAGAATATCTCTTCTCCTGTCTTTGAAAATATCCGGATTGTGAAATTATCCCGCGGACTCTCATTGTAATAGGCATTTAAGTCAACTAGATGATTACAGAACATTGATAATATACATAACCGGAAATAATGGAGCTGTATTATTTCAAAACGGAAGTGCGTCACGAGGCTCAGTGCAAGTAGTCCATTGTTCACACATGCAGCTTTCTGCAGCGTGCAGTCACTCTTCACAAAGCAGAGAGCATGTGCACAAGTATGGAAGTCCAAGAATCAGAAAGCAGCCACCTTTCAGACAATAAACGGTACTTTTGATATTCCTACTTTGAGTGTTAGGTCTACCCAGCGGCAAAAAGGAACATAACACCAAGGAAAAGATGCATTTCAAAAAGTCGTTTTACCAAAGAAACTGGTTTGCAAGTTACTGCTTTCAGTCACTTTTGGGAACCACTGAAAGCCACTGTTCCTGACAGAGGGAATCTTAATACTAGTTGACATTTAATCTTTCTTGCATTAAAGCCACGCAGATAAAAACAGTCTCTATTATACTGGTAAATGCACCTGAGCACTGGGTGGACAGGAATAATGGACAGGAGTGGCACCACAGCCTGCTGAGCAGGAACAGGAGAGGTGCTCTATACCACTCCCTCTATTCCTCCAGCATTACAGTTCCCTAAAATCAACTCATCGTGAGCACAGTTGTCATCAGAGTGGGAACAGCAGAAGCACGCCGATCCTAATGACTTCTGAAGTAACCAAACCTGTATAGCGTCCCTTCTCACAATAGAACTGGCAACGTACTGTAAGATTTGAGGCTTGTCAACTTCAAAATCAAGTACTTCATGTTCCAAATACAACAGCAGCAGATCTGATGTGAGGTGGATTAACAGACAAAAGTGTTAGACTTTTATAGACCACTCACAGCTACATTACAATTCTTCTCACTGGGGCAGTTTGATCTTATGGTATTAACTGGTTGCCAGTGTCACAAATTATGATCTTTGATGGCAACCAAATAACTATTCATAACTGTTTTTAATTTCATTTTAGTATTTTACAAAATGTAAATTGTCTGAAATTTTAGAATGTGGTACATTTTGATGTAGTATGTAATCTTGTATATGTGGCAAGGGCCTCTTACAGCTTAAAAAAAAACTTTTATTAAAAATAAAATCCCTAAAATGTTTTATAAATGAGATGTATCTGCTGTATTATTGTGGTTCTACCATAAGTTTCAGATTTGTCTGTCACTCAACAACACACATCAACAAACCTAACTGTAGTCAGTCACTTTACATGTCAGTCAGATGTTCTCTTCCCATCTGGACTTCATGCCAATAGTCATGATGTTTTTTGAAAAGCCACAGTTTATGGCTTTTCAAGACTAACAGTTAAAACAAAACTCATTATAAGCACAGCTGTCAGAATTTCAGTAAAGTGTTACAATAAAAGACAAAATTATAATTAGAAAATAATAATCAGAACATGCTTGGTAATGACATTTGAGGCCTTGAGACTGGCAGGTGGATTCCTATGCAGCTCTGTCCTTAACCAAATCCAAGGTTTGCAGGGACTTCTAATAGGATGAAGGCCAGACAATGATTTGCATCATTCAAACTTACATGTAAATGCAGAACTCATGGAAATAGATTAAAATCAGCTTCCTGGTAACCTTGCACAGGGAAGCAAGTGCTCAGCTATCCTTAACTGAATTCATCACATTTTCCATTAATATTTTACACAAATTATTATGATACTAAATCACAATTAATCACATTTATTAATATTTAACAAAAGCCCATGACAAAAGATGAAGATAATGCAGGGCATTTCATTACTGCAGTAGGGCTGCCACAATACCCTATTGCAGTACAGTACCAGCTAATGTGCGATACAACACATATCATTTGGAAAATAGTATAAGTATAATTCTTTACAGTTTACACAAAGATTGCATTACTATTATAGTGAATATTAAAATATTATACAAAAATATTACTGAGCATATGTCTTAATGTCACATTTACACATTACGGCAATAGGGGCCAGTGCTTGTTCATTACAAAAAATTTGGACACTTCACATGCCAAAGATTTAGATAAACAAAGACAGTGCCCTCATTTTAGTTATGAACAGGAGAAAGTGCAATGTGCAACATGGCGGAATAGTTATACTTCTGTATAAAAAAGTCAATCGTTAATTGCTAAAGTCATCACGTCACTGCAGCTGTCATTACAAGCAGTTGGGGGCAGTTGTGGCCTAATGGTTTGAGAGTCTTACTTGTAACCCAAAGGTCACAGGTTTGAGTCTCAGTACCCTCATTACCCACAACCAAGGTGCCCTTGAGCAAGGCAACGAACCCCCAATTGGTCCCCACCACAGCAGAAATGGCTGCCCACTGCTCCGGGTGTGTGTCCATGGTGAGTGTGAGTGTGAGTGTGTGTGTGTGTGTGTGTGTGTGTGTGAGTTTGTTCACTACTCACTGCTGTGTGTGTGCACTTGGATGGGAAAAATACAGAGCACAAATTCCGAGTATGCAACACCATACTTGGCCACACGTCACGTCACTTTCACTTCAAGCTCTGGTTGCTATAGAAACAGTCAGCATAACACATGTTATTTTAACGCACACGTGTTTGGTTTTCACCATAATTGCATGAATATCCAACACTAAACTGTCTAAATCACGAAGTATTGATCGTGGTATCCCAAACATTGTTTTTTATAACACGAAGTGCAACGTGATGTAAACAAACAACGCTTCATATAATATCATTCATGTGGCATCTTTATTGATATGGCAGACCTTTCAGACATATTTGCTTTACACTGGATCGTTCCCCAGTAGTGGTATGTAAGCTATTTTATGTTCACCTGTGAATACAATATGCTTACCTGCTGTTAACAGGACGCTCCAGTGTTTAACTAATCACCCATCTGAACGATCGGCTTCCTCAAGTTTATCATTCTAACATTATTCTTTTAAAGTTTATCATTGTTTTAAGCCCTGTCAGCTTGAACATTAAACTGTTTTAAGCCATTCAAGCGCAAGACAGTGCTAAAGAGATTTCAATGCGGTACTCGGGCGCTGTGATAGACCCGTTTCTGTGCGCACAAACACACGCAAAAAGCTGCAGCTCGGACAGCATATGTGAGTTCCAATTTGAGTTTTCTTTCATGTCTTCTTGAGCAAATGCACACAAAATGATGTCAGAATGGCTGTCTTGATGAGTCTCCACGTAAACACGTACGGTTTCCGACCCACACTTCACACCAAACCAGCAGGTTCACGTCTTCTTCCATCCGTAAAAGTAGTACTGCTCGTTCCCCTTGCTGTATCGGCTCAAATGCATAAGCAATTGCTCTTATTATGGGCTTGACAGTCCTTCAAGTTTGTCTTCCTCAATTTCAAAACAAACGGGTTGTTCAAAAAGTAAAGAAATGCTTACATTACTTCACTGCATGGCCAACGGAGTAAACCAACCCCGTGACGTCACACGCTGTGGTACTGCAAGATGGTGGCGCCCTTGCTCCAAAATTTATAACAAAACATCCTTTTTTCTTTAAAATGGTTACATTAATCGTGTTTGTTATATCTTTTTTAATTAAAGTAGAAATCAGTTTACTAAGTAATGTAAACTTGACTGACTGCTTCACTTCCACTTAAAAAAAATACACCTTTTTAACGCTATTTGAGCATAAGAAAGAATTTTTGAGACAGTTGTTGTCAGATTTGGTGATTTCAAATATTTAACGTAAGCTTGGTGAACAACTTTGGAGAATTTTCCCCATTAAATGAAATAGGAGCTGTACTTGCATGACTGTCCGAGAGGCATTTAAAAAATAGCAGCCGGGTGAAATGTCTTGCCTTAAAGGGACTTTGGGTTTGCTTTCAGTGGTCTCAGAACGGCCTCAGAAAATGCAGAAGGTTTAGTTTGTAGATCTAATAGTTGACTAAACTTACTGCAGTTGTATTATATTCAAATGTAAATGACCCTATCTGGAAAAACAGCATAATGTGAAGTATGAGTAATATTCACCCATGCACTAGAAGCAAAATTATTTTTCCCCCCTCCACAGATGATTAGAGACGAGCCAGTGGAGTGGGTCATCCTGTGACCCGGACTGTGGTGTTGACTGTTGCCCTGTCACTGTGATAGTGGTAATGGGGGTTGGTGGAGGGAGTACAGACAGACTGAGTGTGATCAGGTGCTGCTGTAATTATCAAACTCAACCATGCTCAACCACGCATGACCAGCAGCTCTATGGATGGCTCTATGAATGCACACACGGCAAATCTCGGTTATGGCTCTAACCTATACTTACAACAAATATATCATAACTTCATGGTAACATAGCAAAAACTATTGGAACTATTTAACTATAACTATTAACTATTTTAATTAAGTATTGAAATAAAACAAATAAATAAAACAGCTAATTTTTATTGATAATAAAAAACTAAATAACTAGGGATGGGCATTTTTGAAAAATACTGCATTTGAATATTTGAGCCCATAAAAAAAACTAATTCAAACATTTGTTTATTTAAATGACGTTTCATGAGAAATAGTGTTGTCAAAAGACCCGGTATTTCGGTACCAAAAAAATGTTGTTCAATTAGCATGTTTTTGTGTTTTGCTTTGGTACCGAAATTGGTACCGAGAACCGTGGATTTTCACTGGTATTGGTACCGAATACTGAAATTTTGGTACCGTGACAACACTAATGAGAAAGATGTTTTTTTTTTTTTATCAAACACTATTTTTGTCACCATTTCTGAACAATCTTATCAGGCTATATTCACAACAAGCTTATAGATCATATCCTGTTTTTTTCCCATTTGAAAACATTAAATAATGTGTGCAAACAAAAAAAAATGTACAGAAAAAAAAGCATTCACCGCACAGTGCAAAGTAAATGAAAAAAATGGCTATAAAGCATGTACTTATACACTCGAGTTGGCATATGGTTATTGTGTTTGCATTGTTTCACATGTTCATGCTGGGGAAAAAAAACACATGTACATCAACATGATCGGATGAAAGCTGGCTCCACCAAAGCGTTTGTAGCCAGCTGAAAATGTCAGGTGCTCGTCTGAAAATTCCTTTGCTGTGAACACTTGCAAGTAGGGCTGGGTTTTGACAAAAATTTCATGATTCGATTCGATTCTCATTCACAAGCTTGCGATTCGATTCGATTACCAATTCGATTCGATTCAATATCGATTATTTTTTATGTATATCAGGTACAGGACATTGCAAATTTTCTCAAGGAAAAAAAAATCTCTCAACTAATGCTGTAAAATATACATGAGGATCAGTTGGTACTACATTACTATAATATTGAAGGTTAAAATTTACTGATTTGTTAAAATTAAACTTAATGAAGTTTTTTAAATAATAAAGTTACAATTACATAATATTTATACATCAATTAGTTTTTTGAAATATAAACATAATGGTGGCTGTCATAAAAACTTGATGGATTTATTCAAACATAAATTAAACATTGAAGAACAGT
>NW_015549560.1:719286-747928 GCF_001515605.1 Sinocyclocheilus anshuiensis | reverse complement strand
ATCTGATTAATGAGTTTATGGTCACCGAATATGTTTTTCTGAGGTAAATGTGACGTTACGTGACATTGTTTACAAGCCGTTATATTGACGTCTTTGCGCGGCTGAAATGCTGATTGAGCCATTACATGAGACAGAATACGGATTGTAAAGTTGTACTCTTTCTTTTAACTTACCTTTGGATGTTTAGTCATGTTTATTTTGTGCTGAAACTGGTATTAATGTGGAGGAGATGATCAGTTCATGTGCGCCTCATGCTGCCGCGTCTGTTGAACTGAGGCGCTACAGCGATCTGTCACTCCACATTAAACAGCGCCAAAACGGCATTTATTTTTTGAATGCTGCAATTCAATGGACAGAATTTGAAATCTGAGACTTTGTTTCATATTAACAGTACCAAAGCACAATGCTTATTGCGATTTATTGGATGGGAGGTGTCCTTCAACGTTCGGTCCATTAACTGAAAACAGGCTAGACTAATCGATTCTTGGGACTTAAGAGTTGATATCGTTCCATAAAAATGAGAATCGATTAATATCGAGACCCTACTTGCAAGCGCTACGGAGGCAGGATTTTATTTTATTTTTTTTCAGTTGAGATGCTTTGGTTGCCGTCATACAGAATAGCCACTGAAGTAATGTGCAAGACGCATCACAAATGAAATGTTGCATGCATTATTTTTCATATCAATATTAACTTCTCCATTGTCGTTCAGTCGTAGGACAAGTAGGATGTGACAGTTGGTCAGTGTGGTATTTGCCCCGCCCCTCCTCCACTGTGACTGGATGGCTGACTGAAAACTGCCAGTGATGAGCGATGCATTTTGCCCAAAGTTGAACATTCATTATTGCTTTGTTGTGCTGCTGGCTTTTTAAAAAACACGGCACTCCCATTGAAAACTATGGAAAAAATATGCCTCGGGAAAAAATGGTTTGGTGGATACTAGGGGTCGACCGATATGTGTTTTTCAGGGCCGATGCCGATACCGATACTGATTATTACAGATCAAGTAGACCGATAACCAATATTTGGGGTCGACCGATATGTGTTTTTCAGGGCCGATACCGATTATTACAGATCAAGTAGACCGATAACCGATATTTTGAACCGATATATATGTCTGGTGTAAAAATTTAAATTAATGTCAAAATTAAGAATAACAAGTGCTCTGACAAAAACTGCCTTCCCTGGTGTTGGTTGAGTGTAGTACTCCCACACTGCACTTTTTACTCTTGTCTTCCTCTGTGCATCCATCTACAATAAGGGTAATATAAAGAGAGAGTTAAAAGTGGGGCCACTGTATGCTTCACGATTAAGCCTATGAATACTGTACTACAGTATTGGGGAAATGTAAGTATCTGGCTTCAATAATTTACATGTTAGAAATGTATGTGTAAAAGCATAATTTCTCATAATTCCTCAATTCTTTTCTGATGACTAAAACATAACCTACAATAGTAGAGGTGACTATTCAATTAAGGGTTTAATCTCATCAGCATCAGTGAGCCAATAAGCCTGCAGCACTAGCCGGTGTGTTCGACTAGAAGAGGTGCGGCGCAGATCTATCTTCCGCGAGAGCGATTCGAAAGCGCACGGAGCAATCTGCTCTTTTTAGCTCTCGTGGTACTGTAATACACCGATCGGTCTGCACAATCGGTCTGCGTCACGTCGAACACACCTACTAGTTAACACCGGTTACACTCAGAGATGTGGCGCACACATGAAGCTGTAGTGTGAATGCGTCCCAGCCCCCATAGATGTAAGGCTACATTTACACTGGCGCGTTTATGTTTTAAAATGAAAACGATCCTCGTCGTACTGGCGTTTCCACTGCGTTTCAAGCCGGCTTTCCACTATCTCCGACAAACGACAAGCAACAGACCGGTCATTCATTTCCAATGGAGAGTAGCGCGGGAGCTGCGTGGAGTTCCGATCATATGCAGATGTCCGTTCATACTAATGTTACACGACCGAAAGCGCGTGTTATGTGACCATTCATGCAAACTGTAGCATCATGCTACATAAGACAATAAATAAGATTTACATTCCGCTTTTACTCAAAACTCACTTTGAACCACCATCGAGTGTTTGTAATAACTTCCGATTGCCGTCTAATGAGTGTTTTGGCCATGTAATGTTGCTGAAATTAAATATGGTATTACCTCTGAGTCAGAGCAGCGATCATGGAAGAGAGAACACAAGCAGACAGCGCTGAAGCTGCTAATGCTCATCAGTAAATCAGTGGAAAATAAATAGAAATCATGATTCTGTCTGAGCTATGCGTTTTAACACGAACACTAACTAGTGTAAATGTAGCCTAACAGATGTGTAAACTGAAGACTATTTGAGCTTTATTAAAACTATTTTGAACTGATTTATTGTGTTGGCTATATTTTGTTCCTTTGTGCAGTGGCTCAGGAGATGAGTCTTTGAGTTTGTATAAACATCAACAAGCTGAAAAATAAAACCAAAGTTTTTTTTTTTTTTAGATAATGTAATCTTGTTCAAATTGATTTCATCAAAATTGGTATCGAAAAAAATATCGTTCAGGAACCGGTATCGAAGTCAAGGTATCGGTATCGATATCGAATTTTTTTTTTACCGATACCCAGCCCTACTCAGCAGCATGAAAAATAAAAAAAAAATGTCAAACTGTGAACGAGTAAGGGTGCCACCGTTATATTGTGTGTACATTGTATTGTTTGGGTCAGAACTGTGGTACGTTTGCATCAAAGTGGCAGCTGTTTACTAGAAATGTACCAGACTAGCCGACTAGTCAACTGCGAGTAAACAATGAAAATGTTACTTGTTTATTTATTTTATAAATAAAGCTTCAAAGGCTACATTCAGAATACCATCATGTCAATGTTACATTTTAAATACAATACATTCTGTTGAAAAGCGTGTATCTGGAACAGAAATTCATTATAGTTCAGACCTTGAATTCATTTTCTTTGTGTCGATGGGTTCAGAGAAATGTAGGGGTGTGCGATAATGACATAAAATTACATCTCTATATTTTCTGGAATTTTGTCTATAACGATAGACAATATTTGAGTGTGTTATTGTGCTGGTATAAGAGATATAAAATCATTTAAATTTATTTTTACATTTTATGGGCATTTTTTGTTTCCAAACATATGGCAGTTCGCAGAGGCCATGCACTTATTTTTTTATTTATTGTTTTAATTACCAATTTTGACATTTTTGATCATTATTTTTGACTATGAGTGCATAAATGACACATTTTACGTTTAACTTAAGCTAATAGGCCTATTTAAACCATTTTATGTTGCATTTCATGTTGCATTGCAAACATTGCTTTTATAGGAACCAGCAATTTGGCCAACAGCATTAAAACACCAGCTCCTTTAATGGGCAAAAGGACACTGGTGAAGGTTCTACTTAGGCAGATTTTTCTGTACATGATTCATTAACTAGGCCTAAAAATAACAATTATGCAACAAACACTGATGTCAAATCATATTTGATATTACAAGCAATCAAACAAACAAATAACAGCACACAAGATAAAACAGAAAAGTGAGAAAAAAACAAACAAAATAAAAGCAGGCCACTAATGGCGCTTCTCTGTAGCTCCATCACTCATCCTCATTTCCTGTCCACACAGGAAGCAGCCTGTGAGAGGAAATTCTTCCAGCATTGTGAGCGTATGAGATCCTAATAACAGCTGATGAGCCAGACCAGTTTTATCTAACTCCTAATACACGACTACAAAAACACACGGGAAGTCACAGACAGCATCCTCTGGCCTCTGACCTCTGCTCACCTGTCCTGACACTCAACCAGAAATGAGTCAGCAGGAAAAGCACTGACAAACTGTTCATAATAAGACTGGCTTTCTGAATTATTATTTTGTTTTTTAGACTTGCATTTGTGTTTGTAATTTGTTATTTTGTTTCAGAATTGTGATTTGCTTTGCACTTCTCGGCCACCGTACTGAACCCTGCGAGACTGCTTTAAAATTCACTAAGATATATTACAGAGTGAAAAACTGAAACAGCCTGCAGTTAAAAAGAAATTAATAAATAAATAGATAAGATGCTCAGTGAAGTTTAAAGGTGAAACAAAGCACAAGTACTGAGATTTCACATGCATCTGGTTCCGAGTCAGTCACCACAGGTGAGCGATCAGTGATGGTGCCCAAAAAAACTGCCTGGAAGTTCTGAAACAGGACAAGAGTTGCTGACAGTTCACTGCATTCACACTGAACACAGATGATTTTCAGACACTAGAGTAAGTGATGTTGTTACACCTGTTTCTCTTGTGATCAGATGAGCTCAGTACACTTGATCATAGAAACTGACACGCATCAAATTACACACATCATTTAAATGCCACGACTTAGCACAGATTAATTCACTTATTTAAAAAAAATATTGATACACAGCTCACATGCACTGAGAGAAAACCAGCTCATCATTACAGGAAAATGTGTATAAGTTCATATAATGTAGGCTACAACAAATTACCACACATAGCAGTGTCTATTGTTGTATACACACATATCTACTGTATGTGTCATGTCTGTTGTTTGTGTATCATGTACACATTCACAAATCAGAGTTGTTGTTTATAAACTCTGGATATTCACAACTATAAAAAGGTGTTATATCCATTGTTTACATATTTGGTATATACTCACACATATATACACGCAAAGTGTGTGATGTCTTTTGTTTATAAATTCTGCAAATATATTCACAGACATATCAGTGTGTGACACTGTTTATATAGTAGTGTAGTATATAGTGTCATGTCTGATGTGTGTGATATGTGAATACATACCAAATATATAACAATAGACATGACACACCTCATATGTGTGAACTTATACCGCAAAGATAAACAACACACATGTCATTTGTTAATATATTTGGTATATATTCTGAATATAGTGCACAGACATAACGTTACATGTGTATTATCTCTGTTGTTTATATATTTGATATATACATTCACACACTTATCAGCGTGTCAGGTCTGCTGTTTATGTAATATATACTGACACATAACAGGCTGTCAGGTCTGTTGTTGATGTAGCACGATAAGCTAGCTAACGCTAATCATTCAATCCATACATTATCGATCACAAATGGTGTATCGCACACATTACAGCCCGTTTCACATTCAAGCGGCCATCTGATCATCGCTGTGGCATTAAACCCACAGAAACTCGTGCTGTGGGAAATATGTCTGTGAATGTTTCAGTCCTGTCAGAGTCCCACTCACCTAACAGCGCGCGCAGATGCTTCAGACGCGTGAAAACATCCTTCTTTGGGTCCAGAACTTTCTGTGTAGATTTCTTGACGTCTCCATAACCCCTTCGAGTGAACATTCCGCTGTAAAAGGCGATTCTGTAGCCGCTTTTACCTTCCTTTCACCATTCAGACCTGTGTGTCTCTTGTGTGTATGTGTGAAGAACAGCAGCTTACTGACTTGACTGACCGACGACGGGGCGCCAGATCCTCTGGAAAAGATCCCCCTGTGAGGACAACCTGCCAGATTTAGACCGTTTTCACACATGACTGCTTGCATATTTGCTCTCGCCTAATTAAGCTGATATTGACTAACCTAAAAAGTCACACACAAAAGGCAAAAGTACTAGAAAAAAACTTAAGTAAACGCATTTTTATTAAACTATGTTTAGGCTTTGTGCAGTCACAAGTGGCCATATCTTGACAAAAAAATAAAAAATTGACGAAAAATCTACGAAAAACAGAACACATCTTATCTGCATTTAGTAGTTCATGATGTACATTCATGCATTATGATACATCCTTATGCTAAAGAGAGCACTAAGGTGAATTGACATTATATTTTATTCAAAAACACATATCGGGTGTTTTGGAAAATATGGCAACACGCACCGCCGTTGTGGGTGTGTAAATACGGAAGCACACCGACAGACAGGCAATTACACTTCATATTATTAGTAGTATTAGCATCAGTATTAGTATTAACATTATTACAGGAAAAAAATGTCATTTCAAACTTGAAATTAAAATAAGTAAATAAATAAATAAACATTTGGTATATTTGCCTAGTTTCATCAAATTAGCAATAAAATGTATAGGTCCTAATATTATGTATTGTGCTATTATTTCACAGTACGACTACAAGATATGACGTAACCCAGGGCTTCAGACGTGTCAGGTGTAGCTGCAGTGATAGAGTGTACTGGCTCGCCACCTGGTGTTTGACTTTGACATTGAAAGAAGGAAAGAAAGAAAGAAAGAAAGAAAGAAAGAAAGAAAGGAAGAAAAAGATTGTAAAAGACAAAAAAACAGACTATATGTATGTATGTATATTAGTTCAGATCATTTAAAAGGAAAAGGAAAAGTTTATTGTTGTTGTTTAGTTATTATAGACTACAGTATAGTGTAACAAAGTACTATCTATCTATCTATCTATCTATCTATCTATCTATCTATCTATCTATCTATCTATCGTGCTGGGTAGTAATTGATTACATGTAATCTGGATTACGTAATCCAATTCCAAAAATTAAATGCTTGTATATTACATTTACGTAGTTACAGTTCCTTTTTATGGATTATAGGATTATATTATTCACATAATGGCAGTAAATTGTTCATAATGTATTTATTCTCCCTAATTCCTCTCTCTCTCTCTCTCTCTCTCTCTCTCTCTGTTCATAATGTATTTATTCTCCCTAATTCCTCTCTCTCTCTCTCTCTCTCTCTCTCTCTCTCAAATTGAACTGGGTTTTAAAGTGCTTATAAAAGCAAGGATAAGGCATGATTTTATTTTGTATCTATCTATGATGGAGGCGGACAAGTTTGAAGACATTTGGAGTGTAGAAAATTTGTTGTGTCGGGCTGAAAATGATGTATTGTTTTTCGCTGAGAATATTGTATAATCTAATGAGGTGTTTTGTATAGAATGTGAGTTTTCTTATAATTTTGTATTAAATAAAGTGATATAAATGTAAATCTCTCTCTCTCTCTCTCTCTCTCTCTCTTTAATTATCTTTTCTAAAAACCCTACCATTTAGCTTTGACTATATTCACAAATGTTATGTAAATAAATTTGCATGCCATGCTTCTGAATTTGAAGTTAATAAAAGCACCTCTCAAGCAATTAGAATTATGCAAGTTACTAAGCACTTTTGTCATCATTTCCAGTGACTTTCAGTAACTGTTGATTCTGGAAGTCTGAAAAAACTAATATTTCAAACCTGGAAGACTTTGGGCACATGTAGTTGTTTTCATGTTTATTAATGTTTGTTTATATAATGCAGGGATTCCCAAACATTTTTGTCAACCTTAAAATATAATATTTACTTGAAATAGCTCAGTGGAAGTTAATATTTCAATCATTTAACAACACATTTACATGTTTACAGTTCTCTGATGTAGTTTATTTGAAACGTTGGCATGCAGGTAAACAAATTAAATATTTATATTTTTAGTGTTCAAGTGTTTAAATTAGTTTTATTTTACATTTTTATGATATAATTAATTACTAGCTTTTTATCAACTCACAAACAGTTCTTAAATTAAGCCTATTTGGGAAGCCCTGGTATAATGTAATGTTTAAGGCATTTTATGATGTTGTCTTTCTCTTCACTTTTTTGTATCAGTATTGTACATTTAATGGTAAGTTTTAAAACAATTTTGATTAAAAAAAAAGCTATCTAAAAGTAATCTAAAAAGTAGTCATATTACATTAAGTTACTAACTACAGTTTTCATCATGTAATCTGCTCTGTCTGTATCTGTCTTTTTAAAGACCCCTGCAGTGGCATGTTGTTTCTGGTATTTCTATTATTTATGTAATATTTATTAGAACACATGGAATTATTATTTAATTTTAAGCATCTTCATTTTCCATTGTAACCTATACTACTGGTCAAAAGTTTTACAATTTTTCAATGTTTATGAAAGAAGTCTCTTATGCTCACCAAAAGCTGCATTTAGTTGGTATAAGATACAGTAAAACAGTAATATTGTGAAATATTATTAGAATTTAAAATATCTGTTTTTTATTTAAATATATTTTACAATGCAATTTATTCCTGTGATGCAAAGGTGAATTTTTAGCAGTCATTGCTCATTCTAATAAATATGAAAAAATATGAAGCAGCACAACTGTTCAACATTGATAATAATCAGAAATGTTTCTTGAGCAGCTAATCAGCATATTAGAATGATTTCTGAAGGATCTCTTGACACTGAAGACTGGAGTAATGATGCTGACAATTCAGCTTTGATCACAGAATACATACATTTTAAAATCAATTCACACAGAATGCAGATTTTTTAAATTTTAATAATATTTCACAATATTTATACTGCATTATTGATCAAATAAATGCAGCCTTAGTAAGCATAAGAGGCTTATTTCAAAAGCATCAAAATATATTATTTCAAACTTTCACTGGTAGTGTATATACAGTAGGCTCATGGAATTTATACTCTATTGCTATTAAGACAATTAAAAAATGAAGGGCCTATGTATAAATTCAGAGTTATATTGTGTAATTCAGATATGAAAGAGAAGTGTGTTAATAGAAATGTTATTCGACTTGCAAGTCATTATTTCATTATTTAACTTAATTGTCAAAATACATAAAAAAATGCCTGTAACTATGGTCTATTTAATTTAATGGTTATTATACAGAAATATATTAAACCCCAGAATGCCATGACTGAGCAATTATGGCAAGCTGTGTAATAAATATATGTCACACACAAAGCTGTCCTGCTGCTCGCTGTATGTGTGTGTGTTGTGTTTGTGTGTGTTGACGGCTGAAGTGCGTTGGGTCAGAGCAGAGCTTTCTCTACTGCTGCCACATACTATCATCTGCCAGTCACTTCAGCTGGACACAAAACCTCACAGTATGCCAGGAACACCTCCTGTGGAGGAACTGAGCTAAAGGTTGCACTGCGCCATATTAGGATCCTGTGATATTACACCACCACCCCAAAAAATGGCTATGCAGCAAATTAACATTGCGAGGCTCACCAGAATCATGTATTTGCAATAGAAGTATGTTCTTTGAATACATTGAATTACAGCTAAAATGTAATCCATGCTATGTCTGATTTGTATACCCATATGGCAAAAAAAAAAGAAAATAAATTCTTATATATTTTCAAATATATTCAAAATATACAAAAACAGGGCCTAATAAATATTGATGTAAATATATTTTCTAACAATACAATTAAAATAATAATAAAAAAAAACATAAAAATAAAAACACTGAAAAGCTGTCACAGTTACTGTGAATCACTGAAATGTGCAATAGAGGCATATACTAAATTGTTAAGGGGTAAATGGCACCTTCACTAATGCAGCCTATAATGTTAATTCAGAGGTGGTGATATCGAAGAGAATGGGTGAAGAAAAAAATGCAGTCAGTTTCAAATCTCTGAATTAAACCAGCTAAACCATTTACCAACATTAGCTACTTCTGCTTAACATTAGACATGTGCATTCATAAAGACAGACATCAGATAGCGTCTTTGAGCAACATGGAGAAAAGCATCTTCGCGGCCTGTTTTCAAACTATTAAAATAAAGCGATGACTTTTAGAAGGAAGGAAGGAAGGAAGGAAGGAAGAAAGAAAGAAAGAAAGAATTATTTATTTAAAACTGCCAATTCATTTTAATTTCAATTGCTGTCCATTTAACCTGTTACCCAAATAGGCTACAGAAGGCTATTTTTGCATTTTACATTTATATTTATGCATTTAGCAGATGCTTCAAAGTGACTTACAAAAAAAGGAGCAAAGCAATTCGTCAAAGAGCCAACAATATTCGTAATATAGACCTACAATGCCAGGTTTATTAGATCAGTGGTTCCCAACCCTGGTCCTGGAGGCACCCCAACACTGCACATTTGACATGTCTCCTTTCTTTCACACACCAGTTTCAGGTCTTGGAGTCTAATGAGCTGATGACCTGAATCAGGTGTGTTTGATTAAGGAGACATGCAAAACATGCAGTGTTGGGGTGCCTCCAGGACCAGGTTTGGGAACCACTGTATTAGACGAATAAAGGCAATCCAGAGAAGAGGAGAAAAGCATTACATTATATTTTTGTGAGCAACAGATCTCCGTAGAATTGTAGAATGCATTAAAATTAGCATCTGTAAATTTGTTCCTATCATAGCCTACTTAACACGTAAGTGTATATTTTTAAATGTAACAGTTCTAGATTAATTATACAGGATGTCTGAAAAATGAGGCCACAGGGTGGCGAGATGACTCCATGAAAAACCCCTCCATGGAAGGCTTGAAAGCACTTGTCTCTACTAAATTCACATGAAGAGCTTGCAAACACTTGACTTTTCTCTTTGTGTGGTTATGTTTTCTCCTTGATGTGAATCAAAGTGTCATTAAAAGTAAACGTATCCGATTAAGATTAAAGGAGAGAGCGGGGCCATATTATTCAGAAACATGTTTACACCGTAAATGAATCGTCACACAGTATCACATCCATGAATAGCAACCGTAGAACTGGATTCTTGTGCAAGAAATAGCCTAAAGTAAATACTTGTCGGTGGTGCTGATTGTCTTTACTCCTACACATTTATTTGGGGAATAAACCGCAACAATTACCACAGCAGCGAGCGCGCTTTTATTTCAACTCAAGGAAAATTATATTCATTATTCATTACTAAAACATTAGCTGGAGTTCTTCAGGTCAGTCACTAAGACAGGTGAAGCCTGTCAAAGCATATGGAATAAAATATAATATTAATATATAATAAAATAATGTGCAATAGAAACACCTCCGTTAAAACAAAAGTAATTGCATATAATATATTAACTTTCACGATAATAACCTTTCTTTCCTTTTCTCACTTATTTCTTCATGTTTTGTCTAGCGTCCGTTTGTCCTCCAGGAGGCGTTTTCAGGTACGTTTCTTTTCTAAGAACAGCTGCAATAAGGTGCACTTACAAAGACATTTAAGTTATGTTTCAGTTTCATACAATCCTAACACGTTGAACACCTTGAAATTAAAACCATATACTAATACAACAGTAAATGTAAATGTTTTTGCTATTTACTTGTGTTGTAACATTTTAAGGGATGCACTTCTGTTTATTAGCATTATTAATTCAAGGGCAAAGTTGAACATATAGGAAGGCTAAATATATATATATATATATATATATATATATATATTGTAAACTAAAACTACAATTAATATTAAACATTCAAATGCATTAATTAAGACTTCCATCCAAAATTCAATGCGCCCATTATAAAACCATGCACACGATTAATTAAAAAGAAAAAAAAAAAACCTCTCCCAAAACACAAGATGTATCTGAGCAGATAATCTACTGTGAAATTAATAAGCATTAGAGAGGGGAATTCTTATAATGGAGGGAAGGTGTTTTTGGCCGAATGCATGGCAGGGGTCTCTGTGTTGAATGTGTAATAAAGACCATAGCAAATGATCTTCAGTTTTTCTTACTCTAGAATCTGATTCCAATTAAATTTGTCATCAGGCACTTACGAATGGAGATAGTAGATGTGTAATCCAAACATCTCTGTCATAATTGAGTTCGGTTAAATGTAACATTACCTGCCCTGTGACTTAATTTAGCGTTTAAACTCATAGATTGACACGGTTTGAACTGTGCATCAGTTAAACTGAGAAGTAATACTGAGAAGTAATCTCAGAAAATAACAGACTAGGAACAGCGCATTTCAAATTGCAGTATTCATCTGACAAACAGATTCTAGTTTTCAACAAGATTGAAATTCAATGTCCTTCAACACGTGGCAGTTATCAGTCAAAAGAGAGACTGTTCTTATGTTTTTATCTTCTTGTGTGTTCTTAATAACTCAACATGTGACTGTGCTGGAAACTCACTGATTTGATTCCAGTTAAGTGAAGGCACACCAGGGTTTTATAGTTAAAACTATATGTGTGTGTGTTTGTGTGTGTGTGTATATATATATATATATATAAGTAACTTTAATTATTTCAGCTAGTTTACAAGGCAACATGTATCAGTTTAAATGTATTATTTCATTTAAATTGATGTTAAATTGATGTCTAAAATAACTGAAGCTAAAATACAAATTAATAAAAACTATAGGGACATATTTTAAAAAAACAAAAAAAACATTTACTAATTTTACTAAAATTGAATTGAAAACAGAAAATGAAAATAAATCCCAAAGATACTAATATAACACTGGGGCACACAAAACAATGTCACAAACATCATAATTACATTTGAATACATGCTGTTAATAAACATACACATAAAAGAAACATAAAGCAGAAATGTTTTTTGTCCTTTTATAATGTCCATGGTTTTATAATGTCCTTTTTTGCTAGTTTTTAAGGGATTGTTTTCAAACTTGTAGCCACAGGGGTGTGAAATAACAAGCACCAGTGGGATTTCACACAAGCCATCATCACACAAACACGCACACACACACACAGGCAGTCCTCTGAAACTCCAGCGTTTTGAACCGGTTTAGCTTCTCTCGGTAAAAACCCAGTCACTTCAGTGAATTATTTCTTTATGTTGACTGAAAATGCTAGAGAGCTCAGCATCATCATTATCTTTCCTTTCCTCCTTGCCTCCGACTGAGCTCTGCGATCGACCTCCTTTTTTTAGGTTTGTTTTATTAGTATCTTCTTGTCGGTGAAAGGCACGGTTTATCACCGCTTTCGGCGGACGGCCGTGAAGACAAAGAGCCTCTTTTCTGATGCGCCGACAGAAAATCGATAGCTGCTTTCCCACAGACGGCTAATTAACGAAGCACTTGTGTCATGTTGGTTCACAGGAAGTGGCTTTATGTCAGACGGTCGTATCGGTTTCAATGCATGAGACACTAAACTACAGATTAAAGTGTCAAGAGGTGAGAAGTAAATATACATGTGCATGCGCACGTATGAGATGATACATTTATTTCCTCTGGTTTCGATCACAAAGTTCTCTAGCTGAAGATTCAGCGGTTGACTGGGGGGAAAAAAGAAGCATTGGGAATGACCAGTCTGGTACACACCGCCGAGAGTGACACTTGTGAATTTCCAGTGCAGACAAGGTGGAAGTACAAACGCTTGATAGATGGCAGGGAATAAAAGGGCTTCTCGTGACAGTCTTTCAGCAAATGTCAGCCTTTCATGGTGTTGAGAACGCCCATTTCATATCTATTACAGCAGGCTTTCCATGGCCGATATTTCATATTTTAGTGCTCGCCGTGCCGCAAATCCTCTGCCAATCTTCCCCATAAGAATCTTTGCCAGCTCCCCCCGACGTATTCTTCCCCTCTGTACCTCGCTCGCTCGCGTCTTTGATGTGACAGAACAAACCACGACCTATTAGGATTAAGGCTTTGAAAAGATCTTTGATGCTGCTCAAGGTTCCTTTAAACTGGCAAACTGACAATATGAGCTGTGTGGAGGCAGGCTTGAATGAGGAGATTGGCTGTCCTCGCCGAGGTCCGCGGCAGCACCTCCGTTCCCCTACCTTCGTTCTCAACCCCTCGCAACACCCCTGAACCTTGCACAAAAAAGAGAGAGAGAGAGAGAGAGTCTCGTATAGCTAAAACCTAGTGTAAGACGTCTACAATTGTGTATTTTGTTGTGGGTTTTGTATTGCACTGCTAGCGGCGTCTGTTGCAGAGGACTTGGCTCGGTGCCCTTGCCATATCTGAACTGTTGCCCGGAATCAAAGGAAAACAATAGCTCATTTTATTTTCTATCCCCCCCACCTTCTTTTTATTCCTAAGGACACATAAGCAACGTCAAAGGCAGCAGCAGACTGCAGAGCCGAGGATATGTGAAGGACAGGGATAAATGCTGTGCCACATTATTCAAAAGAAATGAGCTATGGAAAAAAGAAACCCTTTTTAAAAGAAGAGGAGGGAGAAAACCTCAGTCAATCTACTATCGCTAAATTGAATTTGAAATGCACCAATGAGGGCTTCTGCATATCCTCCAAACATAATGGCACACTGTTTTGACAGATGTAGAGACTAGTGGGGAAAATCCTGCTAAAGGTTCACGTCCTCGCGCCAGCTCCAGCTCAATGCACTGGATGTGGAAACCGTAGTTTCACAATGAATTGACATTAGCTAGACATCTACAGTACAGTTGTTGCAAGCTCACTGTGTCATTGCATTCAAGCAAGAATCTGTATTGATCTCTCAATAATATACCAAAATCAATATACCAAAATTCTTTTGGCAAGAATATCCAAGATGAGATTTGTAGGGAGGAGAAGAGCTAAAAATGCAAAGCCACAGAGCCCGAATCCCATTTGATAGACTGATTACTGCTAGCAGATGGCATTACAGAGCAGTTCTTTTCGTTAAAATAGCCTGCCTCTGTAGTTTAGTTTTGACCTTATCTCTCTGGCTCTGCATTTGAATTCTTAACATTTCTCTCAAGCCTCTTGGGACTAAAAGAGAGGTTCCTGATCTTTTTTGAAGAAGAGCCTCAAGTTTCCTCTTTGATTTGGAAATTGCATTTTTTTTTAAAACAGAAACATCATCTTAGATTAACCTACAGCCTTTTAATTGAGATCAGATTTACGATTGATTTACGATTGATTTGTTTTAACGCTTGTGTGCAAGATTCTTCCAGATATGAAACTATTATTTATTTATTAGTTTCGTCTTTTTATTATTATTGAAGTCATTTCACAATTTCGCTGATCACAATATTGATTTTAGATCTATCTATCTATCTATCTATCTAGATAGACAGACACAGACAGACAGAGAGACAGAATACATATTTTGATTTGTCAGTCGCTGCATTTTGTAGTAAAATATTTTTTTTATGTAAAACCTGCTAAACTGTATAATTTCTTCTCACAGAAAAAAAAAAAGTTTAAAAAAGTTTAAACACAAATCAGTATTTCAAGTAGCTATGGAATTCTGCAGCCCCATGTCTGCCTATGGCTTTCGTTCGACATTTATAACAAAGAGCACGTTTCAGCGCCTTATGGATTAGCTAATTAGATCATGACCAAAACGCACGATTTAGGATTCTATCGAATCAGAAGGCTGATCAATGTGAACAATGTACCAAACCGGTGGTTTTATTCCTTCTAGACATTGAGCACAAGGAGAAGCAGCAAGCCTTGACCAGGCATTGTTTCTGTTTAGTGGCGCCGTCAGAGAAGTAGAGAGGCATGTTTGTTTTTAGGCCCCATCTAAAAGACCCAGTGGTGCATTTTGTTAGGCCCAAACAAACAGCAGCCCCACGTTACTGGCTTGCGATCCCCATCGTTCAGCCATGAATGACCATTAAACAATAACAAATTTCACGTTCCAAGGTTTGAAGTAGCACTGGTTGGCCACAGATGACTTTTGTGTAGCTCCATTAAAATCCCTGGGTGAAAATCCATAATCCATAGACACAGATGTGGGCATATACTGCCAAATTCCCTCCTCTTCAGCCTGTGTCAATTTTCAGCTCCTTTTAACGCGAGATTGCTTGAATAAAGTGGGTTCTTAAGCCATTGTTCAACTAATCATATCCTCTTCTGTAATTTCATTAGATGCGGAAAGATGAGATAGCAACCATTAATCTCTTATTGCTTCATCTGAAATTAAAATAGAGCCAAAAAAGAAAAAGCTCAGGAGAGAACGGGGAATCAATTTGTCATAGTTAGTACATTCACTTGAAAGGAAACATTAATTTGTGCCATTATCTGTCTGAAATCCCATTAAAACTGGGTTAATACGGAAGCAGCAAATTTCAACATTGTCATATCACTTCTTCATTGATATCCCGTGAATGTGTTTCTTTGCAATTCATTTATTTAGGGTTGCGGTATGTTAATCTGATTTTGTTGATAACATCAGGTCAGAGTACTCTGGCAAAATTAAGAGCCACCGAGCATGCTCTGTTTCTTGAATAAACAGTATATTTGTCATATATGTGAATAGATTTAAAGTAATTTTGCGACAAATGGCTGGGATGTAGTTGTATAAAATTATTTGGTTGCAGTATTCCATAATTACATATCTTGGTCATGGAACACTTCATGAACACTTAATAATGTTCATTAATAAGCACTGTCTGACAGAATTACTTCTGATGGTTTATCAATTCTTTGGTATTTTTAAGTTATTTATAATTATATTAGGTGTTTATCATATATAATATATATGGTGTTTAGGTTACACTTACATTTTGATTGTCCACTTTGACCATTCTACTAACTCTAGTAGCTCTGCAACTTTGCAGCTACATGTAAACTAACTCTCATTAGAGAACTAATAGACTGTTAGGTTAGGGTTAGGGTTAGCAGAATAAGCTGACATGCATTTGTAAAGAATGTGTATTGGGGGACCATCAATATAAAGTGTTAGCAGATATTAAGCAAACAGTCCACTGATACTCCAATGACTCCAAGTTGACTTGTAGTTATTTACAGTGACTTATAGTTCGCAGAATGTCTAATGTAGATCATCAAAATAAAGTGTTACCAGTGTTTATAATTATAAGGTTGTCCCATATGAATTTCAGGTGGAAAGAGAATAAGTCTTATACAATCTATTCATTCTTGCTGATCCTTCTGGTCACACTTTAGTTCGGAGACCAATCCTCACCATTAACCATGACTTTTCCTCAATAAACTCCTAATTTGCTGCTTTTTAACAGTTAGTAAGGTAGATGTTAAGTTTAGGTATGTGTAAGAATAAGGGATCTAAAATATGGTCATGCAGAATAATGCACAAAAGGGATATTTCACCCAAAAATGAAACTTTTCCCATGATTTACTCACCCTCAAGCCATCCTAGGTGTATATGACTTTCTTCTTTCAGACTGTAAAGGAAGTAATTTTTTACACTTAATTTTGAATGTTTATTTTAAGAACGGTCACCAGACATATCCAAAAGCTATCTTAGAGCATAATCTCACAATTTTTGCAAAAAGAATTTGGAGATGTTGTGTCATGTTATGCCATGGTGACCATAACACGTCAAGAAAGAATACAAACAGATCTGAAATGTCCACCCGTAATAGGGGCATGTTGGTACCTGCTTGCTGTATTATGGTTAGATAAAGAGAGCCCTTTGAGTGCATTGCAGGATATTTGATATCAAACTTGCCTTTTCTTAAAGGGGTCATATGATGCGATTTCAAGTTTTCCTTTCTCTTTGGAGTGTTACAAGCTGTTCGTGTATAGATAAGATGTGTAAAGTTGCAAAGACTAAAGTCTCAAACCCAAAGAGATATTCTTTATAAAAGTTAAGACTCGTCCACACCCTCCTAAAACGCCTCGTTCAGACACGCCCCCACATGTCTACGTCACGATGTGGGAAGATTTGCATAACGCCGCCCAAATGTTCACGCAAAGAAAGAAGGCTTAACTTTGCATCTCGCTGTAGTATTGTTGCCGCCGCCGCCATGTCGTGGAGACGCTGTGTGTTTCGTTGTGAAAGCAAAACTACTTTGTGTGGTCTTCCAAAAGAGGACACAACTAGAAATCAGTGGTTAAGTTGTATTTACAACACTGTTCCAGAACAGTTCAACCCAAATATTCAGATGTGTGCAACGCATTTTACGGAGGACAAGGACTGTTTCCTGGGAGAGTAGACTACAATGCCGGTGTTCTGACAAATAATGCTGACTCACAGCCTGTAAGTATGTTTTCATATTTAAAGGATTTACCATTGACGATTCAAACGCGAGTTTTGGGCAGTGTAGAGTAGGGCTTGTTGTTTGTCATTTCTCCGATCACAAATGCAGACATGCTTTTATGTTTACGCGGCGCGATGCAACGCAACGCGTAAAAAGACAGTATAAGTCATTATAATCCGTAATTATGTCCCCACTGGATGCAACAAATGCCTTGTTTGTAATGGGTTTTCATGTTTTTGTCTCGTCGCTCCGGGACACGGCATCACAATATGGTGAGGGGCGTAACATTTCCGTCACACACTTGAGGTATTCGGCCAATCACAACGCACTGGATAGCTGGCCAATCAGAGCACACCTCGCTTTTCAGACCGATGAGCTTTGTAAAAATCGATGTGTGTCAGAAAGGCGGGGCATAGAGGAGAAACAATAATGTACAGTATGTGGAAAATAATGTGTTTTTTGAACCTTAAACCACATAAACACATTTCATTACACTAAATACACAAAATAATGTTATTTTTTAGCAACATCATATGACCCCTTTAAATGTATTAAAGTCAAGATCTTTAAGATTAAAAGAATAAAGCAGCATGCTTTATGCATAGCCCTTAACGGTGACTGAGGACTTCCGTGGTGAGGACGCTGAAGTGAAACTCACAATTCCCATCAAACACAGGTAAATTGAGAGGCATAAATTCTGCATCCTCCGGATCTCTCATTTATTGTTCCGAGAAATCAAGGACTCTCACCATTATGATTGTCTGTGTTGCTATAGTGTGCTAAAGATGCCCTGCCTCATCTGCACCTCATCATGGCTTTCTGTTTACCTTCAAAGCTTCCAAACGGCATTCTCTCTCTCTCCTCTTGCTCTTTTCTTTCCCTTTACACCAAGCCTTTCACTTCACTCGAGATGTGCACGGGAATGACCTCACATCGGCTTTTATTTTGGTTTTGTCTGATATTCTGTGCAGCGATCTGCCTTTGAAACCAAAGCGCAAAGCGCAGATCAAGGATTTTCTGTTCCTTGTGTAAATTGTGGAAAATCCGAAAGGCATTACAAGGCATTCTCTCTCTTTATTTGCAGTTAAATAGTCTGAGCTTATAGCTTGCTAAAATTCTGGATTTTGTGAGATGTGAAAATAGACAATTCATTGTGCATGCATGGATCTGTTTTACAGTCACATGTATTTGTTAAAAGCATATGAGAGTGGTGTCTCAAAGGCGTTGTGGTCTTGTGTGTCCAGCCATACATGTATTCTGTTTAAATGTTATGTTTTAAAATGTCCTGCAAAAGCATCTTGAAACTTTCACACACACACACACACACACACACACAGAGAGAGAGAGAGAGAGAGAGAGAGAGAGAGAGAGAGAGAGAGAGAGAGAGAGAGCTATATATTAGGGCTGTCAATTTATTACAATTTTAATCTAATTAATTCCACAATGTGCCAATTAATTAATCTAATTAATCACATATTAATCGCACATCAAATTTGGCTGAGAAATGACCCACAGGAGATCATTTAAAGCCACTATTGTGTTACATGAGAAAAGCATGAAATAGATATTACAAACAGTAGCTTTAGAAAGATTTTTTTTTTCTTTTATCATTTTTAAATTTTGGGTGAACTATCCCTTTCATTTTTATTTAATTTTTTTAATTACATTTTTTTTTATTATTAATATGGATTTTTTAAATTTTTATTTTCAGATTTTTATATGTAAATATGAAATTATTTTTTATTGAAATGAAATAAGAAACTAAAACTGTATAGGTGGCAGTAAATGTTCAAATGGCTGATTCATTCAGTAATGAAGTAAATGGCTCTCTTTATGAATGGGCCACTGAATCACTGGTTCACCAGATTCGTTCAAAACGCGGATTCTTTCAGAGAGTGTGTTGCTTTGAGACGCAACAGTTCTGCTGTGGCTTTAATAGGTGACATTTGCGTTGGCAAAACAGAGCAAAAACAATATTGTGTCTAAAATATACACAATATTAAGTTTTAATTTATTGAACTGTTGCATAAAATCAATATCAAATTTGCATTTGTGCTATTTGGGAAAAAAATCAACAGCACTCGAGTGATATAAATGAGACAAAATCTCATACAGGGGCGTTTTCCCCAATCTCTTGAATTTTAGGGGCACATGATTGCATTATATAGGCTCCATCACGCAGTGAGTTGTCGCATAATAATTAAATATGTTAAATAATACAAATATCCTTTATGTATTTAATCCCATTTTATTAACCAGTGTCTTTGCTGCTGACCTTCGATGATCCAATTCAACTTTAAAAGTACTTTTCAAACTTTTCAAAAGTAAAAAGTAACGTAAAAGTAACGTAACGCATTACTTTCCATAAAAAGTAATTAAGTAACGTAATTAGTTACTTTTTTAGGGAGTAACGCAATATTGTAATGCATTACTTTTAAAAGTAACTTTCCCAAACACTGCCTATCAACTGTTTAGGTGTGTTCGGTGTGATGTGGCACTGCGCAGACCGATCACTGTATGACGACAGCTGTAGAGAGCAAATGGCTCTGCATGCTTTCGAATCGTTCTCGCGGGACTTTGATGTCAAACACTGATCGATCTGTAGTAGTTGTAGTCTCAAATTATTTGATTTGGGTACTTTTAGGAAAAAAATTTACATTCATGAATAAAATATTTTGCCAATAAAATAAATACTACATTTCATAGTCTATATGCTATATTATGATTACAATGAGAAAAACAACAGATTATATCACACAAAGTTAAATCAATGTCTACTTTGGATTTTGAAGCAAGGGATTTTTGATAGATCAGTCCAAAATTCTTTGACAAGTGGCCACATCAAGTCGATGTGGGGCGTTAAAAATTGCATTGTGGTTTTGGCCCAAATTTTGTATTTATTTTGCTTGCCAATTCATGTCGCTTTGAGCATTACTTTAAATGTGACACTGTATTATTAAAAATGCAGATAAAAATGCTGAAGTCTTAGGACATGTAATGTGTGTTGTTGGCAAAAACAACTGCCATTTTTAAAAATCAGAAAACTGTCATTGTGAATAAAGTTTCTAGTTCTGTTAATAATTTCTGTTTATAAAGTCATTTTTCTAAAATGATGTCCAATAACACCAAAAACATTATAACACATGGAAGAATAAGCACAGATGCTCAAAAAGAGACGAAGGAGTTACATAGAGAGTCAGTGCTAGTAATGTCAGTGAGGTGTGTTCTCACCTCAGCCGTGATGGATGGAGGGATGGAGGGAGGGGGGCTGTGAGACAGAGACACTCATTTGTTCAGTCATCTCTCAAACGGCTAGTGTTTGACTTCCTCCCGGTAGGAGTGGGTAATTCGGCAGCACCGTGTGAGCTTGTTAGATCACCAAGGCCCACGGTGGTACCATTCTTTGCAGACCCTTGACAGCAAATATGTAGTGATGATATTGTCTCCAGCTGGGTAATAACACACAATTCAGACAGCTACACACCGCACTGCCGCAGAAATAGAGGGGAGAGAAGAATTACCCTGAAGCACTAGAGGAAAATGACAGTAGAAATGTCTCCAGCCTCTGAAGTGGGGCATTGAAAAATGTTCTCCGGTAGAACTGGACCCTCAATAGCTCTTTTATCTCTCAACAAAACAAACACACGGCTACAATAAATGAATGCATGAATAATTACAAGGACATGTGTACATACTGTCAAGTTCATACGACACAAAAACCCAATTATCATGCAATTTAAAAACATTAAAACATAAAAGACCCCTTAAAATCAAAAATGGAACTTTGTTGTTACTGTTTTCACTTTGGTTCTGTTGTATGGTCTGAACCCAAGTTACCCAAGGTAGCACCTCAGGATTAGAAGACGTCATACTAACTATTTTATACATGCTTTTGTTGCTTTGGATTGTAAGACAAAATGATGAGGACGTTGAAGATCTTTTCACATTTAAAACAGCTAGAGAAGTACAATCACAGAATACCATTAAAACATTTCTCATACATTTAAATAGCAATGCCATTAACACATTTTTCACAAATTATAAAGAATCACCCCCCTTTTGATGGTAAGCATATTTCTAATATGTGTTTCTATCATAAAACAATTCCTCCAATTCACATCAGGCCATTTTCAGTTCTTTGATCAATTGAAATAAGCATATTAGAAACTTCCAGGCAGGTGTGTTAAGACAAGTTGGAGCTAAATGCTGCAGGACACCGGCCCTCCAGGACCCCTGTTGTAACCAATCACACGTTTCTGTTGCGCTTGCAATGGCCAGTCAGAGGCGTTTAGATTAGTCACGGCTTAAAAGGCCAGCTCACTGACCCAATCTTGCATTCTTGCAAAATCTCTCATCATAAACAACAAAATGCAGAGACGATGCAAGTATGACATGCATTTTGCAATGTAGACAGCTTCAGTGATTATAACAGGAGCTTTTGTGAGCATGCAAAAACTCATCGACTGCTTCAGTGATGGGGAACATCCTTGCTCACTTTGTTTAATTTATTCCCAGTTTTGCTTTTCATGCTACTAAAATAACATATGTGAAGTCTTGATTTTTGAATGCTTAAAAATAAATAAACTAATTCATAATTGGTTCTTAGCTTGTTTTATCTTTGTGGCCTGAATATGACGTGTCGTTTCCCCAAACACAAAAATATTTAAGTTTAAATAGTATTTAAATATTTAATAAATAAGCAGCATTAAACATTCTGTGTAAATAAATGCCACGTTAGACACAGCTTCTGTTCAACTTTTGCAATGTAAGGATGATTTTTGTTTATGTTGATCAAATCTATTTGTAACAGTCTTTAGCATTGACTGAAGTAATTGGATTGGTGAAATTTAAGTACACAAAAAATGACAACTATTTTCCCTTAGAAATCGCTAGTACATTTTACAAACAATTACAAAGAAACAGCAAATTAAACATGACATTTGAAGTAGAAAATGTGAAACATTCTAACTTGAAAAATCATTTTTCACAGTGTATTTGACATAAAAACTTAAACATTTAATAATGTGTGTACAGAAGAAACAAAACGTTTTATTGGATCTTTAAACCAATCAGACTGACACTGATTGATGACACTGGCATGTAACCAGCAAAAGTGAACTCCACTAACCTCTGTGTTCCCCTACTGTAGTGTGAAATTGTGGCACATGATTCTTAATGAGTGTGAAGTAGACAAGGGCTTGACATAATGCCTCAGGGGCTTCAAGGGGCCCCCACTGGAAGAGTCTATTAGCTTCCTGCTGGGCTTTGGCTCACATATGGAGCTCGCTGCTCAGGATATGTTGGTCTAATGTCCCTTCATGTACGCCTCCAGGCTATAAGCTGTACTTCTGCTGTCAATCAAACAAGTTAAGTGACTTGATCAAATGAGTGTTTATGATTGTTTATTCATTAGTTGTGTTTGCTAAGACTTTATTATTGCTAATGGATTGGGATAGAAATCTCATTAAACCACTAACCCTATGTATGATTTTTATTATTTTTTTTTTTTGGTATGCAATTTGTCCCGAACTGCTACAGACATGGCTTACTGAGGAGAGGTCTGCATTTACTTTTCAAATGGCAGAAATCTCAGAAAGTCCGAGATTTTTTCATGGTAGGTGATAAAAGAAGGGACCTGAGGCACATTTATGCACTAGAATACCACAGAGATTTAGGAGAGGGATCTTGTGACTTAGTCATAAAGCAACCACCTGACAACCACCCAGAACACCTCTGTAATTGCTTAGCAATTTGTTAAAACTCACTCAGAACACCTTAACATCTGCATAGCAACCACTCACACCCCCTGGCATTGTGGCGGTGACTTTTGAATTGCTAAGTGTTTTCTTTGAAAATGTTGGTTTTTATGAATATTTCTTTTAAATATGAATAACTGATTTTGAGGTAAAGTGTCTACTTTCATATTTCAAATAACTTTTGTGTAAATAACATATGGGGGAAATAGTGTTCCAAAGTGTAAAACTGCCATTCACTGTAATGGTCCAGACTTTGATTTTTACAATTGCATCTTTAAATAAAACATAAAATAATAAGTAAAAAAATATATTTGTTTTCTTGGCATTTTCAAATAAGTGTTGGTTGTCTTATTTTAAAAGGACTATGACTTATTGTTTTGTTGTTCTTGTTTAAGTATTTAAACAACCAGGGGACTTTTGTCCCAAAACTTCAGTTTATCAGAGATCATTTAGTGCAACAGGAACAAGAAGCCAGTCTGGAATCATATAAAAAACTGATAGTCATTCTGCAGTCTGTGACATCATCAAATGGCACCTGGAAGACCGTGTGGTGCTGCAAGAAAAGTGATATATTTGAAAATATTTAATAATTTCACCTTTTCATGGTGTGGTATCTCACCATAAGTTTCAAAAACACGTGTCATTCAGTGAAATATGAAAATATTATTTCCCTCTTTGGCAAATCATCATTCAGAGTAACAAACTATGGTCATTCAGCGTAACGGATATATTCTTGTAAAAATCACACTATATACTTATTCTGACCTGTACTTATAAAAATACATAAAAGAATATGTGATCATACTAAATGTTATTATATGTTAAATAACTTTCACTTTCTTTCAAAAACTTCTTGCTGACAAATGGGTAAAACCTAGTGGATTGAACGACATTAGCTAAATATAAAGATTTAAAAATGAAAGTTAATTGGTATTTGAGGGCTGCACTGTGATCCTTAAATATAGTTTTTTAATTTGTCTTTAGATGATTCTTGTTGAAAATATGCCTAACAAGATTTTTTGGTATATAAATATTGTTACACTGATGACATTTTAGTGGGTGTCTTCTGTAAATTATGGTAAAAAATGTTTGATAGTCATTATTATTTGTATTTATTTTTTGCTCAAAAAAACAAAATTAAACAGAATACATTGTAATGCATGGGGGGAAAACAACATTTAAAGCTGTATTACACAGAAATAAGAAAAAGACAAACTATTTAAGATTGTTTAAATCAAGTTAAGATTGATCTGGAAATAATAACCATTTTAAAATTCCCTATTATGGCCAGGTTTTCCACAAAACTAATCCATCTATTGTTATTACAATCTTTTACAATTACAATTCAGTTTATTTAAAGCTGCAGTCCGTAACTTTTGGTGCTCTAGCGGTTAATAAACAGAACTGTGTGCGTCTTGCGGAAGAACATTGTAGCCGAAGCTACTTCTCTCTGTTTATGTCTATGACGAATCACGCAGGCTACTCCGCAGCGGAATCTACCCGAACCAGTCTAAAATAATCCGAATATAAACACTTACTACAGGTGTACCGTAGTGATTCAAGACAAGCCAGAAACATGGTTTGGAAAATGGATTCATGGTGTACTCTTTTATAATATAAATTTTGTAAATTTTGAACACAAAAAAAAGTTACGGACTGCAGCTTTAAGTTCTCAAATGCAAATAAAGAAAAAAAAATCCTAATATCCCAGCGATATCCTAAGATCACCTAAACATTTTCTGCTTACCAAATAAACAATGATACTAGTATAACAGCAGTATTTTATCTTATAGAAAACAGAAGAGTTGTATTTCAGTAGTAGTGGCCATGCACAAAATATGTTGGCAGCTTTATCAATGGTTTGCACATCTTTGATTCAAGACTATTGATGTGCTATTGACCATCCTGTATTTGAAATGATTGAATTTTAAATCTTCACCAAACAAACCATTCACGATTCAAATGCAATGTTTCAAAATCGATGCATGTGCATCGGGAGGATTTGTAACTGAGTCATAGAGAAAACAAGTGAATCGTTACACCCCTAGCATATAGGCTACGCTTTATTTTATTCTTGTATGCGATGGCTAAATAAAAACTGAAACTGTTCCATTGATACCAAAGCTGGATGCCAGTGACCTCAGAGATGGAGGGAGTCCTCCCCCACTCCCACAGTGACACACACACTGGATGCCAGTGACCTCAAGAGATGGAGGGAGTCATCCCCCACTCCCACAATGACATACACACACAGACACACACACACAGATTGTTCATGAGGGGTGTGCATCGAGAGCTGTCCTCGGGCAGGAGAAAATACTTTAATCTGAATGCTTGATCAGAGCTCTCCTCACACACTGAATCATTTCTCTGTCACCCCGCTCAATGTCCTCAGCTTGTGGCCATGAACTCTGTCTCCTATCTAAGCACTAAGCGAGCGATTGGATGAGAGAAGAGATAGAGGTAGAAAGAAAAAAAGAGCTTCCTGCTCCTCTCCATTATTTCTACCCTCTGATGCTGATATTTTGTAATGTAAAAATAAATGAGAATGCAATTTAAAGCATAGCCTTGATACACCCTGGCAGAGAGAAAAGCAGACACATTAAAATGGACAAATGAATCTTTTCTTTTTCATCTTGTTCATGGGCTAGAGCTGCTTCATTGAAATGAGTCCCTCTTGCTGAGTGCGCAGCATACACAGCATATATTTCATACCCTGATGACCTCTGATTAAATTAATGCCACTAAGAGACTTAAATGCTCAGCCTTAACTTTTCTCCTTTTGTAGGGATGAAGAATTTAAGCCTTTTCCTGACACATGGAGACATCTAATGCTTCCTGCATCCAAATATTTGCTTTTTGTTGCAATCGTTTGTAATATCAACGTGAAGCTACATATTATACTTACAAATGACTGCTGAACCAACACGCACTTTCACAATTGTCTTAATAAACAAATTAAGTCTATGTTATTATTATCATTATTAGGGAATGTTATTGTATTGGGAATCCACAGCTCCATTCCACTGCGTCAAGTGGACAATTAAATTTTATATAAAGAAACCCCTGACTCCTCGATTTTGACCAAGGGAGTGAGTTGACTCATATGTAAACTTCAAGCAGCTCCATATACAACAGTGCAATACAATTGTTATGTCACAGCAAATCATGGCTAACTTATTTCCACCTCATACAAATCTAGTGTATAATACATTAATTATTTTGAGATTTAACTTCATAATACTTATTGCTACTACGGAGACTGCACTGATGACCATTGCTAAAACTCTTCAGCTGGCAAGAGTGAACTCCAAATCAACTGTTCTTATTCTGCGGGGCCTGTTTGTGGCCTTTGACATTGTTAACCACCGGATCCTCCTTTCCACCCTTTCTGACTTGGGCATCACAGGTACAGTACTTTGGAGGCTTCAGTCCTACCTCACAGGCAGATCTTTCATGGTTTCATGGAACGGATGGGTGTCTGAATCACATCAGCTAATCAATGGGGTGCCTCAAGGTTCAGTGATTGTTCCTCTTCTTTTCTCAATTTTCACAACCTTACTGGGAACATCATAAAAGAACATAGCTTCTCCTACCACTGCTATGCAGTTGATATGCAGCTACATCTTTCATTTCAAACAAATGATCCCACAGTCTCAGCTCGTATCTCTACCTGCCTTTCAGACACCTCTGCTTGGATGAAGGAATGTCATCTGCAGCTCAACCTGGCAAAGGCTGATCTCCTTGTAATTCCTGCAAACCCATTAGTTGACCACAACATCATTGTGTAGCTGGTGTCTGCAACACTAACACTAACCAGGACAGCAAGGAACCTGTGGGTTGTGTTTGATGACCAACTAAGATTTTTACCCACATCTAAACAACGACCCGATCGTGTAGATTCAGACTTTACAACATGAGGAAAATCAGACCCTTCCTGTTAGAATACGCAGCACAGCACCCGTCTAAGCTCTTGCCATCTCAAGACTGGACAACTGCATTGCTCTACTGGCAGGTCTTGACTAAGCCTCTGAAGATGATCCAGAACGCAGCACCCCATCGCCCCCTCACTCAAGATGAGTGTGAAAATAGATTTTAATTATGAAAAATAATAGTTTATTAAAAAAAAAAATACAGTTGCCAAATGCATAGGCTTTCTAGCATGAGGGACAGTTTATATGACTATAGCAACAATTTAGGACAATCCATTTCACAAAGTCACATTTTAATCATTACATTTGGCACAAACTTCCCGCGCAACTAAGAATGCAGCTCTACTGAGTAAGCTAAAGGTATGATGAAATAATTTTTTCATGTTTTAGAGGAATAGATGATCGTAGTTAGTTGATTATTTCTCTGTATTGTTATTGTTTGTTGCTGTTCAAGTTGTTCTTACCATAAAATGATGCATCTGTTAAATGGGACACAATGAATATGTGTATGTCGAGCAGGGTCGGCGCCAGAGTGCACAAAGTGAGGGGGCATGAACAATTTTTTGGGGGGGCCACATCTTTGTTTTTCAGATGCAATGGATGCAAAAACAAACAAACAAAAAAAAAAAACGGGGAAAATTAAAGTTTTAAATAAAATGTAATAACAAATAGCCTAGTTCCCTTTCAGTCAGTCACGTTCGACGTTACGTCAGTCGTGACTGACGAATTGGGATCTCGCCCGAGAGCCCAATCACCTTCGAGTGTTAACTAACCAAGCCAATTACAGTTGGCGTGCGTGTTTCGACATGCGCACCCCGCCCCGCAGCGCGGGTATAAAAGGAGAGCGCGTGCAAACGCACATCAGCTTTTCGCTTCGGAGCCGAGCCTTTTACAGGACGAATCTCCGCGAGTGTTCTAGAGAAACAGCTGGCATTGGTGTGACGGCGTATCAGCGGGGGTTGCCATCCAGGCTACTGAATCCTCGGCGGGCTGCAGCTTCCATACTGTGGTCTCGCTGCGACCTCCCCTGGGCGCTTCAGCGCTCTCTCTAAAAGAGTGAGTTTTCTTCTAAAAGAGCAATTTCTAAAAGAGCTTCACGAGCGACGGGCGTCTTTTTAAAGATGGCTTCCCGCTCCTGCGTTTCTGGATGCGGTCGGTTCCTGCCTCCATCTGATGGTCATGATCGCTGCCTCTTGTGCCTGGGCTTACAGCACGCTGAAGCATCGCTCATGGATGAGTCATGTTCTCAGTGCGGGAACATGACCATCGCGGTGTTGCGGTCTAGATACCTCCTCATTAAACGGGGGGGTATCCCCCTTGCCATGCCCCG
>NW_015549560.1:692232-719106 GCF_001515605.1 Sinocyclocheilus anshuiensis | reverse complement strand
GCTCGGTGTCGATCACGCTTGCTGCGCCATTCCCCTCTACGGACCGGATACGTGCGCTTTTTTGCTTCTCAGCTCAGTTCCCCATGGTGAACCCTGTTGGAGTCCTCCCGCACCCTCGGCAGTCAGGCGTGGCGGAGCGCCAGACGCCAGGCTCAGCACTCGTGTGCATGCCCAAGGTCAGCCCTTGTGCTGGGCTAGGTGCCCGTGTGTAGTGATTCCCCCTTCGGGTGATCCCACATGTGTATTCTTCCACGGTACGGCTCCCCTCACGGTAAGCCCGTGTCTTTCCCTGGCAGCCGTTCGCTGCCATCTCTGCTGCGTAGTTATCTCACCCCGGGCGGGTTGGGTCTACCGCAGGGACTTCCATATGTAGTACTGCCCTGGGCCAGTCCATATGTGTAATTCCACATGTTACCTCCTATATGCGGGATGTGGCTTCCGTAGCGTCCCAGCTGGGTACGCTTTCCCAGTGTTATCCAATGTACCACTGTATGGAACAGCAGTGGCGGACACCTCTGCCTAGCCGCTGTCCTATCTTCCGCCCCAGCTGGTGTGGGGGGCCTTGCCGGCTTCCGCAGGGCACTGGAGGGGGTCAGCAATAGTGGCGTTTTCCATACGGATCCCAATTCGTCAGTCACGACTGACGTAACGTCGAACATGACTGACTGAAAGGGAACGTCTAGGTTACTTGTGTAACCCTCGTTCCCTGAAGGAGGGAACGGAGACGTTACGTTCCGTCGCCACAGTTGCTGTACCACCGCTGTACGGCCGGGGCACGTAGTCTCGGCTCCTCAGCAAAAAACTGATGTGCGTTTGCACGTGCTCTCCTTTTATACCCACGCTGCGGGGCGGGGTGCGCGTGACGAAATACGCACGCCAACTGTCATTGGCTTGTTTAGTTAACACTCGAAGGTGATTGGGCTCTCGGGCGAGATCCCAATTCGTCAGTCACGACTGACGTAACGTCTCCGTTCCCTCCTTCAGGGAACGATGGTTACACAAGTAACCTAGACATTTTATATATGACTAGGGTGTTCGTCAACTGATTGCATGCTGTCGGAGTTTCCAGTGTTGACAGCTCTGTAAAATAGCCTACTGGAAGTGCAGTAGTTTTGCTGTAGGCAATATCGCTACTAAAATATAGCCTATGAAAAGTAGGCTACAACACACAAATAACATTTTAAGTTACTTCCGTTTCTGAACAAAGAAAATTGATGTCATGAATACACAAGCCTGATTTTTGGTTTTAATTGTCAGAATCTATCGTACATAACAAACAAAAATAAATAAATGAATTTAAAAAATCACAAACATTTGCAATCAAGACTGAAAAAAAAAAACAATGTCAGAATTAAGCCAAAAGTGCAGAATGAAGCCAGATTTGGCCCAGACTCTGTTGCTGTTGCTCTGGGAAGCCAAGCATAAGAATACTAATGTAAATTTGTTAACCGAAAGTAAGATTTTTTTAACTGATTACATTTATTGTAAAATATTTGTATGAAATTAAGATTTGCTAATCTTTGGTGTTAAAGTGATTTTAAGATAAATAACAACAATCACACATTGTCTAATGTAATACTTTGAATTTAACTAAAAGCTTAGCTCCAACCCCAATTAAACACACCTGAACCAGCTAATCAAGATCTTACTAGGCATACTAGAAACTTCTAGGCAAGTGTGTTGAGGCAAGTTGGAGCTAAACTCTACAGGACATTGGCCCTTCAGGACCTAGTTTGGACACCCCTGGTGTATAGGATGGCCTGGATGAGTGTGAGAATTCCCGGCCTGAAGTTATGTCCTAGTCCGGCCCTGTGCTTGTGTAATTTTCTTTTTTTTTCCCCATCAGCCCAATCATATCTACAGGCCATGGTTCCTAAAAGCTTGCTCTGGAGGCCCAATGCCCTGCAGAGTTAGCTCTAACCTTGATCAAACAAGCTAATCAAGGTCTTTAGGATCATTAGAAATTCACAGGTAAGTGCATTTGATCAGGGTTTGACCTAAACTCTGCAGGGCACAGACCCCCAGGAACCCTGCTATAGGCATATAAAATGGAGCGTCAAACAAATTCATAAGAAATAAAAAATAAATAATAAATTGCTCCATTGCGTAGTCTAAGTGATCCATGGCTTAGTACATTTCAATTTAACCCTTTGCACTGGTCCGCCAGTAGTGGGCACTCGTGCAACCTAAGCAATGACGTATATCCAAGTCAACAAGAGAAGTTAGCGAAAGTTAACTTAGTGTAATAAGTTAATGTAATACACTTAATTAAATTGTCAGTGTCTTAAGGGCTGTTCCACAGGTGCACGTACAATAATATGTATATATGTACAGAAGTATATGGATACTAATGTGTCGTCATCAGCGATTAAATGTGAAATGTTAATTCATTATAAAGTAAAACATTTATTGTCACTTAACTGTAATAGCAGTTAAATAGTCCTTTATTTAACACATTATTTTCCACATACTGTACATTAATGTTTCTCCTCTATGCCCCGCCTTTCTGAAACGTCCGGAAGGACATGTGACGACTCCGGGCTGGACTCCACTTCGTCCACGGTGAAAGCCGATCCGGTGATCTACAGCGCAAAGTTGTAGTATTTCCTCAGCAACCAGCACGGATCAGCTCCAGGCATGACAAAGCAGATATCGTCCTCTTTTGGAAGACCAAACAAAGTAGTTTCACTTTCACAACGAAGCACACAGCATCTTTACGACATGGCAGCGGAAACAACAAAACTACAGCGAGAATAAAAGTTATGCCTTCTTTCTTTGCGTTAACATTTGGGCGGCGTTATGCAAATCTTCCCACATAGTGACGTAGATATGTGGGGGCGTGTTAGAACGAGCCGTTTTAGGTAGGCGTGGCTGACTCTTAACTTTTATAAAGAATATCTCTTTGGATTTGATACTTTAGTCTTTGCAACTTTACAGATCTTCTTTATGCACCAAGAGCTTGTAACACTCCAAAGAGAAAGGACAAATTTAAATAGCATCATATGACCCCTTTAAGAACCTTCACAGAGCAGAGCAATCTACAGGGCAAAGTGTCAGCTGTTTGAGTAAAAAAATAAATAATCAGAGAACCTAAAGCAGAAGTACTATGTAAGTTGTTGTTTAGCAACTATTTGAATAGCATTAAAATTAAGTTGTTCAGAAATACATATATTCATTTTGTTTGTTACAGGACCTTAAGTGTCCACAGGCAGCGATCAGCACAGAGGGTGGGGAACTCACAACAGCATCCTGGAAATGGAATGGGGTGATGGATGCTGTATTAGGGTCTAAGCCATCCATCACCCCACCTATGCTCATACAGCAAGGTTATTATAGTTTTGTGTTTTTAGTTTAGTTTAGTTTTGATTTTTATTTTGTTTTGAATTTCAAATAATTATTTAGTTTCATATATTTTACCAATTTTTTTTCTTTTTTTTGCACCTGGTCACACCACTAACTGTAGACCAAAGCCTATCTAATATCATACCAGTAAAGGCAATGTTACAAAATGGACGAGGCGATAGGCGTGTGTATCCATTCGCAGGCTTTTATCAGACAAGAGACGTGGTCACAGCAGGCATGAGACGAAAACAGAAAGCAGTACAAACCGGGCTAGACAAAAGAGTTATCCAGACAGGCATGGGTCGAAACAATGGCGAACGTAATCCAGGGGGCGATGCAAACGGGTAATCCAAAACAGGCAAAAGTTCAAGCAAGGTGCAATTAGAGTCTGAGACGGTGAGTCAAAGGGGTAATCCCAGGCAGGCAAAATATCCGAGGCAGGCAGAAAACAGAACAGACGAGGAAACAGGCAATAATCAGAACACGAGAGATCAGGCAAGAACTAGACTAAGATAACAGGAACTGGCTCTGTAAAGTTGCTACGGCTAGAACAGCGATATGTGCAGACAATACTCTGCAGTCTGTGTGAGTGCTGCTTAAATAATGGTCCAGTTTGGAAACAGGTGTGAGTGTGTGATTAGTTCCTGAACAGGGAATCATGGGAAAGGGAGCCCGGGGTGAACTGTGCAGTGTGAGAGTACATGTGGTGGATAGTGACCTCTGGTGGTGAACAAACGGAAGTCCATAGACTTCCAGGCAAGTGTGTCCAGGCGGAGGCGGAACAGTTGGAGGGACGGAGGGCCAGGTCCATGTGGTGGTGGAGTGCCTGGGGACTGAAGCAGATCCGGTGGAGCAGGGAGCCAGGCCAGAGCCGAAGATCCCCATGGTGGAACAGAGAACCAACAGACCTGGGCAAAAGACCACCATGGGCAGAGCAGACAGGGCAGACTGAGTAGAAGGCCACCAGAGCAGGACAGAAGACCCCCACGGCGGAGCAGATGGAACAGGCTGAGCAGAAGACCACCAGAGCAGGGCAGAAGACCACCACAGCGAAACAGGTGGAGCTGCAGAACACCTCAGCGGAACAGGCGAGACAGAAGACCACAAGAGCGGGACTGATGGCCACCACGGCAGAGCAGGCGGGACAGAAGGTAACCTCAGCAGAGTAGATGTCTTCCATGGCGGAGCAGAAGACCACCAGAACATAGCTGAAGCCCACCACAGCGGGGCAGGCGGAGATGAAGACCACCAGAGCATAGCTGAAAACCACCACGGCGGAACAGAAGAACACCACGGTGCAGCAGATGGGACAGAAGGCCACTGGAGCAGGCTGGAAGACCACCACGTCAGAGTAGATGGAACTTTGGCCCACCAGAGCATGTCAGCAGACCACCACAGCGGACTAGAATGATCAGGAACCCATGGCAGAGACTGGGGCCTAGGGAAAACTGAGACACAAGAGACAGAAAGTGCATTTACGGTCTCAAGGACCGAGGCAGGGAACACAAAAATGAATCAATAGTCTCCCTGGTGACAACTGAATGGGCAGACAGTTCATAAACAGGCTCACTGACTGTAACTGAACAGGCAGACAGTTCATAATCAAATGCATTGGCTGGAATTGGATAAACAGACTGTTCACACTCAAGCTCATTGTTGGAAACTGGACAGACAGATAGCTCAGAATCAGACTCATTAGTTGGAACTAGACAAACAGATTGTTCAAAATTAGACTTATTGATTGAAACGAGATTGACAAACTGTTCACACTCAGGCTCTTTGGTCGAAACTGGACAGACATATGATCGAAATTAGACTCATTGACTGAGACAGAATAGGTAATCAGTTCATTTGTGGTCTCTTTGGCAATGACAGGGGTAACGGGGCAGACATGGAGTGCATTTATAGTTTCTGGGCTCATGACAGGCAGGGTTAAGAGTCCAAAGTTGGGTCTTTATGCTGAGACAAGGCTACTAGAACATACAGGGGGCTCAGGTAAGGTTTCTGGGGTTGTGACTGGAATAATGGGGCAGATAACAGGTTCATTTGTGGCCCCTATGGCCTTGATGGGGTTAACTGGGTGAATAGAAAGTTCATTTAAGGCTTTCATGGCTGTGACTGAACAGTCAGGAAGTTCACGAACAGCCTCCTCGGCTGTGACAGACAGGGCTGAACGTTCAAAGGCAGCGTCTCTAGCTGGGTCGGGACAGGAAGAGAGTTCTCAGATTGCCTCTTTAGCTGGTTCAGCGCAGGGCAAAAGTTCATTGACGGCCTCCGTGGCAGGTTCTGGACGGAACAACAGCTCATAGGCTGGGAGATGAGCAGATGTAAATTCGTAACTGGGCTCCATTGTTGGTTCAGGACAGGACGAAAGTTCATAAACGGCCTCTTTGCTTGGACAGACAATTAACTAGCAGTCTCTTTGGCCGTAACTGGAAGTTCACAGATGGCCTCTGCGGCCTGGTCAAAACAGGGCAAGAGTTCAGAAATGGCCTCTGTGACCATTACAGGCAGGGCTGATAATTCAGAGAGTTCATCAACAGTTTCCTTGTCAGGACAGACACAGAATTCATGACCGGGCGCCACCAATGCGCAAGGGACTGAAGCAAGTGCCGCCGCCTCGGGAGGTTCTGCAGCATAAGCCGCCACCTCTAGAGAAACTGCAGCAGACACCATCGCCTCTGGGACAACATCAGCAGACGCTGCTACCTCGGGAGGTTCTGCAGCATAAGCCGCCACCTCTGGTGAAATCGCAGCGGACGCCACCACCTCTAGAGTTTCAGTGGTGGTGTATGTGGCCCAGACACACCATAAAGCGATCCCCATAATGGGAAGCGTTGCAGACAGGGGAATCCATTCAGGAACCGGAGGGTTTTGAGTGCACTGGTTTAGGAACACCAGCCGTTCGTACTGACACCAGCTGTGGATCCTCCACGCTGGATGCCAACCTCTGATGTCTAGTGACAGATAGGATTGAGGAGGGTTGCGGTAATCTAACCGCGACAGGACGTGGCTCTGGTATGGCAGACGTGATGTGATGATATTGAAGTTATTATATGTGTCATTACAGAGAGAGCACCCACAGAAAATTCAAGATTATGAAAACTTAATTGCTCAGTGAAGTAAGAGAAAAAAAGGAGACTTCATCTTCTAATTCTTCAAGCAAGAAATGTGGAATTGACTAGATCATTTAATTGTCAGGGGGAGCCAAACAAGTATCTCAGGCCACACTAGGTAAGCTGGTCATCTTTATTTGTGAAGGCCTTCAGCTATTCTCAGTAGTTGAACAAGCTGCCTTCAAGACACCGGTTAACACTCTTCACCCAAGTGTGACTTTGATGTCAAGATCAACTGTGCATTTGAGAATTCAAGAAGCAGCTCTGCATGTCAGAAAAGCCATAAAAGCTAAGTTCAGGAACATGGAGTTTGTGTCAACAACAACAGACTGTTGGAGTGTGCGGCAGAGAAGCTACATCGGGGTCACTGCTAACTGGATTGATGAAGAAACACTAGACCGGAGATCTGCTGCTTTAGCTTGCAAACGTCTCAAAGGGCGCCACATTCGATGTACTTGTATCTACCCATTATGATATCCAAATCCAATATCACATCTGTGACAAGATTGGCAGAACAACTACAGACAATGGGTCTAATTTTTTTGAAAGCTTTGGGGTGCAGGAAGAGACTGAAGTGACAGAAGACATCATCTTCTAAAATGCCACTGATGTGCATGTCATCTGTTGAACCTAGTGGCAACAGCAGATGCTTCTGCAGCTGAAACTCAGAATGTGACCTACAGAAAGCTATCACACTCTGCTTTTTCCAAGTGCCCATTCTACGTGGAACAAAACTGCAAGATCTTCAACAGCTTTGAGGTTGTGAATGCTGAGCAGCACCTTCAATTTATAAGACCAAACCAAACCCGATGGCGTTCACTATACCTGGCTGTCGAAAGGGTGGTCCGTATAATTAAAGACCAAGGTGAGGAGGCGATTCGGAATGTGTGAGGAGCCGTCAAAATAAACATGTAAGTGTTTTCTGTAGTTGTTTTACTGAATGTGTTGCCTTTATAAATCAAGGTTATTACTAAAGCCTGGTTTGCATATAAATATATATTTTAGGTTGAATCCAGCTGAGATTGCTTTTCTCTCTGAGTATGTAGCAGTGATGAAGCCTGTGACATCAGCACTCACTGTACTACAGTCTGAGAACAACACCCACACAGGATGTTTGCTCCCAACTGTGTTCCAACAAACACCATGTCTACACCAGACCCGACAGTTGTCGTGTCGTGCAAATCATTTGAAATTTGTGCCAGAACATCATAAATAGAATGAGGCTGCAGTTTACTGTTAGGGATTTGTCGTATCATGTCGCATCTCTCCGCATCCAGTGCAGACAGCATCACTGATTATAATGGGTTCTATAGTATTTTGTCGCGCTGCACCACTTGCATTCGGTGTAGACATGGTGTAAGAGCAAAACTGAGGAGAATGGAGGCCTCCAGTAAATTATGTTTTCCATTGCTGCAAGCATTTGAGGAAGGATTCCAAAGGGGATTTGGGGAAATGATGGAAGACCCTGAGCTAATTGCTGCTACCATGCTTTTGCCAAGATTCAAGACTTCATGGACATCTGACAACCAAATCATTGAAAGAGGTAGGATAACCTGACAGCACTTTACAATAACTTCAACATGCTCCTGTTCTTTATTATTGTTTGTACCATCATCATACATGTTGCTAAAATTTTCTTTTAACATTCACTCTAAACATATTTTTGAATACAGGACTGCTTTCAGTGCACAGACTGGAACATGTTTAAAGAGGCAGCCACCTACAACAACCACACAGACCTGCAGGAGTACACTGAAACTGTGAGTGCTTACATCAAAAAGTGCATCACCACACGTGCAAACCAAAAGCCGTGGATGACAGCAGAGGTTCGTGGGCTGCTAAAGTCACCAAGACCATCACCACACGTGCATACCAAAAGCCGTGGATGACAGCAGAGGTTCGTGGGCTGCTAAAGACCAGAGATGAAGAATTCAGATCAGGAGATAAAGCAGCTCAAAACAGCAAGAACCAATCTGTCCTGTGGCATCAAAAATGCAAAACGGTTGTATGCTCAAAAAATAAACAATCACTTCACAGACAGCAGAGACCAGCTGCTTGACTTACGATGTTTCTCTTTGCACATGTACAGTATTATGTGAAGCATCCATATAGTCTGTATTTTTTTAAATTTATGTATAGGTAAACATTTATATATATCTATATATAGTATATTTATAGTCAAAATCAGTCAGTAGGCTAGTTGTGTATAGGTTTTACTGTTTTACTTCATTGTTGTATGCCTGTATTTATGTAGCACCGTGGTCCTGTGAGGCACGACATTTCGTTCCACTGTATGTCCCCACATGTAGCAGAATGACAATAAAGCTCAACTTGAACTTGAACTTGAACTTGAATAACTAACACAAATTTGTACATTTGTTCAGGTTACTTTTGTATTTAATATGATTTATGCATATTTTGTGAGGCTATCTGTAGCCTATCCTTATCTTTTTTATGGTTCTGTAGTTAGTTATAGTATACAGTACACATCAGTGAGCTTCTCAGTATTTTTCTTGCACTAAACTTGAAGTTACATACAGTATATTTGTATTAAATAAGATTTAGATTCATTGATAAGGTTTTTATATGTAGATTTTACTAAATACAATTCATAAACATAGCATGCTGTTTGCTTCCCCAATTATTATAGGGTTAGATTACTTCCGGAATCATCTGAGGACATTGGCAAACCCAAACCCAGTCCCAGCCCCAGAGATGTGAAATGTCAGATGAAGAGTACTTCTTTTTATCAATGAAGGCAAACCCTCCAGATGCCACAGGTGAACTGCAGGGATACCTTGCATGCACCTCTGAAAACATGGAGCGTCTTCATACATTCCCATATGTAATAGAAATAGTATCTGTTTAAATACAGGACTTACTGTTTCAGAAGCCTGTGAACGCTTGTTCAGTTGTGCTCGGCAGCCGTTTACTGCGAAGTGAGCTAGAACTGACTGTTTAAACTTTAAAAACCAACTTCTGGTGAATCTGAATATTCTATTGTGATTTAAATTTGGTTGTTTCTGGTAGTTAAATTTTTTCTCTCTCTATCAATATATATTTATAGAACATTTAGTAGCTCAGTTCTTTTTTTACTGTTTGACACTTAAGTAGGTTTGGGTATCAACTGAAATATAGCGATTCTGCTTATTGTTTACGATTCTTATCAATTCCTATTGAAGTTTCGATTGAAATAAGGCAAAAAAAAAAAAAAACTTTAGATATCAAACATATTTATTCTGTCTTTTTTACCAAACATTCTGTTGCAGCTGAATACCATAAACAAAAATCAGCAGCCTACAGAACACGTACATGAGGAACTTTTGACTATGATTTTTCCAAATCTACCACAGCAAAAACAACTAAATAATATAAATTTTGAGCATTATTAAATACAAGTAAACAGTAATAAAATAATTACAAATTAGCACATTTTCTTTCCCAACTGTTCACATCCACTTTAGACAAAACCGACTGTGTTTATGAGGACATTTTGACAATTTTGTATATATTTATGATCTGTTCAAGCATAAAACAACATGAAAAACAAATCAATTCAGTATTTTCGCACTACATTAGACGTATTTCTCTGTGTGCACAGTACAAAAAACAGCGCATAAGTGCCGAATTCAGCTCACTTTCACATCTTCTTGCACTTGAATGGTTTAAAATCACATTAAGTAAAAAACAGTAAAGTACTTTGTAACGTGGTAACTTGAGTAGTTTTTTAAAACAAAATACCTATTTACTCTTACTTGAGTCATTATATTTCAGTACTTCTACTTGCACTCAAGTGAATTATTTTAGATTTATAGCAATATAGCTATATTTATATCAATACTTTTACTTAAAGGCGTAATTTATGGGCTAATTTAAATGTTTGGGTGAACTAACCCTTTAAGTATACATTTTATAAATAATGGAGAGGAGAGAGGAAATGAGGGATGAGAAGAGAAGACCATCATTATCACGCCAGACTCTCTGTCACTCATCCGACCATCTTATTCTACAGACTGCTTACCCTGCTACTCACCTGCTTTACATTCCTGATTACTGCCGTTACTGTATCCAAGTCGATCTTCAGTCATCCATGTGTGAGTGCTCCAAAAATTCTGTAGGACAGGCTCAAATTTAAAATTCAGTTCTGGTAATTGTGTACAAGCCTGTGCAAGACAGAAGGCCATACTATAACCACACCGGCAGGAACCAGTCTTTAAAATCCATTTCAGAAGCTTTTTTAAGGTTTACAATGCACTCTCACTTCTTCTATTCTGAGCACCACCGCCACTGTTTCTGGTACCATTTCGTCACCGGTGGTGCTGCCAGTCCCGTGATCAATCCGGCACACTACTCTGGCTCAGTGGAGGACTGCAATGGATTCCTGCTCCAGTGTTTGCTCGCTCGAGAAACACAGATACAACGCTTCACTACAGACAGAGCTAAAATTGCTTTCATTTTGTCATTACTCACAGAAGGAGCGCTACAATAGGCAGAATCCATCTGGAACCAGGGAAGCCCCATCACACAATTTTTTGGACAGCCTGCTGGTGATACCACAGTGAGTGAAAAATTTATTAAACTTTGTCAAGCAAAAGATAATATTCTTGATTATTCCCTCAGGTTCAGGTTTTGCTGCAGCCAGTGGATGGAACGAACCAGCCCTGCTTACTATGTATCGTCTAGGGCTCACTGCACCCTGAACATCTAAGTATGCAACAAAACAAACACTTTATTACAATTTAAAAGTCAACACATTAGAAATATCACACTCTTGGTTCTGGAATGATCTGTGGTCCTAGAGCGCCCATGGCTCGTTTGGCATAACCCTGTCATATCTTGGAGTAATGGAGACATCCTGAAGTGGGGCACTACCTGCCAAACAACCTGTTTCCAGTTCCTACCTGTATCCAAGCATCCATGCCCATCAGTGTTGCCGATATGTTCCACCTCCATGGAAAGTCCTCTGAACAAACAGTCGTGGACATTCCTGCCAGTTATGTATGGATTAGTTAGTGCCCCTTAAATGTTCAAAGCATTTATAAACAAGATCTTCATCTTGGTCTACACTGATGACATCCTGCCCTCACATCAGCACCCTTCGTCATCCTGATCCAGAGAAACCCTTCACTGTCGAAGCTGATGCCTCCACCTCAGGAGTAGGTGCTGTCCTTTCCCAGCAGTCCTTTCTCCAAGAAACTTACCCCGGGAGGAGAGCAGAACTATGACATCAGCAACTGAGAGCTCTTGGCCAAGAAGTTGACTCTCGAGGAGTGGCAGCACTGGCTAAAAGTGGCCCATAATCCATTCCTGGTGCTCAGGGATCATTGCAACCTCAAGTATCTCAGAGATGCCAAGCAAGTAAATCCCTGGCAGGCTAGATGGGCTCTCTTGTTTACCTGGTTTAATTTCACCATCACCTATCATCCAGGGTCAGAAAACTGTAAGGCCGATGTACTGTCCCGCCTATATACTTCTGAGGATGTGTCTAACCATTCAGAGTTCATCCTGCTATTGAGCCCGGTAGTCAATCCCAACCAACTATGCTGGGCTGTCCTCCAAACAAAACTTATGTACCAACATCTCAGCGGATTCCTCTCATAGAATCAACTCACTCCTCTGTCATTAGTCACCCTGGGTGACTACCAACATCATGGTGATGAGAAACAACATCACAATATTTGTCCAAGGCTGTGAAGAATGTGCCATGGCTAAGACACCTCACTCACCAATCTGCCAACCAGAAAGCTCCTCCCATTGCCCATTCCACAGAGGCCATGGTCATATCCGTGAGTGTATTTGGCTGATCTGCCAGCCTCTAATGATTGCACTTGCATTCTAGTAATTGTTGACAGATTCTCCAAGGCCTGCCATCTGATCCCTTTGAAGGGCTTGTTCACAGCCATGAAAAGAGCTGAATTACTCTTCAACCACGTCATCAGGAACAGCCGAGTATGCCTAAAACTCGCTACAACAACCTGAGACTGGATCAAAACCAGGAAATGGGGGACCATCGGATGTCCCAATGGTAAATCACTGGTTCCACGAGAGCGAGAGTGTCTGGAATGCTGCCCACCATCATCTGCAGCGAGCAGTGCTGCATCACAATGGCCACACTGATGCTCGGAGATCCTCAGCATCCAACTTCTAGCACGGACAGAAAGTGTGGCTTGTGGAGAGCCACATTTTCTATCCATGATGGAAGTTGATGACATCCAGACTTCCTTGTTAATTAGCTTTTTTGTTGTCATAATTAATGTGTTTGCTGGTGTTCTCAGTTCTGGGTTTTGTTTCATTGTTTTAATTTCTGGTTTTGATCATTTTTCTTAATTAGCCCCATAATGTCACCGGCCCACCCGTGGTCCCAGAGCATTACATAATTTCTTGCCGTTTTACCCTATCAAATATTTTAGTAATCACCCAAAATTAGACATAATTTGAAAGCTTAAAAGCTCAAAATTCATCCTGTGAAAACCGGTGTTAAGTGTCATATTACAAAATGTATTACGCATTTTACAATCAAAATTTTTTATAATCTTGTCAGTAATATTAACAGAGAAATTTTGACATTTGTGACAGGAAAATGTATCAAAAAATTTCAATGAGTTCACTCATAACTTCTATAATAATCAGGGATGCAAACTCATCATGGGTGAAAAAGGTGACAAAGGCGAGAACCCCCCCCCCCACCCCAAATAAAACCCTACATTTTTTAAACAATTATAATAATTTACAGCCTTTATTATTATTTTCTAACTCTGCCAAAATTCACTTTAAATGTTGACTTTCATTCATGAAGAAGACAGGAAAATTTGTCTCCTGGTGGAAAACGACTTGAGATGAAAATGATATAAAATTACCATTATATCCAGTAGAGGGCAGCAGAGGATCACCCATTATCTCAGTTGCCATTTCAACTCCCTAGTTTTTCTCACGTCTTGCTTTTGGATTTATTATAAAATGACTATGAAGTATAGCAAGTGCAGGAAGTCACAAAGTCTTATGTCATTTAGAAATAAATAAATAAATAAGCCCAGACACCAACAGCCTAGTAGGGTTAATTATTTTAATACTAAACTTGTTAACTACAAATTAAGTTAATTATTAATGGTATAATAATACAATAATGCATTAAATATTTAGGTTTTTTTATTTTTTTTATTTAATTTAAAAACTACATTTTTCAAACATTGCCTAAAACAGACACATCAAAAAAAGAGCTTTAAGTTATCTTTACCTGTAGAAGCTGTAATTTTGTTACTCTGAATTTACTCTGCATCACTTAAAGGACAGCTCTGTTTTGCCAGAAAGTTTGTTCCATCCATTGCTACAGTCAATTGCGGTTCTATTTCGCGGATTCACTTGCGTAATTTTTTACACTCACGTTTGTCATTCCTGAAACAGTATACGTGGATGGTTTGGTCCTCTTACACTTTTTTTCAAACTGTGAATGAAGTAAAAACCGAGCAAAGGGCGCTTCCCTTATAGCATAACTGACCGAGCTTACTCACGCGGAAACTCCTGATATAATCAATAACTAACTACACAATCAATGTCTTGTTATAATTGGAAGATCTGTGAGCGTGTAGGTAGAACTAAGCAAACTTGCGAAAACAAAAATTAGATCAGAGTGGATTCTGACTAACCTACAGTAAACACCTCTGATTGGCCACTGCTTTCAACAGAGATGCCTGTGATTGGCTACAATACTCAACGCTGCAAAACATGTTGTAAATATAAACTTTTGGTTTTGTAATTTGAAACTAGAGCGCGCACACAAAAACACACAGGAGAGTTTGAAAGCGGGTGACTTCGAGCGGGTACAGAATTGAGATGGTACTACTGGAACTGTAAAAAGATAACTCATATTACTTTTATATCATATTGTTTTATATTTTATAGAACATTAAAAAAACATACTGGCATCGTGAGACATTTAGGTGCAATGAAATTAAACATATTTCATAAGGTTTCACTTGATTTCATACATTTAGTCAGGAATTAGAGTTTGGGAAAAGTCTAACTAGTAAAATGTGTACAAGTTACGTCACAATAACAAAATAACAACTAAAGAAAGTAATAAAACATGACTTACTCGTCAGAAATGATCTCCTCCGCTGCTCAAGCCGCGCGTCGTTTTCTTCTTCTGCGGTAAATCCGAAGTTTATTCCTCACAGCGCGTCTTCTTCCAGAAACGAAAAGTATCCGAGATGAACTTGATGAATCTTCAGGCTTTGTTTACAGAGGTGATGTGGACGTTTACAGGTTCGCGCATCTCACATGGATGATTGCCTTATGAATAGCGCGTGCTGCGTGGGGGCGTGATCACATTACAGATAAGGAGCTCATACGGGAAAGACTGGGCCACGCGTTGGTTTCATACGGATTACTTGATCAGAGACTATTTGTTTTCGATAAAACTTACTTAATTTAAAAGTAGACACTTCAAGCTTTCTATAGATATATTTATCATGTCTGTGTGTGAAGTATTCACTGAGTTTTGGGTTCATTTTTGTGACGCATTTCAGAAATAAGTTAGCGAAGACCGAGACAGCAGAAAGCGCACCCTGTTTGTTTTCTTTATTTTACAAAAGCACAGCGTTCTGTTGTTATTATGATGTTGAAATAAAAGTAGACCCTTTACAGATTCGAATGATGTATTGCTCTTATCTGTACGATAAAAAGTGACAGAGTAATTTAAGTTAATTTCGGCGTTATCAGGAAAAAATGCCACAAAACGCACCGGCGCGTTCGTCGACCACAGAGGGTTAAAAAGAGTCCAACCTTATTACAAAACGTATTCCAAAGTGTTCATTTATTATAACAATTTAAGTTCGGTTAGAGCACTTTCACGTCAGTGTTCAAAAATGGGGGGTGACAGGTATGGGGTTAAAATTGTTTACCATGCATTTGGATCCAGTCCCCCTCTGGATCCAGTTCACGATTGACACAAAAATGATCTATCAGTGGTGAGCAGTGACTTCTTTAATCTTTAATCTAATTTACCAGAGACAAGAAGTTAGAAACACCACGGCAGGTGTCAATTTAAAAGTAGGACTGTTCAGGACTTGAGGACAGGAGCAGTTGAAACAGACAAAGACACAAGTATAAAAAAATAATAGTTTAAAACACAGACATGTTTCATGAGGCCAGGGACATGGATATCAGGTACAGAAACTGCTGCTACCAGACACCACCTCTTGGGGTTTTGCATTCTCTTCATGCCTTGTTACATTACCATTTTCATCATCATCAGCAGCAATCATATCTTCAGCTTCAATTATGGAAAAGCATGGTGTGAAGAATGTCACAACAGTAGGAACAAAGTTGTGATTCATATTCAGAGCTTTAAAAAAAAAATCCATTTAGCATGCCAAAAGCTCTCTCAACAACATACGTTGCTATGGAGGGATGTCTGTTGTAGCACATGGGGGATGTTAGTCAAGATACCTCCTAGGATACACAGCCCACAGTTGTATACAATTTTTTGAAATTAATTGTGCTGTATTTCAGGCAGACTGCATTGTGCACAGAACCAGGAAAGCATGTGCTGACATCCAAAAATGTTCCTTGGTGGTCACATGCAGCCTGGAACTATACTGAAAATAACAATTTTCTATTGAAGAAACGGGCTATGTTGACTAATAGGGGCTCTATACAAATAGGGCATCCCCCAATGACTCAGACTACTAAACACAAAACAGGTGAGCCTGCCAGCCTGGAAAATCCTGCGCCCACCTTTCACCTTGAGGCAGCTAAATAACTTTTCTTAGGAGGCCAAGGACAGCACATGACTGTGGACTGTGGATCAAGGGATATCAAAGGCTGAAACGGTGACCTTATAGGATTAGACTCCTCATCAAAATACTGCCTCAGGATAGATACTGTGGCAATAATTTGATAGTACTAACCTACAGTAAACACCTCTGATTGGCCACTGCTTTCAACAGAGATGCCTGTGATTGGCTACAATACTCAACGCTGCAAAACATGTTGTAAATATAAACTTTTGGTTTTGTAATTTGAAACTAGAGCGCGCACACAAAAACACACAGGAGAGTTTGAAAGCGGGTGACTTCGAGCGGGTACAGAATTGAGATGGTACTACTGGAACTGTAAAAAGATAACTCATATTACTTTTATATCATATTGTTTTATATTTTATAGAACATTAAAAAAACATACTGGCATCGTGAGACATTTAGGTGCAATGAAATTAAACATATTTCATAAGGTTTCACTTGATTTCATACATTTAGTCAGGAATTAGAGTTTGGGAAAAGTCTAACTAGTAAAATGTGTACAAGTTACGTCACAATAACAAAATAACAACTAATGCAAGTAATAAAACATGACTTACTCGTCAGAAATGATCTCCTCCGCTGCTCAAGCCGCGCGTCGTTTTCTTCTTCTGCGGTAAATCCGAAGTTTATTCCTCACAGCGCGTCTTCTTCCAGAAACGAAAAGTATCCGAGATGAACTTGATGAATCTTCAGGCTTTGTTTACAGAGGTGATGTGGACGTTTACAGGTTCGCGCATCTCACATGGATGATTGCCTTATGAATAGCGCGTGCTGCGTGGGGGCGTGATCACATTACAGATAAGGAGCTCATACGGGAAAGACTGGGCCACGCGTTGGTTTCATACGGATTACTTGATCAGAGACTATTTGTTTTCGATAAAACTTACTTAATTTAAAAGTAGACACTTCAAGCTTTCTATAGATATATTTATCATGTCTGTGTGTGAAGTATTCACTGAGTTTTGGGTTCATTTTTGTGACGCATTTCAGAAATAAGTTAGCGAAGACCGAGACAGCAGAAAGCGCACCCTGTTTGTTTTCTTTATTTTACAAAAGCACAGCGTGCTGTTGTTATTATGATGTTGAAATAAAAGTAGACCCTTTACAGATTCGAATGATGTATTGCTCTTATCTGTACGATAAAAAGTGACAGAGTAATTTAAGTTAATTTCGGCGTTATCAGGAAAAAATGCCACAAAACGCACCGGCGCGTTCGTCGACCACAGAGGGTTAAAAAGAGTCCAACCTTATTACAAAACGTATTCCAAAGTGTTCATTTATTATAACAATTTAAGTTCGGTTAGAGCACTTTCACGTCAGTGTTCAAAAATGGGGGGTGACAGGTATGGGGTTAAAATTGTTTACCATGCATTTGGATCCAGTCCCCCTCTGGATCCAGTTCACGATTGACACAAAAATGATCTATCAGTGGTGAGCAGTGACTTCTTTAATCTTTAATCTAATTTACCAGAGACAAGAAGTTAGAAACACCACGGCAGGTGTCAATTTAAAAGTAGGACTGTTCAGGACTTGAGGACAGGAGCAGTTGAAACAGACAAAGACACAAGTATAAAAAAATAATAGTTTAAAACACAGACATGTTTCATGAGGCCAGGGACATGGATATCAGGTACAGAAACTGCTGCTACCAGACACCACCTCTTGGGGTTTTGCATTCTCTTCATGCCTTGTTACATTACCATTTTCATCATCATCAGCAGCAATCATATCTTCAGCTTCAATTATGGAAAAGCATGGTGTGAAGAATGTCACAACAGTAGGAACAAAGTTGTGATTCATATTCAGAGCTTTAAAAAAAAAATCCATTTAGCATGCCAAAAGCTCTCTCAACAACATACGTTGCTATGGAGGGATGTCTGTTGTAGCACATGGGGGATGTTAGTCAAGATACCTCCTAGGATACACAGCCCACAGTTGTATACAATTTTTTGAAATTAATTGTGCTGTATTTCAGGCAGACTGCATTGTGCACAGAACCAGGAAAGCATGTGCTGACATCCAAAAATGTTCCTTGGTGGTCACATGCAGCCTGGAACTATACTGAAAATAACAATTTTCTATTGAAGAAACGGGCTATGTTGACTAATAGGGGCTCTATACAAATAGGGCATCCCCCAATGACTCAGACTACTAAACACAAAACAGGTGAGCCTGCCAGCCTGGAAAATCCTGCGCCCACCTTTCACCTTGAGGCAGCTAAATAACTTTTCTTAGGAGGCCAAGGACAGCACATGACTGTGGACTGTGGATCAAGGGATATCAAAGGCTGAAACGGTGACCTTATAGGATTAGACTCCTCATCAAAATACTGCCTCAGGATAGATACTGTGGCAATAATTTGATAGTATGTTGTGGGGTTCCCACTCTACAAATTATTCAATAAAGAATACAGTGTTATGCAAGTGTTGTCACATTCTTTCTTGCATGGTGTACAATATTTAATTAAAACTGTGAAATATTTACTTAAGCTGTTTATTTTATTCTTCAAACCAACACTTAAACTTTATTTAAGTTATTTTTTTTTTCAGTTGTTTTACTGATTTTAATAACAGCAAACAATAATAATCATTGCAGAAATATTATTACAAATTATTTTGGAATATTCAAAAAGATGCAAAGCTAAATGAATTGGCATAATGCAAAAGATGTAAGTTTCTCATGTATTGCATACATACAGTATTGTGCAAAAAAATTAGCACTGCTCTCCACACATTACACTGTGCAGTGCTGATGCACTCTTACGTGTCGTCAATATGCTTGTAAGCATTTGTAGAGAAATATAATCCTCAATGAAGGGCACAGTAAGGATAAATAAAATGGCAAGTAATATATGTAATGGGGAAAAAAAGGAACTTAAGACTGTCTTGATGATTGACAACATATTGCATTTTTATTGTAAAGAAGTATAAAAAGTACATATAGAGAGTGCATACTTTCAGGGCATAATATGAGTGGGTGAATTGGGATACAAAAACAGGTTTAGGATTACACATCCTACACTACAACTACAGTTCTGTCAGGACCACTTCCATCAAAGGTGACTGACAATTAGCATAACCGCCTTTGAGTAAACAGAACAGAATATAAATGTATTGTAGATATCATTAACATTCTTAAAGACAATAATTAATGTAACAACATGAATCAAGATAAATGACAGTCTGATTCGAAGAGGAATATCAGAAGGCCAAGTTGAGAGGATGAGAGGAGGAGCTAGGGATGGAGGGGATTAGTTACTGAGTAATGCGATAAAGCCAGTTAATATTAGTCGATGTGGCAAATTTGCATGTTCAAGGTTCAGCAAACTTATATTGTTCTTATATTATATTGTTTAACAAACGTATATTGTTTTCCAGAAAGTTTTAAACCACTAAAACTCAAACTCAAAAACACTTTTGTTTTGGGCATACTTCATTCGAAACTGTCACACACATTTGTTTTTCAAACTCACTTGAAGTATATCTGGGCCTTAATGCTGCACTGGGCTAAAATAATACACACCAATGCTGATTTTGAACCACAAGCACTGCTCCTCCAGCTCAACTTCTAAACTTTCCCAATTCTTCCCATCAAATTCATCTCAAAAACAGAATGCAAGATGCTTCATGCAATCTCAAAGGACCACAGTGTGTCATAAAGGGATCTACATGCAGCTATCAGGGTATTTAACAATTTAACAATAAACTTTATTATCCAAAATGAGTCTGATATAATTTACTGAACAGTAAAGTTGAAGTTTATTCAACTTTATTTCAATTAAATTCCATTCAACTTAATTCTGTTGAAGTTTATTTCACTTCGGAACATTCATTCATGGATTTGCGCTACGCCACTGTCTTCACACACAGACGAAACTTACTAGAGAAGTGTGACATCATATATCTCTTTAAATAAATACTTTTTAAATTCACGACTCGCGCACTTTAATGCCCTTTGAATGTAACATGTACATTCCCTTCAAACTTGAATCATGGCAGAATATCCTGTGAAGTAGCACCTAACGTAGCGCTAAATCACCATTGACCAGACTCAAGCCACCACTGCGCAAACTAGTTAGCACCTTACCGAGTGAGGACGGGGCTCCATTCCCTCATATTCCACTAAAATTCCCTCGCGAACGGGCAATGTTGCCTGCTTGCGCACCTGGTCAGATGTGTCATGAGGCTCGGGCTCCAGGGCAATAATCAGCTCAGTCGCTTCATATTGTGAATAATACTTACATAATAATACATAATACTTTTTAAATTCACGACTCGCGCACTTTAATGCCCTTTTAATGTAACATGTACATTCCCTTCAAACTGGAATCATGGCAGAATATCCTGTGACGTAGCACCTAACGTAGCGCTAAATCACCATTCACCAGACTCAAGCCACCACTGCGCAAACTAGTTAGCACCTTACCGTTAAGACAACGCTTGAATGCTGCTGCCTGAACAAGAGTCCTCCTTACTGAAGTGAAAGGGTTGGCTGGTATCACTATCTTATGAATGCGGCGGCGGATCTCCACCAAATTCGGGGGATCCCTTCAGCTCGAGGATCCCTCTCAAATGCCGCCCTCCATGCATCGGTAGTCCCCCGGGATTTTTGATTGGCCGTAACTCCCGGACCCCGTGGGATATCGACGCGGGGGTGGTCTCATTCGAAAGGAGGCCTCGAGACGTACACTCGATTCAGCGTTCGAGAGGGCTACTCGAGCTGAGGGGATCCCCCGAATTTAGTGCGGATTCACACTGTTACGGAGATAGGGCCGTTCAAATTTTAAAACAATGGAACTATGGAACAATGGACAAACGACGTAATTACATGATTTACAAGCATTTTATCTGCGGTTTATGTTCTGTAAAAAAAATTTCATATCGGTGGCATAACTGCGTCATATATACGCCGATGCTGATATATCTGCTCATACTGGCTGATAAAATCGGCAGACCGATAATGTCCACCAGACTTTTTCAAATCTGGTCTAAATTGAAGAAGGAAGTCAAGTCAAGTCAAGTCAAGTCACTTTTATTTATATAGTGCTTTAACCAAATACAGATTGTGTTAAAGCAGCTTACAGTGTTAAACAGGAAACATGTGTGCTGATAATGCAAGAGAACAATAGAAAACAGTTTATCAGTTAAAGTCAGCTCACTGTTGATTCAGTGATATCATCATCCTGCTCAGTTCAGTTCTCTCAATAGTGTCTGTGCAGTCAAGTCAACAATGTTGCCAGAAATTGTGTCCCCAACTAAGCAAGCCAAAGGCGACAGTGGCAAGGAAACCAAAACTCCATCGGTGACAGAAATGGAGAAAAAAAAACCTTGGGAGAAACCAGGCTCAGTCGGGGGGGCAGTTCTCCTCTGGCTAGATTAAACCAGCATGGTGTGGTTTAATTTCAGGCTGCAACACATGTCAGACTGAGCAGAGGACTCGTCTGGATCTCGTGGTCTTGTGCCGATGGCTGTTGAGGTCTTCACATGGGATCTGTCTCTAGGATTCGACTAGTTGACACGGTCTCCGCTGACATTAAGGGCTGTAGAGGTCAACTCTAGGTGCTGATCCACCATCTGGACTGGATACAGACCGGATCCAGAGGTGACTGCAGTGACCATTTGATGTGGATACATCAGGTGACTGGATCTGGGTGGCTACGGTGACCTTGGAATAAGTATAAAAAAGACTAATATTAGCGTTGAAAGGAAGTCAAAAAAGAAGTCAGTGACCCAAAAAATGTCATTCTTGGCAAGACTGAAGTTTGTCATTCAACACGTACTGTACATGGGAAACAGGATTTCTGGAACAATGTGACTTGAGTCGTTTCTCTACAGTTCCAAAAATTATATCTTGGGTGAGAAGAACCCCATAGTAACTGCAAAGCATGCTGATGATTGCAGGAAAAAACAAGGTGTTGATGACAGAGGGAAGATCCAGGCAGAGCCAGGAGCTGGAGGCTCCGACAATGGGTCGGAGGGTTGAGGTGGAGTCCGGTGCTCAGAGGCTGGAGGCAGAGACAGGGGATCCTCACGTCTAGGCAGAGCTGGTGACTGGACGGCCCGAGGCGGATCCACTCAACAGGGTTGTTGCCGAGAAACTGAAAGGAGCCAGCGAAGGCGAGGCTGAGGAACAGGCAGATTCTGGAGGAGGGAGGCTGGGTGGGAACTAAGGAGATGAAGGAGATTCAGGAGATTCTATGCTGGGCGGAACCAGTGGAGACACAGGAGATACAGGACTGGGCGGGGCCACAGGAGACGAGAGAAACAGGGGGTCAAACTCTTTCAGAATATTAAAAAAAAATGCGCAGAGGGCAAGACAGCTCACCCTTGGTGGCCGGAGTGAGGACGGGGCTCCATTCCCTCATATTCCACTAAAATTCCCTCGCGAACGGGCAATGTTGCCTGCTTGCGCACCTGGTCAGATGTGTCATGAGGCTCGGGCTCCAGGGCAATAATCAGCTCAGTCGCTTCATATTGTGCTGACTCGTGTGTTGCGGCGGGCTTGGGCTCTCCGTCGGCGGTGGGCTCAAGCGAGCTCTCCATGCAATGAGGTGATTGCTGGCTGGGCTCTGGATTGGCAATGGGGCTGGTGATATCCTCCGCTGGGCAGGCAGAAAATAGTCGCAGGGCAGGGAGAGGAAAGTTTGGTCCTAGAGAGCCGCAGTCCTGCAGAGTTCAGCTCCACCCCTGAAAACAAAACTCACCTGCCTATAGCCTTAGTAATCCTAAAGACATTGATTAGCTTGTTCAGGTGTGTTTGATTAGGGTTGGAGCTGAACTCTGCAGGACTGCGGCTCTCTAGGACCGAACTTGCCTACCCCTGTCCTATATCATAACATACGCAGTGTTTAACAGCATAATACACTCGCCAACATCAGTCAGTCTAAACCCATGCTGGCAAATGGACAGTGGCTGGTGCTATGAGCTGGAGGTCTGAAGGATTGTTTTATTATCTCAGAGTGAAGAAACTTCTCCATTGCTCCCCTCCTGAGAGCAGCAGTGACCACGCTGCAGAGAGAGCGCACTGCAGGTGGAGAAAAAAGCAATTTCATGGTTCATTCAGCCTGTAATGTGTGGCTGTAATCTTCAGATAGAGTCTGGCTTTTTGTTTAAGTTTCTCAGAGGACAGAGCTGAGCCCGGCCCAATTAATCATTCTGCTGTGAACAGCGATGGTGGGGGAAATGAAAGGCTGGAAAATTGGGAGCTTGTGTATGTGCAAATACACGTGTTTAAATAACACATTGCTTATGTAATGTTACATCTAAATTTGTTCCACATGCATGTACAACTTCAATAACACAAGTTCACTGAAACACGTTGTGAGTCAGTACATGAATATGTTGCAGTGTGGATTAGGTAATCCTCTCCGGCTGATGCATTAGCTCTCGCCATCTCTCCTCCTTTGTTTTCATCTCTGAGTGGTGGTCTGAAGCTTTCAAACATGCCAAGAAAAAAAACAAAAACAAGAACAATCACAGCATGAGGGTTATTTTCTGCAAGAGCTCACCTCTGCTTCCCCAGCAGCCTCTTGCCCAGCAGGAGCACTAAATTAACACTTCACTTCACGGCACTGTGCCTCAGCGCTGATGAGCCCTAACTACAGGAGGAGGAGGAGGCGAAAAGGAAGAGTGGAGGGTGCAAGGAAAACGAGTGTGGGAAAACAAACACTCCATTTCCTCTTCATTTGGCCCTCAAATGTAGAGATACGCTCACCTGGAGGGGTGGCAACTGGAGTCGTGGCAGCTCACTTCTGGCCTTGGTGAACCCTGACAGGGAAGTAGCGTTTGTGAGCGAGATTAGCAAGACCATGATGAGGAAAGTCTAAGAATATTATATGAGGGACTGATACGGCAGTGAGTGCTAGGGTAATGACTAACAGGATGTGGTGACACGGTTCGGAGCCCATTGGTTTTTCTCTTACACCTGTTTGGCTTCATCTAATTACTCAGCCAGAACATATGCTAGCTGGTTGGCCGCTGTGGAATTGGAAGATGTTGACACCGGCGGAGCATGAAATATGGAACAGATCATGTGTGGCCATGAGACATGAAGGGAAGACGAAGTGTGGATGAGAAAGAATGTGTTGTGTGTGTGTGTGAAACTGAGAGGGTGTTTGTTTTTACACTTGATGTACTCAGAAAACCAAAACATTGTGTAAACCAACGCTTGACATCGCTCACGCGACTAGTTCAGAAATATTCCACTGTAGCCTCATTATGTTGAAGAGATATTCCACACAGAAAACCAGCGCAAATCAGCAAAAGTCGTCTGTTGGGGGTGAGAGTAATTTAGCAGGGTGACATGAGCCTATTTCTGAAGCATTCATCATGTTATACCTTCAGTCAATTTCACAATTGTTTTTTATTCGTTTTTTTTGTTCTCTTTGTTGTTCAGAGTGTTTATTTGCATGCATAAGAGGGATTTGACGTTTTGTATCCGAGCAAATAGAAGCGGAAAAGTGCTTCAGAGTGGAATTAATTAGCGTGCTCTTAAACATGAGCGTGTGTTTTTGTTTGTAGGATGAGGCTAAGCAGCAGTGTGGTGAGGGGGTGGATCGCAGGCAGGTTAAAATGACTTGTTATGCTGGAGATCATCATGATAGGATTCCAATTGGTCAGTGCTGACGAACAATCATCATGGCCCATCGGAAAAAGCGCTTCATTCCTGGTATGACCTCTTGAATGTTGATGGATATGAGTGTTTGTGCATGTGAATGAGGAAAATTCAGGGCGGCAGTTCAGCTTTATGTAGATGTCGGAATGACAGACAAAAACATCAGGGAAGAAAATATAAAGCAATTCTTTCTGTTTGTATGTTACTGAAGACAACTTATTATAATTCTTGATGAGATTGCATCTCAATGTCAACTGAATCATTTCATGTCTGTTGTTCCATTGTAATCAACATAATCAATAAAAGAAGTGACATCGATAATAGAAGTGACATGTCTGTAGTGCAGTGGAGAATAAAATGTCTGTTCTGGGTCAGATAAGATCCAGGTAAAGCAGGATGACGTTTGGATCGTTGCTTGCTTAACATCTCCATTTTTGAAGTGTCTGAGGAGAGTGATCTTATCATGGATTAACGAGGCGATAGAGCTCCCATCTCTTAAATGGGCATGGCCACATACCAGGCATGGCTTACAGGCCTTCAATTAAAAGATCCTAACATACTTGTCATTTTTAGTGCAGGAAACTAATAGAAATAGAGGTTCATCTCTCAGATGAAGACCCAACAGTACGCTGTCAACCTTTACCTAGCCTAGCATAATATTATTGATCATGTTCATCAGTCATTGGTCATATTCAGGTGTTGGAAAAAAAAAAAGGGGGCGTCATGCACTTGAGGGGGCACGAGTCAAAAACTCCCATTATAATCACTGAAGCTGTTTACACTGTGAAATGCTTACTTACATTCTACTCACATCTGCACTTCGTTGTTTCTGATGAGAGAATTAATTCGCCAGAGAGCAGAAGTCAGTCAGCGACAGTGAACAAAACTCTGGTGTTTCAGCGATGACTCATCTGAACGCCTCTGATTGGCCATTGCATTCATAAGCTCAACAGAATCATGTGTGACTGGTTATACTTCGCAGCGCTGTAAAAACTCGTCTGTCTCTGGCTCAGCACCACCCAAAGCACGAACGCAGATTTGAATTTAGCAGCTACTGATGTGCTGCACATCACACCCGTGTGATTGTATCAAATATAAAAAATATTATTCCACTTGGCTCGAAAATCTTAGGGGGCCCCCTCGGTTTGAATGGGCATGACGCCTCTGACCAATATGGATTGGAAATGTCTTTATATTGATTGAGAAAACACTGGAATGATGCCATGGAACAAATACAGGGGTTAAAGCAAAAAAAAAATATTTTGACTGAAAATTTTTCCACAGCCATACCTGTCACACACCCAGTTTAAGAGCAGTTTTTTCTTGTAATTAGAAGCGCTTGTCCTCCTAATTTAAAAAAATTAGGAGCACCTTCTGATCAATAATAAAAAATTCTGATCAAAAATTAGCCTTCCTAATATGAGATGATTTAAGTAAGTGATTTACAGATGCATTTTATTTTTACCTTTGTAATGGCATTTTTCTAATTTTATTAAATGTATGCAGTTTCCTAGGATTTTTTCCAGCTGTGGTGGCAGGACTATTCCCCATGGACCACGCCCCCTCCCCACCCAAGAATCAGGTGCACTCAGAATTGAATTTATTTTAACTAAAAAAGACAAGTAAATAGTAAATAATAAAATAAGAACAAATAAATTAATGACAATCAATAGCACAAACAAAAACAAGATACAAATTACATTAACAGTACTTTAATATTTTTCAGTTAGGTCTAACTATAATCTATTCAACTGTAAAATAACACTGGTTAGTCTTCACTGTATAATGGAGGTTTATTTAGGCTGCTGTCTCTTTAAGACCTCATGCATGGATCTAATATACTGTTACACATGGCTCTATGCTTACTTTTCGTTTTAGGAGCTCTTGTCCTCCTAATTAAAAAAAAAAATAGGAGTACCTTCTGATCAATAATCAAAAATTCTGATCAAAAATGATCCTTCCTAATATGAGGTGACATTTGACTCCTTAAAGTGACTTACAGG
>NW_015549560.1:689273-691111 GCF_001515605.1 Sinocyclocheilus anshuiensis | reverse complement strand
GTCTTATACTACTTATTATATTGCAGGAGTTAAAGCAAAGAAAAAATATTTTGACTGAAATTTTCTTCGACCAAACCCCATTCCTCAGCCATATCTGTCACACACCCAGTTTAAGAGCAGTTTTTTTCTTCTTGTAATTAGGAGCGCTTGTCCTCCTAATTAAAAAATGTAGGAGCACCTTCTGATCAATAATCAAAAATTCTGATCAAAAATGATCCTTCCTAATATGAGGTGACATTTGACTCCTTAAAGTGACTTACAGGGGTATTTTCTTTTTAACTTTGCAATGGCATCATTTTCATCTGTCAAATTCAAAAATGTATATTTATAAGCTTTTTAAAATTTCTATTTAAAACAATATAATAAGAAGTAGAATAAGACAAATAAGTTACCAATCATGAAATTAGTATTAATTAAAGAACGGCTGATTCATTCAGGAATGAAGAAAGTGACTGTCTTTATGAATGGGTAATCATGAATCACTGACGTTGTTCAAAAACGCACTTTCATTGAATGAATGAAACACCGCTGTGTTTGCTTTTAGAGATGCGCAGCGGCTGAGCTGTTACTTTATTTGGAACACTTTTCGTTGAAGAAATAGAGCAAAATCAGGCAGTATTTGTTTATTGAACTGTTGTATTAAATCAATATCACATTTGCAAACTCCCTTAATAACTATTAAAAGTTGTCACTCTCCTTATCGCGATCTCAAGACTTAAAAGCAAGTGTAAATGATACGTTCCGTCATCTGTCATCACGTTATAAGCGCGGAACCTGCGGGAATGAGTAGAATTGTTATTAATAGCCGAAATTCAAGTTCTGCTGTGTTCTCTGCTAATAACCCGACTGTGAATGATGCGAGCGGCATCACTATGTTGTCACTGAGAAGCTGCAGCCGTGGCGTTGATTTTTGGTGTGCAGGCCGGCACAACAACAACAACAACAACAATGCGCTAAATGTTTCTTTTCCCCTCATTTTTTCCAACTGACAGAAATCCGTCATAGACTCGCTGCAATTAACAGAAATCCGTCGTAGCGACGAAGAACTTTAATCCCTGGACAATGTTTATCTGTGTTCTTAAAACCACCTCGAGTATTTTAATAATTAAGTAACGTTATATTTATAATCCACTGCTAATCGATTTAGCCGTTATTCCAGTGTAGAATTTATTTCTGTGTCATTCTGTGATAAGAAGCCACATCAGATCAAGAGGGAAATTATTTTAAATATTTGTCTGATGTTGTGCAGTAAAAGAATTTTATAATGTTCTTTTTTGTTGTTGGACAAAAGGTTTAGTCATTACAAGGGAAGATGCTCGGTGTGTGTTGCTTTTTCAGATGCAGGCGTTTTCTCATCTCAGCGCGCAGACTCACAGAGCCAGCTTGGAGAGAAATAAAACGCACAGAAATTTAAAAGCAAAACCTAAAAAAACGCTCTGATTGGTTGAACTCTTCATCTTTTTCTGTTGCTTGTTTTGAATACTGCACGTGGACAGAGGCGTCACACTGCAAAAAATGGCTTATCTTACTTAGTATTTTTGTCTTGTTTCTAGTCAAAATATCTAAAAATTCTTAAATCAAAAACAAGTAAAATTATCTGCCAGTTTCATCTTGTTTTAAGAATATTTTACTTACACCACTGGCAGATAATTTTACTTGTTTTAAGCGAAATGCACTTAATTTAGTTTTTTCCCCCTGGAAACAAGACTAAATATCTTAAGTCATTTGGCTTATCTAGTAAAAGTATCTTGATTTAAGAATGTTTTGATATTTTGACTAGAAACGAGACAAAAATACTAAGTAAGATAATACATTTTTTGCAGTGTACTCACAAAACA
>NW_015549560.1:686879-689225 GCF_001515605.1 Sinocyclocheilus anshuiensis | reverse complement strand
CATTTTCAGACGTTTAATGAGGCTCAGAGGTGGCATGAGTGCAATTAAATTCATACATTCATGTGGAGATTAATGTTTTAAATATAACATTTTGAATACAGAAATATTAAATTATTTAAATTATACGCTAAAAATGAAACTAAATCCGCCAGCAGGTGGTGGCAAGTCACTAATTTTATCACTGAATCATTCATTCAATTGATTCGTTCGAACGGCTGATTCATTCAGGAATGAAGAAAGTGACTGTCTTTATGAATGGGTAATCATGAATCACTGACGTTGTTCAAAAACGCACTTTCATTGAATGAATGAAACACCGCTGTGTTTGCTTTTAGAGATGCGCAGCGGCTGAGCTGTTACTTTATTTGGAACACTTTTCGTTGAAGAAATAGAGCAAAATCAGGCAGTATTTGTTTATTGAACTGTTGTATTAAATCAATATCACATTTGCAAACTCCCTTAATAACTATTAAAAGTTGTCACTCTCCTTATCGCGATCTCAAGACTTAAAAGCAAGTGTAAATGATACGTTCCGTCATCTGTCATCACGTTATAAGCGCGGAACCTGCGGGAATGAGTAGAATTGTTATTAATAGCCGAAATTCAAGTTCTGCTGTGTTCTCTGCTAATAACCCGACTGTGAATGATGCGAGCGGCATCACTATGTTGTCACTGAGAAGCTGCAGCCGTGGCGTTGATTTTTGGTGTGCAGGCCGGCACAACAACAACAACAACAACAATGCGCTAAATGTTTCTTTTCCCCTCATTTTTTCCAATTGACGGAAATCCGTCGTAGACTCGCTGTAATTAAGGGAAATCCGTCGTAGCGACGGAGAACTTTAATCCCTGCAAATAACAGTATGTAGCTAAAGTTAATTTTCTCAAGCGATATTGGCCTATTAAATTAAAACCTACTTTCAGCCTAACACTGTGCTTTAATCAACTGCTAAGAAGTTATGACAAGACTGTGTAAAAAGAAACATCCAGCCTTCAGTATTCATCGAATGTGGCCCCTCAGCTAAGCACCATGGACAGCGTAATGACCAGGGCCATGAGAAAGAAGGAAACTATGGACCTATTTGACAGACTGTGATGACGTGTTTTAACGGTTTCTTTTGCTATTTGAGCAAATGGGAATGCAAAAAAATGTATTTGATGTAGTCTCCCATTCACTGCTATAGAAGTTTACCCAACTATGACGACTGCCGCTGCTGAGAAACCCGGAAATGTGAAAAAGTGCCTTAGGCAAAGGCAACAAAGGCAAACTGAGAAAAATGCCTTTTAGATTTTTGATTGATTTTTTATTTATTTTGAAATCATTTTTGTCATGGTTTTGTCATGAGTTTGACAAAATGGGAAGTTACTGTGTTGATAGAACATTATAATCTTTATGAAAAGGAAGTGCACTTGATTGTACCAAATGTGCACTTATAGTGTACTTCAAATCTTAAAAGTATAGATTTTTTTAACTGTACTTGCAGATAATATAATATTAATGAAATAAAAAGGCTACTAAAATGTACTTAAAGAGAGTACATTCATTATTTTTCTTAATACAGGTACATTTTTAATGTGTACTGTGTAATGATGTCAAATTAAAGGTTTCACTTTAAAGTACATTTTAAATCATTTTCAATAATCTTGCTTTAAAACATGCTTATTTTATTTTTTTGACTAAGAAACTATGCTTTAGTATGTTAGTCAAAATGTTGACTATGTTGTGTAAAGTAGGCTTGATTATAACGATATTACGAGTTATTTCAAATGTACTAAACTGCCTCTTCATCATTACAAATGCGTCATTACAAATATATTTAAATACATGACATCCAAGTTTCAAAAGAAATCAAAGTATATTTCAGTTTACCATAAATACTTGGCAGTATATTCAGAAGTTCACTTTAACCATATTTTAAATACAGGGTTTATAAAGGTATTATAAAGGTTAGCTCATTTGAATACAAATTAACTATAAACTTTATTTTAACTTAATTTATAATTCACAACACATTTTCATTTAATTGGAATTAACATGCAGGTAAAGGGTTAGTTCACCCAAAAATGAAAATTAGGCTGCGTTTTACTCACCCCCGAGGCATCCTAGGTGTATATGACTTTCTTCTTTCAGACGAATCCAGTTGGAGTTATATTAAAAATTGTCTTTGATCTTTCAAGCTGTTTAATGCCACTCAGCGGGTGTTGCAGTGCTTCAGTCCAAAAGAACTTAAATAAAAATCGCCCATCCATAAAAAAAAAGCCATAAAAAAGTGTCTCACACGGCTCCGGGGGGTGAACAAAGGCCTTCTGTTGCGAATCGATGCGTTTTTGTAAGAAAAATATCCATAT
>NW_015549560.1:683488-686714 GCF_001515605.1 Sinocyclocheilus anshuiensis | reverse complement strand
TCCTCCGACATTCTTCTTTACAAATCCTCATTTTGTACTTCTAATTCTTGACCGTTGTTTTGTTTTGATCTCTCCACTGCGTTTCTGCGTGCATCACTTCTGAGCGGCGCATACGCAAAGCCGACCTCATAAGTCATCCGCCCGGAACTACTTCCAGTGTACAACAGTGAGCGCAAGCTACATTAAAGTGATTATTACGTTTTTTTGGACTGATGCATGCAACACCCGCTGAGTGGCATTAAACAGCTTGAAAGATCAAAGACAATTTTTAATATAACTTCCGACTGGATTCGTCTGAAAGAAGAAAGTGATATACACCTAGGATGCCTCGCGGGTGAGTAAAACGCAGCCTAAATTTCATTTTGGGTTTCATTTTCATTCTTTTAGTTCCATAATCAGCACTCTTTTTAAAGTATGGTAAAGAGTACGGCTGGGTTTTGACACAAATTTCACTATTCGATTCGATTATCCTTCACAAGCTATTTGATTCCGATTTCAATTCAATTCAATATCGATTATATTGGATATATATCAGGTACAGGACATGGCAAATTTTCTCAAGGAAAAAAAAATCTCAACTAATGCTGTAAAATATACCTGAGTCAATAATATTTTTGGAAGGTTGAAATTTGCTGATTTGTATACAAACACTTAAAATATACTCAATAAAGTTTTTGTAATTGTAACGAGGTTCTTAGTAAGGAAGGAAGAAGTTGGAGTCAGCGTGACTGAGGCTCGTGGCAATTTATTATGGTTCCCTTGGGAGCAGCAAAAACAGGCAGGTGCTCAGGCGCATCAAAATAAACAAAACTTATATCGTACTTCTTTGGTTCTCTAGCCACAGGCCACAGTCTTTCCCCACGAGTCCTCAGTCTGTCTCGTCTCTCCCTCTCTGCTTCCCCTGAGGCTTTTTACAGTCTCTCCAGGCCAATCACTGAAACGAGAAGCAGGCGAATGTCATTTTGCACTTGACCTACTTACTCACCGCTTGTCTCCGACCGCTCTCTCCCGCTGCAGACTCCACTAAACCACGCCCCCTCACCACATACCCCCACTGCCATCTGCGCCCCCGGCCTGTGGATCACCTTGAACTTAAATGGCTGGAGAGCCAGATACCAATGAGTGATCCACGCATTGGTATCCTTCATGCGGTGGAGCCACTGCAGGGGCGCGTGGTCCGAACAGAGAGTGAACTCCCGGCCCAGGAGATAATAACGGAGGGTGAGAACCGCCCACCGGATCGCCAGGCACTCCTTTTCAATGGTGCTGTACATCGTCTCTCTCTTAGAGAGCTTACGACTGATGTACAGCACCGGCCGCTCCTCCCCCTCTATCTCCTGGGCCAGGACCGCTCCAAGCCCCCTGTCCGATGCGTCTGTCTGCAGCAAGAAGGGGAGAGAAAAATCAGGAGAGTGCAAAAGCGGTCCGCCACACAGAGCAGCCTTTACCTGGGTGAAAGCCTGCTGACACAGCTCCGTCCACTGGACCGGGTCTGGGGCTTCCCTTTTAGTAAGGTCAGTCAGCGGGCTGGTGAGGTCCGAATAATTAGGTACAAACCTTCTATAATATCCCGCCAGCCCCAGGAACTGCCTCACCTCCTTTTTGGTCTTGGGTCTCGGGCAGGTCGCAACCGCTGCCGTCTTACTAATTTGGGGACGCACCTGCCCGTGGCCCAAGTGGAAGCCCAGATACCGAACCTCCACCCGCCCAACCGCACACTTCTTCGGGTTGGCCGTCATAATTAAGATCCCCAATTCGCCGTGTGACCTCAAAGTGTCCTTGCCACTTGGCGAGGAATTTAGATATAGAGGTAGGAAGCAATACAAGCACTTTTTCTCCCGGTGCAAATTTATGCAGCCTGGACCCCCTGTTGTACAGCCGTTTTCAAGGTGCGATTAAACCGTTCCACCAGACCGTCTGTTTGTGGGTGGTAGACACTGGTGTGAATCGACTTAATGCCCAATAATCCGTACAGTTCGCGTAACGTACACACACAGAATCGTACCGAGCCGTCCGTTTTTGGTACTAAAACTATCGGGCTCGCCCAATCGCTGTGGGATCCCTCTACTACTCCCATCTCTAGCATCGCTTCTAATTCCGCCTGAACCACCTTTTTTTGTGCTCAGGTAAACGATATGGCCGGCTGCGAACCACCACACCTGGCTCGGTTTCTATGTGGTGCTGTATGAGGTCTGTTCGATGCCCACAAAAAAAATGCCCGTTTTAGGGACTCATCCTGGGACTGTTCCAGGGGGAAATCATCACGTTCAGAGAGGATTAGCCTCTCCTTCACGCTCCGTTCCCCTGGCTCAGTATTCCGCGGTCCCGGTTCAGCTTCTCCCATGTGCGCGTCTGCTCCGTTCTCCAGCTTTCTCTCTCCACAAGATACATCCGCACACAAACAACCCAGTAATTGACTAAATGCTGGCCAATTGGTCCCCAAAATTAGCGGATGCCGGAGGTGCGGATTAATTGCGATCTCCACACTATGTTTTTGACCCCGAAATTGAATCAGCACGGACATTAGAGGATATTTCACCACATCCCCGTTCACACACCGCACCGGAACCATGCGGCTTCTATCCAATGCCTCGAGCCGAATCAGGCTTTGATGGATCGAGGTCTGGTTACAACCTGAATCCACAAACATGAGATAGGTACCCCCCTTAATACTCACAGGTATTTGGTACAGGCCAGCTGGATCGGGGGCAGCCTGTGGGTCGTCCGGGACCCGGATCAGTGCTCCAACTTCCATCACCGGGCACCGGTCAATGAAATGTCGGGCAGGAAGTGGGTCAAGGGACTGACGTGGAGAGAGTGGGAAACAGGGAAGGCCTGCGGATCCCGCCCCGGCTAGCCCCGCCCCCCTGGGCGGTGCTCTCGTGCCAGCGGCAGACTCCGGAGGGGGCCCGCCCCGTCCCCGGGGAGGGACTCGAGGAGTGATTCCTGGACGGGACCTAGGAAAGGGAACAGGACGGGGGGAAGAGACATTAGGGGAAGAGAGAGAGAGAGAGACCGCTGGCAAGGATTCGCCGACTCCCCGGGCACGCCACCATCTGGTCTTCCGCCAACTGGATGGCCAGGTCCAGCGACGCCGGGCGGTGGCACTGGACCCACTCAGCCGTCTTCTTCGGGAGACGGCCGATAAACTGCTCCAGCACCACACGGTCGAGGATCTGCTCGACGTCGCTTCCCCTGGCCAGCAGCCATTTGCGGCAGGCGTCCC
>NW_015549560.1:665097-683478 GCF_001515605.1 Sinocyclocheilus anshuiensis | reverse complement strand
TTTACCAGCTGACATTCACGACAAGCCGCGCACCACCTGCGCACATTCTCGTGAATGCCCGGCCAAAAGAATCGGGCCATGAGACGATTTAGTGTCGCTGCCTGTCCTAAATGTCCCGCCATTGGATTACAATGAGCCGCCTGGAAAAGCATTTCCCGACGGCTTTTAGGTACCAACAATTGGGTTGTATCCTGCTTTGTCTGAGTGTCTTGTGTCACTCGGTACAACCGCTCCTTTAAAACAGCAAAATAGGGATACGAGAGCGGACGGTCGGGATGGAGAGGCTGACCGTCGATGGTCTGAACCTGTTCAAATGCCCGTTTTAGGGACTCATCCTGGGACTGTTCCAGGGGGAAATCATCACGTTCAGAGAGGATTAGCCTCTCCTTCACGCTCCGTTCCCCTGGCTCAGTATTCCGCGGTCCCGGTTCAGCTTCTCCCATGTGCGCGTCTGCTCCGTTCTCCAGCTTTCTCTCTCCACAAGATACATCCGCACACAAACAACCCAGTAATTGACTAAATGCTGGCCAATTCGTCCCCAAAATTAGCGGATGCCGGAGGTGCGGATTAATTGCGACCTCCACACTATGTTTTTGACCCCGAAATTGAATCAGCACGGACATTAGAGGATATTTCACCACATCCCCGTGCACACACCGCACCGGAACCATGCGGCTTCTATCCAATGCCTCGAGCCGAATCAGGCTTTGATGGATCGAGGTCTGGTTACAACCTGAATCCACAAACATGAGATAGGTACCCCCCTTAATACTCACAGGTATTTGGTACAGGCCAACTTGATCGGGGGCAGCCTGTGGGTCGTCCGGGACCCGGATCAGTGCTCCAACTTCCATCACCGGGCACCGGTCAATGAAATGTCGGGCAGGAAGTGGGTCAAGGGACTGACGTGGAGAGAGTGGGAAACAGGGAAGGCCTGCGGATCCCGCCCCGGCTAGCCCCGCCCCCCTGGGCGGTGCTCTCGTGCCAGCGGCAGACTCCGGAGGGGGCCCGCCCCGTCCCCGGGGAGGGACTCGAGGAGTGATTCCTGGACGGGACCTAGGAAAGGGAACAGGACGGGGGGAAGAGACATTAGGGGAAGAGAGAGAGAGAGAGACCGCTGGCAAGGATTCGCCGACTCCCCGGGCACGCCACCATCTGGTCTTCCGCCAACTGGATGGCCAGGTCCAGCGACGCCGGGCGGTGGCACTGGACCCACTCAGCCGTCTTCTTCGGGAGACGGCCGATAAACTGCTCCAGCACCACACGGTCGAGTATCTGCTGAAATTTGAAATCTGACACTTTGCTTCATATCAAAAGTAACAAATAACAAAGCTTATTCCAATTTATTGGACGGGAGGTGCGCTACAATGTTCCGTTCATTATCTGACATGCTAGACCTATCAATTCTTTGGATATATGAATCGATATCGTTTCATAAAAATAAGAATTGATTAAAATCGAGAAATCAATATTTTTTACCCAGCCCTAGTAAAGAGCACTGCTCTTTCTGGGAATACATGCAGATTCACAGATGCAGTTGCTTCTTCAGCTGATCACCTAAGCCGTAATGTGGTTAATAATAAGAAAGTACATAGTCACTTAGCTAACAACTATCCTGAGCTGTGATGTGAAAGGCAGCAGATAGGGAAAATGTAAGTATATTTCTTGGTTTAATAAGCCCTCCAATAAAAATTTAAAAAAAAGGTCACGCATTGATTTATTCATTTGGCTGATGTCAGGATGTTGCGCTAGTTGAGTTTCAATTAATCATCTTTTGGACTAGATTTTGATTCCTGGAAGGAAAGTTGGATTCCTTACAATTTGAGTCCTTTAAATTGTCCGATAGAGGGAGGGATAGTTGGAAAGAGACAATATGTGGTGGCAGTGTCCAGGAATGTTGTGTTGGTTTCTCAAAGACACACCCACTCATTTCCAGTGGTACAGCTAAGCTCTCACTCCCTGAAGTGGAGACACTTGAAACACTAAGAGTGACAGAAACTTCACATAAGCTAGGAGGGCTCCCTCTCTCACGCCTCACCCTGAGGCCGTTCCACTGTTCTCCCAGGTCATAGGCCACCCTGCATGGGAGCGCAGCATTACTGTTACAGGTAGAGATTAGAGGGCTGATAGTCCATGATCCCTCGCCTAAAAAAGGAGGAGGATAAAAGAACGTAAGTTGGGATACGCGGGTTGCTCTCGTACTCTCTGTGGCGAGCCGTAGTTGTTTCGCTTCACTCCCAGTCACAGGTGCCACCCAGCAGTACCACAACCATGTAATCCCCCCAAATCCAGCCTCTTCCAACGAGTGCTAACCAGGAATGTTCTAGCAGGGTCAATGGATTAGATGCAATTCACGGACATGGCTTGGCTTGAGAGGCAGAATTAGAGGAAGAAGTGACAGAAACGGAGGGAGGGAGGGAAAGAAAGAAAGAAAGGCAAAGCGAATGAAAGAAGGACAGCATTATATTAAAATGAGCTTGCCAGGTGGTCTCCCGAAAAGTGGACACAGTGTGTCGAGTAATCTGAAAAGACCCAGCTTCTCTTGCCGCCCATTGGCTCTCGCTTTAAAAAGCGAGAAAATAAGAGCGCCAGCGAGGGGGGTGGAGGTAGGGTTTGGAGGGTGCACTGATGTGCTCTATTGAGGTCTCAGTGAAATGTCTGTCAGGCTTGGTTTACCACAATCACAGCAGTGATTAGACTTCTTTTGATGATAGGTTTAGTTTTCTGGCCATTGGAGAGAAAGAGGGGAAGAGTATAGACTGGGGGAGGTGCGGGTGGGATGGGCAGAAGGAACAGGGAGGGGTACCGGGATGGCATATTAATGTCCCACACCGGGAGGGACCTCCTACGTAATTTCCCAGCGGGTCGAAGGGGTCAGGTTTGTATTTAGTTAGTGGTAATGATCTCGTTAGGGATCTGAATGGACCACCGTCTAAGCCTTTTCAGGACAGCGAGTGTGCCTGTCCGCTGCCCCTCCCCCAGCCGCCGCTGTGTGGGCTTCCACAGCCCCTGAACTGTGAGTAATAGACTTCCAGGGCTTAATAACTTGCAAAACAGCATTAAACAAGAGATGGCCTGGGACAAACGGCCCAGGGGAACCCGGGAAGGCCGCGGAGGCGGTGGGCCGTAAACAGGGATGGCAACAATCGCCAATGCCTGGAATTAACTGAGACGGCAGCGGAGAGCACAATGCTACAGCTGGCCACTGGCGAGATGCCAAACTCCTTTGCAGCTTCCAGGTGGCCTGAGCCCAGCCCAGACCGAATCTTTTCAGTTTTGTAAGTGTTAAAAGATAGAGAATGGGGAGGGAGGGAGCAAGCGTGTGTTTGTGTGTGTGTGTGTGCGCGGGGTGGGACGGACAGTGAGAGGAAGCCATTGAGCAGGGACAAGAAAGAGAGTAAAGAGCAGAGAGTGATAAGCAGATAATAGGCAGCACATTCAATGGAACAAGTAATCCTTGACATGTCAAAGCCCAAATATGAGCGTGCTTTGTTTTTGCAATTCGCTTCACCCACAACACTAAAATGGGAAAAATGGGCATGGTGCCCCATACATACACAAACACACACAAACAACCCCCCTCCGCCGCCCCACATATCTTCCAGCCTCTGCACTCTCTGTCCCCACCCTTGTGCTCTCTTGTGTAAATACAAATGTGCTCAGCATGGCGGCTTGTTCAGTCCGCCGTCTCTTCATGTAATGTAACGTTTCCTTTCTTTCGACTGTGGGTGTGCATTTTATGCCAATATATGTCTGCTTTTTGTACCAAAGTTTCCCTGTACCTCCAAAGTAGCACTTTTGATGAAGAAAGGCTACTACGTAACTTATTTGAGGGATTTTTTGCACTGACATGCCATAAGTAAATTTCTAAATCACAAGTCTCATGCCATTTTGATATCGGAATTAGTTTTACATTGAACATGTATCTGCATATTTTGAATATTGGGAAGAGTAACAAAAGATACAATTTTAAAAAGTAATGGATGTCGAATAAATAATATAAATGTGAAAATTATTCGAAGAAAGTTTCCTAAAGAAAACAAGTTCATAAATCTAACCTCTGCTTAACATATGCATACGCACATACACCTATAGGAGCAATGTTTGTATTGGTTTGATGGATGTGTCTCTTTGTGTAAAGGCACTGATTGTGCTCCATACTGAGAACATGTGGCCTCTGCAAGCGGGGACACAAGGATGGGTGGCAGAGCAGCATTCGGAGAAGCTTATAATCAGAGCATCAATTAAACAGGCCTGCTAAATGGCCATTGGCAGGAAACACATAAATTGTGCAGCATGTGCTCAATTATCACCAATCATGAGATAATTCTGAAGGTATCTGCTTAGAATAAGAACAGGTAAGAACAATTTTTCCCCAATCTGTCATCTACCGCCATATATATATATATATATAAAACTGTGATCAGTTTTGTACCATTTTTAAAATGTCCTAAAGTCTGAGACCACATTAAGTCTTAGTTTTTCTTTTAAACCAGGAAATAATCAATGTTTTTACAACATTTTAGAAATTTCATATTGTAAAATGAATAAGAAATTGTATATAAGAAGCATATAATCCTTCTCTATTTCTAGGTCAGTAATTAAATAAGCAAATACGCAATCTTGACCATATTCACCCCTTTGCAAGAAAAGTTAAATTTTCATGCTTTCAACAAATCACTTAAGGAACATTCCCAAATCATGCTGGAATAACATAGATCATCAGTTTTTGTTCTTGCAAGTTCGAGTGCGTGAGAAGGAAATATTAAATCCTAAATAAGATATTTTGTTTTCAGTTCAAATGTTGTTTCATCCAGCAGTGTTTTAATTGCATGCAATTAGAAGTCATGTAATGTTTAGATTCAATAGGACTTTATAAACCTGCTACTACAAAAGTGAAAATACAGGGGAAAAAAAAACTCTTCCAGCCACTTTTTCAGACGTCTAAAGATGTTTGACATATTCTTTTTGCTGCTCGTCAGAGCTGCATTTAATTTAAAGATGACTGACGAAAGATATTTAGTCCACTTCTAATCTGTTTTCTCAGCAGACGATCTGCAATGAGTCCATTTCTATTTTAGAAATATCTGAAACCTTTCAAGCAGAAAATACATGAAAGTGAAATGCGAACAAGTGTGTGTGAAGAGAAAGAGCGTGTTAGTGTTTATTGGCAGAACTAAGAGAGAGTTCAAAAATGTCCGAGTGCTTTGCAGCCCTTCACTTTTTTTCTTGCGTCATCTCGCTCCTCCTCATTCCCTTTTTTTCCCATCCCAGAAAACCTTTTTGTGTCTTCTTTGTGTCTCTTCCTCTCTTTTTTGACCTTTCTCAGTTCCCTCGTCCCACCCTTTCTCTCTGCTTCTCCCAGCTGTCGCTGGCTCGGCCTCTATCGTAGTGTGGGGGTCTGGGAGGGCCGGTACGGGTGGGCTCCTCTGCAGTGCTAAGCCCCTGACTCCATGCTTAGCCCTGCCATGAATAATGGATTGAAAAAATACATTTATCTTTTAATAGCCATGGCCTCCCCCTCGGCACCCTCCGGCTACTCCCACTCTGTTAGGCTGACACTAGAGGCCGAGGTTCACACTCGTCAATTGTCTCCTGTCTGTTTGAAGCCGTCGCTTCTTAGTGTCCTAGAGAAGTTTAATCAGGCTTGATTTGATCTGCCAGCGATATACTTCTTTCTTTTTTCTCTAATAAATGGGAATTATCAAACATTCGTTATTGTGTGTGTTTTCTTTTCTTCAAAAGTTTGGTCTTTGCAGCCATAATTTGTAATGCAATATAATCTTTTAATATACAGTGCATATATCAAGAATATTGAACTCATCAAAAAGCTAACGAGTGACCACTCTGTCCTGAAATTTAGTTAGCATTGTATTTAACAGAACAATAAAATTATCACGTAGCCTCAGTTATGGTTTTCTCATTTGTCATAGTACTGTATGTTCTCAAAAGTGTCAAATCACAACATCTGAAGGGAGGCAAATGCCACCTAATGCTGAAAATTTTGAAATTAATCATGATTTTGCTCTAATTTTAATGTTTTGTTCTAATGTTGCTGTTAATTAATTATTAATTATAATTAATAGCTTTATAATAACATATACTTGTGTTACTATAATAAAATAATAATAATAGCATGGTTTTATGCAGGTTGAAAACAATTCAAGCAAAAATGCTTCAATATATGTACATTACCATAAGAGATGAAAGAATATTGTAATGAAAAAAGAAGGCATGCATTTTTTTTGGTTGTTTTAGAGTATTCAGTTTCATCATAAGATTCCTAGAGATGGGAAGAAGCATCATACACCGAGAGGGAGAGAGAGACTATTTGCACAGCCAAATTAAGTATTTGCAACACAAATAAAGGAGAGATACTTCAGCGGATCATTTCCCCTCACTCTTAATAAAGTGCCTTTGAGTCTCATCTCAACCAGCCTCTCAGGCCCCTCTCTCTAATACACCAATAACTCGGCTTACTTTGTTTAAACGGGATGAGGAAGAATATACCTCCTCTTTCATCCTCTCATCTACATGTAAGCCATGGCCTTAGTGACAACAGCCAGTCTAAAGCAAAATTGCTTGAACAGGTCAACATTGTGTGCCTGCTTGGACTGCACTCATAATATTTTTTTTTATTTTTAATTAATAGTATTACATTTTGGTTTAAATTGTTTCACAGATCATAATTGCATTGCTTTAATGTCTGGTGTTGGTTGCAGTGTTAAAAGCAAACTATCCCAGAATACCTTTAATGCTGTGACACATCTAAACTGACTGTGAATTAATTTATGTGTCATGTTAATTTTGAAATGTTTACATTTATAATGATTATGTTTTGAATATGAAACGATTAACACAGTACGATACAAAAATACCCAGTGTGCCAAAAATGATTATTTGTTATTCTTTAATGTTGTTTCCCTAAATTCATATTATTTGTTCCTTAGATTGATCTATGCTAATTATGATCACCACAGGATCAGGAGAGGATCCTGAAACACATCCAGCTACAGTCCGTCTGCGTGTAATATGATATTACTGAAGATGAGTTCTGCATTCAAATCATTTTCTTTTAGTCTCAAGGAAAATGCATCTAATTACTAGGCTCAGACATCTTTAAGTTAAACGTTTTTTTTTTTTTTTTTTTACTTAAAATGTATTTTATAAATTACTCTTTTTTTCCTTATATGATTGAAATGAAATAAGTTAGTAGAGCAAAGATATAAATCAAATTGCAGTTGTAAATGGGTAATTACGAACATGTAGCGAAATCTCTCTCTCTCTCTCTCTCTCTATACATATATGTATATATATATTAAGAGTGTTCTATGAGCAAATACTATTTCAGTCTCTCTACTTCAAAAATTCACACTTAATTCAATGTTATTTGCAGCTTCTTTGTTGTTATTTGTGAAATTTGCTAGCAATTTCTGAATGAAAAATGTTTCAAAATAAATCCTGCTCCACAGTAAAAGAGTTACTCTTAAATAGAAATACAATTGTCCTCAAATCAATCTTTCACTGAGCTGTAGTCTGTATAACTACCATCTTCATTTCCACACTCGCGGTCGAATAAACGGCATCGTATAAACCCTTATTACCCCACTTTTTCTGGCCGTCCCTGCAGCGGGAAGAGCTGTACACTGGCCAGGGCCTCCTCAGCACTGCTTTCTGTGGTTCGAGGAGCAAAAAGAGACAGGGAGAGGATACTGAAAGCCTCATTTATCATCACTTGTGTGGGCAGTGTTGCCAAGGCAACACTCGGGCTGGCAAATGCCACTGCGTGGAATACTAATGAGGCACTTGGCAGGGCTGCTGGCGGGGCTGCACAGAGCGCTACGGCACACGGAGGACACTGCTGTCACTCTGCTCCAGGAACCCTTACAGCTGAGGTAAACAGTCAAAAGGGAAATCAATTAAGGGCCTTCCATAGGGCTTGGCAAGTGTGTTAATCTGCAAAGCCATGTTTAAAATAATGCTTCAATCTGCCCGCAGTACCCTCCAACATCTGGCGCGAATAAACTAGAGGAAAAACAAAAACAAACATGAGAGACAGAACAAGGAAGTTCAACTTCAGTCAGCTCTAGCAGCATATCAGATATTATGATTTACCTCGGACCAGCAGTTTATGCATATTACTAACTATTAAAACATTAATGCTGAATAGCTGTAATACCCTATCCTGAATCATCAACCTGTTCCATTTAATCTAGCAATAACTTTACAAATAAATGAATTATAATACTTTTCAAAGTCAGAGACACTTAATGCTATACTTACATATTATTATGCAATACAATATTTTGTGTTATTCTTAAAGCTATAGGTTTGAGCAAATGTAACGAAAGGCCCTAATAAAGCTGGTCTGATGCTGTCCTCCAAATATAAAATATTCTGTGTTAATTAATTAATGCAACAATTGTTATTGCAATCATTCATTAAAGTATAAAACAATGTAATAACATTCCATGTAATCAAAAGATGAGATGAAACTATTTTAGCACCATTCATATGCATTTGAGCAATAACTACAGCATTCTTGATTAACACTTTACAATAAGGTCCCATTAATTGACATTAGTTAATGCATTAACTAACAATGGGCAATTCATTTCACATCTTTGTTAACTGTTAAAAAAACTCGTTGTTTGTTCTTGTCAGGTCAATTAAATAAAATTAACAGATATAACTTTTGATTTTAATAATCTTGTTAGTAAACAACAATGTTGATTTTAATAATGTTGTTAGTAAATGTTTAAATTAACATTAAGATGAATAAATTCAGAAGTATTATTGTTAGTTCATGTTAACTAATGTAGTTAACTAATGTTAGCAAATGGAACCATACTATAAAGTGTTATCAAATTTTTTGTATATTTGTATACACACACACACACACACACACACACACACACACACACACACACACACACACACACACACACACACACACACACACACACACACACACACACACACACACACACACACACACACACACACACACACACACACACACACACACACACACACACACACACACACAAAGCATACCATTATGGACTTTTAAACATACTAATTCAAAGCCTTTAAATACTTTCCATATGCTACTGCTTTCTCATAGCATGGGCTACTGTATGATGCCTGCTAAAGAAGCAAACTGCAGGTAAATATAGGCACTAAAACCTTCCGTCAACACCTCTGTCTTAACAAGACTGCTCATTTCCACCTGACAGATTAGTATGGTATCTCCCCTCTCATCTCTCTTTTCCTACAAGAAATGGTGCAGGGGATAAATTAAGCTGGAGCATGTCTTTTCTCTTCTCTCTGCGCTACTTTATTGATTCAGGTACTTTGATCGAGCAGGTCCTAATCAATTCTTCAGCGGTGAGACGTGGGCAAAATCATTTCCCCGACAAACCCCTTTAAATGACTTGTCATTAATTTGCCTCTTTACTGGCACTTGTTTGCTCAGAAAACGAGATGCGTTTGGCGTTCTCTGTCTATTAGCAGGCGTTGTGCTCTTTGGGGGATTTTCATGGGCTGCTAAGCGTCAGGGAGGGCACAAGGAAGGATTGTATACACCATGTTTGCTCATCCTTACCGAGTCACTTATTAGCGCTAATTGGGTGGGACAGTTCAAACAAGCACAGCAAAGTGGGGTGTCACACAAGCGTGACATGGGTGCAAACAGGCAGACAGCGGTGGCGTTGGTGCTGTATGGTGGTGGGGGTTACGCTGCCCACCGCTCCGGTCAAACGACCATGCTCTCTTCTGCCAACCTCCAAAGTCCTGTTCTGGTTCCAAGCCTGGCATATAAAGGTTCTTTATTGGCATCGTTAGTTCCATGCAGAACCTTTAAGATCCATGGAATCTTTCAACTGCACAAAAGGTTCATTTACAGTGGCATTTTTAAAATGCTCTTCACACGGAGAAACTAATGGTTCTCTTAAGAACTGTTCAATGAAAGGTTCTTGGGGGAACCAAAAACCTTCTTCTATGGCATCGCCTTTTGGAACCTTAATTTTTAAGAGTATATATAAAGTCCCCATGCACCTCAAGTCTCTTGTAAACGGGGAAATGCTGGGAACCTAGCACACGGGCACATATGAAAAATAATATGGCCAGCCATAGCACTTAATACATCGACAGCTGATAGAAGAAAGCTCACAAAGAAGCATGGCCCATCCAGAACATTAATTCACGGCCAATACAGGGTCTCAACAGCCATGTGATGTTACACACAGCCCCCCCCCCGGTCCCTGGGAACTTTATGCTAATGAAAAATCACACCATCTCAATGTCAACACCAAGACCCTTTCTCCCCCGTAGTTCTGTTTAGGATGCGTTTTGGCTAAAAGATGCTCATTTCCAGGGATTATTTACCTCCATAATAGCTGCAATTATATTCCATGCTAACCGATTTAAAGTATAAGCACCAATTAGTAACTGGTCATTATCTTGAGCATTTGAAACTCGCAGTGAAGTAATAGGCTGACATTTCCTAGCCTGTGCAGGGGAATTTCCGTATAATTAGAGCCTGTTTACCTTCAGTCTCCAGAAGATGATATAAAAATCACGGTTCTATCATTCTGCATGATGCCAAGAGCAAAAATCCTACTGAAATCACGAAAGATAACTTGTCAAATAAGGTAAAGTGGAGTTTAAATTCTTTCAGTAGATTGTTTTAATGAGCCCTGCATTCTCTTCTGTTAAAGCAGGGTAATTAGCATTAATTACGCACAATACATAGCATGACTAGAACAAAGGCAGAACTGACGATTTTTTCACATGCCTTACAGTTTGGAAGTACAGTGTTTTTTTGTTTTTTGGGTGCCTATTGTTCAGTGAAGAACCTTAAATATCTATGTAACCTTTCCACTGCTCAAAAGGTTCTTCATAGAGAAAAAAGGTTCCTTCGATTATTAAAATGTTCTTCACACTAAGAAGAAAAAAAATGATTATTTTGAGAACTGTTTGCTGAAAGGTTCTTTAAGGAACCCAGAATGGAAACTGTGAAATCACTGCACAATCCTCTTAAAAATAAAGAGTTATTAGCTTTTAAACTTTAGTTTTAATTAATCTAGCTTTCGATTTTTGTCATTGCACTTCTCACACATTTAGGAAATCAGTGTGATTTTTGTTTTTCGTTTTAATAAAATAAGAAAATTATTTTGCTTAACTACCCTTGGTAACTAAGAGCTGTTCTGTGTTTTACTGCCGTCTACAGCATTCACCGCAGTAGCGGGATGGAGTGCCTCCGTCTCCCAATAAATCAAGACAATACATTGGGTCTGGCTAATGGATGTTTAACAAAACCCCCTCATTTCAAACAGTTTGACCCAATGTCCCAAAACACAATGTGAAACTCCCCCTGGATTACCACTGACCCCAGGGGCCACACAGGCCACACAGGCGCTAATAGAAGCGATACTGCTGTCTTGGAGCAGTGGCTCTGGTAGTACGCACGAAGGGAAGAGCGTATGCATGAGCAAGATTTGTATGCATGTGTGTGTGTGCTAGAGCGATACATGACAGTGGGTTGGGACAGGTCACTGTAAAGACTTCTTAATGGATCGTCATTGACACCCACTAAAGCTGCGCTGTGTCTGGGTGCTTTTTAATTAGGCTTTGTGTTCCCGCTGCTGGACTGCCCACATGAATGAGAGGACATATTTACAGCACGACAAGCCTTGTCATCCGTGTCTTCGCTTACGCTATCCTTTTTTACGGCGCGCCTGCTCATATATATCTAACCTACAATCCGACAAATTCATCCTTCAGCAGCCATCCTGCTGCACATCTCTCACCATTGAGATAAAATTGCCTTTCATATTCCAAGATCAAAACAATTATTTCGCTTAAAAGCAAGTCTATTCTGTTAGAAGTGGCCCCATTGAGAACGTAAATACACCCATCAAAGGCGGGAGAGGAGAAACTAGTTTTCATAAGCGGAAAGATGGGAGCAGTCAGACAGGGAGGCAGATTTTATTTTCTTAGTAACTGACCTTGATCTGACAATCAGGGGGGGTCAAAGACTCTTCAGTCATTATTGTAGCACCCAGTAGAATGATAATGAATTGCTGTGTTGCATATTAAAACGAGGCTTTTCAGCGCCGCTGTCTAAACTGTTTCGGCACGTCGAGTATCTCTGGCTGAAAGATGAGAGAGATCTGGTTGTAAAACCGGGCTGAGCGACAGCGAGGGAGGTTGGAGCCGTTCCACTCTGTTCCAGCAGGGTGGGTATTTTCCTCCTTTTTTTCTCGCTCCCACCGCCATGGCACTATGCGAATGAAAGAGGTGGGAAATAAAAATTTCTCTCAAAAGAGGGCTGCGTGACATTGTGCTGTTTTGGGGAGCACAATGGGTCCTTTCAGGGCCAGGCGAGAGCCAAGCCGTTTCCGCTGGCCCAGACGTGTTTGAGTATTTATCTGTGGTTTTGTTTTGTGGACAGCTGCAGGCCTTGTTTGTCTTGGCCTGTTTTTGATCGCTTAGCACGCTTGAAGAGGCCACGAGTCACAATTGTTTCTAAACAGAGTCTGGCATTGTAAGGGACTGCTGTAGTGGTAGCTATCTCCAAAATCCAAACAGAAAGTATAAAAGGAACAAATGTAATTCTGAAAGGAGAGTGAGAAAAGAAAGATTATTTCAGGGTTGCAGCCAAAAACCTAGACACATTTTTATCCCAAGAATTTTACCAAAAGAACTCAAATGTACAAGGTCATGGTAGAAGTATATACTCGCAATTTGTACATGCTGAACTAAATACACAACAATATATATATTTTTAAAGAGTATTATTATTTAAAATGTTGTTAGCAGTCAATAATGGATCTCGGTAATTGCATATATTTTCAGAAAGGTTTCTTCATTCATAGTGGTGATTTAATAAGTGTGTGGTTTCAGAGCTCTTAACCCTCATTCACCAAAAATAACACCAAGCCTGTAATAACCGAATATTACCATTATTAGAGTAATAGTATTCATATAATATTAATAATACTATTCAATGATATTATAATTACAGTATTTTCATTCATATTTTTTTTGTAACTATTATGCTTACGTTATTAAAATTAATAGATAAAAATGAATCTGTATTGAAATTATATGTCTAGTGGAAGCACATGATTTTTTTATTTATTTAATTGCAATATATTTAAAAATAATAAAATCATAAAAATTATTAAATGTAAAGTGAATAATTAAATGAATCAGTATTTGAAATTATATGTCAAGCACTTTTGCTTTTTTAAATTGATTTCATTGCAGTTATATTTAAATGATCTAAATAAAAATAATAAAATGATAAAAATAATTAAATGTAAAGAATAGTATTTTCAACTGGCAAATAATTTTCTAAAAACACTGAAGCAATTAAATGTACATTTCTGCAATAATAAGGGAAAACTCTAAACAAAAGCAAAAAAAATAAATAAAATAAATGGTTCACATAAGATCACTTCTGCCTCCACTCTTCACACTGAAATATCTGTGCAAAGACATCCAGGGAGCTGCTATTTTTTAACACCTCTCTAGTAAGAGTGCTTTCATTCAGCGGCTCAGATAGTAAGCTCTGATGATATATCAGAGAGTGAGAGAGACAGAAAGCTGTCTGGCTTGTTGAACTCTACAAAACTGGTGCAAGCATCTTAGCACTGAGCTTTCTGCCTTTGTCACAAATTTTACATGGTCGCAGCTGGGATGAAAAAAAAAATATGTAGAGAAATATATCAGCGGACAACATCTGCAGATGGTGATTAGCATTAGGAAATTGCCTCCTTGAATGAAATTGGAATGTCGACTGTCAATTTCCTTTTAGGCTTGCGACTCCTTTTCTGGAAAGCTAGAGGGCACTGCTTTGTCCTTAATTGGTTACAATTTAGATAAAGAAAAAATCCCCCCAACAACCACCTAACACACAAACACACACACACACACACACACACACAGTTATGATGTATTATTAGAACACAAAAAGACACCATTAATTGTGTTGACTAGGAAGGCCTTTATTTGGCTGAGTGATTTGCGTAACTTTCTTCTTTCTCTCTTCTGTTTGGAGGTTTCTTCTTTTTCTGGGTGTTATCAAGATGTTTGGCTCTAATTTTACACTGAGTGAGAAGCGGCTGCTTTGTAAGGCAGTATTATCTTCAGTCTTCAGCTCTGGGTATGTCTCTCTCTTCCAGCTGATGAGGCACAGCTTAATTGGGCCTGTGCTTTAAAGTCTGTAGGGCTCTCCACAGCTCACAGAGCTGCATTCATGCTCTGCCCATTTACCTCGAGTGTGTGCTAGATGTAGATATTTTATTTACATTTATAATCCAAATCAAAAGCTACACAACACATATTGCACTTATCTTTACATTTCAGAGAAAACTCAGTAAATCAGTAAGGCAATAATAATAATAATAATAATAATAATAATAATAATAGAGCATCTAGCTAATAAAAGTTGATAAAAGATTACACTGTATGTCCTGGTTGTAATACAAATTTATATTCATCCAATTTGTTATTTTAAATTAACTATAGTATAGTTCAGTTTTTAGTTTTTTTCATATTGCCTAAATATTTGCTTCATTGCAGAATGCTGCTCTGCAACAGGGGGTCTGTGGTATTACGGCAGGGGTTTTGCCAATTATATATAGTTTAAAAAAATAAATAAATTTTTCAATTAAATTTAACTTTGGGAAAAATTAAAATGTGTTAAATGAAAATCATAAATATGCAAAAACATAAATCTGGTATTTTTTATAATATAATAATATACACTTATATATTATATTATGGGTTTAAACAATATATAACAGGACTCTTTATCCAACAAAGGGTCGCTGGACTGTAAAAGGTAGAAAGCTGAGTATACAATATTAATATTTATTTTATAAAATTAAGACAAACAATGTCTTAAAATGTGTAGGCCTCGTTTGTTAACATTAGTTAATGCATTCGCTAACATGAACTATGAGCAAAATATATTTTTACAGCATTTATTAACCTTTGTTAATGTTAGGCAATAAAATTACAATTGTTTATTGTTTGTTCATGTTAGTTCACAGTGCATTAACTAATGTTAACAGAAACAACATCTGATTTTAAAAATGCACCAGTAAATGTAGAAATTAACATGAACTAAGATTAAAAATGGCTGTAAAAGTATTGTTCATTGTTAGCTCATCTAAACCAATGTAGTTAACTAATGTTAATCAATGAAAAGTGTTACCAAAAAAATGTACATGATATTCTTAATTAAGATTAATCAAATTTGCCGCATAATATTTGAGAAAAGCACCTAAATGAAGATACCATTTTGTTACGTAGAATTTATTTCTACAATTAATTGTAATAATACCATTAATTGTTAATGTTAATAATAACAAAAATATACACTAACAAATAAATACCTATTTAATGCATTATGTCTGCAATCCATCATTAAGATTTGAGTCACAGAGGTCAATGCTTGAGAAAGGTATAATGATTCTCTGCCAGTGGAATATTCGTGCCGTTCCCAAGACCTTCCAAATGCTAATGGAAGACTACAAACAATGCCTACAACAATAACAGCTCTCTTTTCCTTCTCTCTTGTACAGGCAGGATTTACAGTGCGCCCAGATGTGCCACAATAAGGTTTTAATGCTGGAGCTGTAGATAAGGGTAGAGGCTTCTGTAAGCACACACACCAAAATACTCCAGCAATTAGCATGGCCGTTAAACCCTAGTGCAGCCATTAACCAGGCAAAGATGACGTGTGCGAGACAGTGGAGAGTCTGTTCCTGCTTCCCAAACTCTTGAAGTATATTTGGCTTTCTTTTTATGGCCATATGTGCACGGATATGGAGTGCCTCTGAATGCAGCGATAGCGTGGCACTCCTGTGAGGCTGATGAAGTGAGGAAGACTCCCCTTCTCCTCTCATTAGCCAGTGTGGCTCAGCAATGCCTCACACGGGCATAAATGAGGCAGCTATCAGCCACTGCCTCGACGGTCGGCCTTATCTCATTAGGTTCCACATCAAAGTTAATCAGAGATGGGCACGGTAATTGGTGGAGGAGACAATGCCACAGATCGGGGAGGGGGTGCTTTCTCTAAAACGTGTGTCATCTTGAAACATTGGCAGGGCTGGCAACAGAAGATAGGCAACGGCAGAAGACAGAATGGGAAGAGGGTGAATGAGCAAGTGAGCGAGAGAAAGAGGGGGTAGGGGAGAAACGAGGGAAAGGAGTAACGGCACAGGCATAACAAGCAAGCTGCTCCGAATTAATGAGCTTAGCCAATAAGAAAAGAATAACCAATCAGTGTGTGTTGGGCAAATATAATTTAGGAATAATTGCTTGATTGCTTTTCTATCGCGGGCTGATTTGACCACACACAAGAACTGAGAATTAAGATGTCAAGAGAAGAATTAATTTGGCATGCGAGGGCACATAAATTCTTTCTCTCCTCTTTCCCGCCCGGCATCGCTGGGCGATGTTAGCGGAGTTGTCTCCCGCTAATGATGAAAACACAGAGGTAGATTGCGCATTCATTTCCTGACTCCATTATCCATAAGGAGTTGCTTCACTAATGCCACAGATGCCCCAATATCATGGAAAAGAGTGTGTATGCTAACACATTTAATTGCTGTTTTTGCATATTCCACTCCAGCCGTGATAGCAAGCCCTGGCTGATTGTGCAGTTTGTTTCTGTATTGATTTCAGCTTCTTTTTTTTTTTTCGCAAGGCGCACAGGCTGTAATTGTGATGTCTGAGGGACCCCTCCCCTCCACAACAGCGCTCATTTTCCAAGCTCTCACTTTTCTCGCTGGATTGCTAATGTACGACGGCTTAAGAGAGGACTTTTTATTACTCGCTACCTGCTTTGAGAAATGAGGCGCAACCTCTCTTGACAGTCTCCTCGGAAAAGAGACTCGCGGAAATGTTTTGTCTCGTCTTAGAGAGGCCGTAGTCACGGGGAGACACGCCATTTTAACAGCCCAAGAGTGGCGTCTGCAGTCCCAGCCAACATCGTGGACACTCTCCACTCACCACTAATTGACTGACCAGCGTAACGCAATTGCTTTATTTTGACTGTGGCAGAGCATGACCAGTGTGCAGTTACTTGTTAAATAAAAAAAGGAGGCTATAATAACCACTATATCTAATGCAAGACTGGGTTTGACATTAGCCTGATCAGTTGGACTGAGTTTGAGCAGCCCCAGTTCAATTTATATTTAAATAGGCGCCGTGTCCAAATAGGGGAACGTGCATATGAATATAACCATATATTTGCTCCCACATGCGTCTGCTACTTAGTTCCAATTAGGCTGAAAACAGCACTGCTGTGGCAGAGCCTGCGCACAGTGCCTGACTTATCACTACTCTGCAGGTTCCGCGGCTACGTGTTTATTCATTTAATTCGCATGCGTGTTTGTGTGTGTTGGCATCAGCGGTGGTCCGACTAAAAGGGGAATAAATAAGGGGATGAGGTTTGTCAGGTGGGTATTTTGACTGCCCTTGGTGTCCCTGCAGCTTCTGCTCGGAAAGTCGTGTTCAACACCTACCTTGCCGTCAGTGCACCGTACGCCGTTTAGGGACACAGGGCACAAGGTACCTCGGCTCTGAACTGCGTGAGGCCTAATTGAGTCACAGCCGATGACTCTATCTCTCCACATCAAGGAATTTGCCAGTGTTCGATTATTTCACTGGGGGATTAAACCTCATTTTCGTGTGTTCCGCATTAACCTATTAGGAAGGCTCATCTGCATTGCTAATGCGGGCAGGGGACAGCTGTCACAGGCGAGGGGAAAAACATGATCGCACAATCCTTGAGTGAGTGATCCCGGCTCCGATTAGCTGCAGTGAAGTTCGCTAAGCCCAAGTGATAAGACAGGCAGAAATTCCCAAGTTGCCAGTAGCTCTGAAAATTATCAGACTGTAGGCAAAGGCAAAATTGTGCCTTGCGGCGCCTGGGCTTCAATCCGGGGACTGCTCAGATTGACATTATTTAAAGCTATGGAAATGTGGCCTGGCTGTCTATCAGACCCAGGGTAAAATAAGATTTTCTCCCCTTCGTGCTCCGTTTATGTACATTTTCAGTATCCTGCCATTCTCGAAAAAGCAATTTGAGAATAATTTAAGAATTTTATGATCTAATCCGGATAACACAAATAAACAAACCTCTGTAGCACTAGGAAGGATGCCGGGTACAGCACATTTATGGGTCTAAGGTAAGAAACATACAGTATGCAATAAGAGTAAGCTACGTGCATCGATTCATTGCCATTACAGCTGTAGCATATGCTTTTCCAACACTATGCTGCACCACCAAAATATGTGACCATTAGAGCTGTGCAAATAATCAAATGCGATTTTCATGCGCATCTCGTCAGTAAAGCC
>NW_015549560.1:649439-665055 GCF_001515605.1 Sinocyclocheilus anshuiensis | reverse complement strand
TTGTCAGTGAACTACGGCTCTGTGTAGTAAATGCCGCTCCATCTGAAAGCACGTGCTGGAGATTTACTACTAATCACAGAACCGGCTTTACTGATGAGATGCGCATGAAAATCGCATTCGATTATTTGCACAGCCCTAGTGACCATTTTAAAATATAATAATTTATTATATTTAAATTAATTATATAAGCATAAAATATTTATAAATATTACTATAAATAAGAAATGCATAATAAAAATTAATATATAAGTATAGTACAGTATAGTATAGTATAGTATAGTAACCACTGCACTACAGTTTAACAGTCAGACAATAATTTATATATTAAAAATAAATAAATAAATAAATAAAAAACTATCAGAAAAAAAGTCACCAGAATGACATTTGGATGGGGCAGGATAAAAGTAGCTAAAATAATGTGTCCTAGTGAGAGTGTGTAGGTAAGTGGTGATGATGTGTTATTTGAGGGAAGCCCATTGGCACTAACAGTACATATTTGTTCATCTACAACAGTTTTCAATAGCTCAAATGCAGACATTATACAGCAATGCATCTGTAAGGTGGAACTTGACTAAATAGTACACATGATGTTGTACCACATTTATAGATGATGTGTTAAATAGTAGCATTCTTAAATGTAACAAACTTCCCTCGTTTTGAAGAACAAAAAACATCCTATATTTTGATATGCTGTTGTCATATTCATATGCAACATGTGAAGTCACATTTTCCACAGGAGGTAGTCTCGAGAGGCCCATTGAAACCAACACAAACATCACTCTGTGCCAGCCCCAGTACATTTACAGCTCTGCGGGTCAGAATGTAGTGGCCTGCTAGGTTTCTCTGACATTGGACATTTGCCAAATTCAGTTACTGTTGGAAAAGCAATGAAATATGCATATTCTGTACACTCTCATCTGTATGCAAATTGTTCTCATTGTTGTCTCAATAGCAGGTTGGTGTGAATATAACTTTTGGCCACTAAAATACAGATCAACACAACCAGTACTTTAAAAAAAAACTGATTTGTTTTGATTTGGACAGCCTAAGTGGAGACAAAAATGTCTTCTAAATTGTCAGCACAATATTATATATAGATCCCACCCCCCTGCCTTATTCTGCATGACCGTATTTTAAATCCCTTAATCCTACCCCATATCCAAACTTCACAACTACCTTACTAACTATTAATAAGCAGTAATTAGGAGTTTATTGTGGCAAAAGTTGTAGTTAATAGTGAGAATTGGACCTTAAAAGTGTGACCAAATAATGAATTGCATATTCAATGATAAACCTGCATCTTGCACTGTACACACTGTGGAGACAAACCTAATCAATGTCAGGGTTGAGGAGAGAATCCTTTGGCCCACGCTGTTTGACTTAAGCACCCTATTTGTGCTTTCTCTAGTCCCAGTGCCTTTGTGTGCATTGTAATGCGTGTTACCATAATCCTGGGATTTTCCCTTGGCTTGACCTCAGGCAATGCCTTCTCTCTGCCCCTCCACACCAGGACACCAGGAGTTTACCCCAAACATTATGGCTGGACGAAACACAACAATGACATGTCCCCCAAGAGATGCGTCCATTTTCGGCTGGTGTGGAGCTTTCCCTGATAGACCTGCAAAACCATTTTAATCCTATTAGAGCTACCCAACAAAGGGTGAAGCTGCAGCAGGCAGGGTGAAGACAGAGCTCTCCTGATATCTGCCAATGGGACAGTGAAGCTCCCCCACCAATTCTCATATATTAGAGAGGCGGACAGAGGGACAAAAGAAAAAAAAAAAACTGGCAATAACAGGACCCATTGTATAAAAAACAGACTCAAAAAAAGGACCACCAATTACCAAGCATCTACAAAGTCATCTCATTAGACATCCATCTCCAGCTCCAACGGATATGTTATTGATGGTGATAAATTTCTTGCCGGTCGAGGCACAGAAAGTGGTTCTGTGGTGCCTTGTCAGCGTTAGTACCTTAGGGTCGTCTCACAAAAGAATGGAGAGGCTGGGAGGCCTCAATGTGCTTTTGTTTTGCTCTCCGATTATGGGACATGCGGTGGCCAAGTGTGCTGGTGGTCCGTCCTGTTGCCCCATCACCAGTGTCGAAGCTTAAAGTCTCCCATTGTGACGGACAACAAGGACGGGTTACAGGGTCCATACAGACAGAAAGTCTTCTTTAGCCAAACAGGGCAGGATATGACTCTTTAAGAGCCAAGGGGGTGTGAATGGACAATGCCACGACAGAAGAAAAGCAGCTCTATGCTGGGAACACTGGGTTAACACACTTCTAACAAGGGTGAGCTGCATGCACGATGCTCATAGTTCTCAGTTTAATTGATCTCATGTAGACTGTAAACGCATAGTTCAGCAATACGATCTTCGCATTTATCAATAAAACCTACACATTAAGAGGCATGTCAAAAACATATTTAGATGACTTAATTTTGACCTCTTTTACACATGCAGCAGATCAACAGGATATATTCTGGAAAAAAACAAAATAGAAATGGGATGTGAACACCAGGCATCATAATAAGCACCATAGCTAACTGCTACACCATGGCCCAAACAACAACAAAAAAACTTTCATATCCATTAGCTTATTAACAACACTAGCAAAATGAGCCCTGAATAGTTCTTATATTTTGGTAAGGAAACCACCAAACTTTTTCCACATTCCACAAATATCAGGAGCTATGTCCCTTTATGCCAAAGCTATCATTATGCAAACAATCACGGTCAATTATCCTTTTTTACCAAGTTCCGAAACACTATTCCTTCCAATTACAAAAGAGGTTTGGGATGGAGAGTTTGGATGATTGACAGCTCTTTTAAGGCTGCTGTGTGTTTAAGTCTGCTTTGTGTTTCCCCAGAGGCCTCCAGTAGAAGTCTGGGATACTAAACACAGTGCTATACATTTTTGTATAGACCCGACCATTTCAATAAAGCCCCTACACAGTATAGAAATAGCAAATCTTTATACAATTATTCTTTACAGAAAAAGGTTCTGCTATTTTCTTTGGTACCATTTAAAACGAATTTCTTATTTTAATACAAATGTAATATATAGATCTTTCTATTTTTTTAATGCTGCTACTTATGGGTTGTTTGTTGCAAACAAGCAAACCATAAGAAAAACAATAAGTAAACTTGCTTAATAAAGTGCCAGCTAGTTGGGATGCAAACTGAGAATCTTCAAAACTGACAGGTAATATTGACTCTGACCTGCTGGTTGGACTTACGTGATGAGCACTTATCTGTTTGCACTGTAGTCACTCTGTATCTTGTGCTCCACTGTGAGTGTTCTTCCCCTCGTGTTTAAATCCAGTGGTAATTCCACACACAATGGACACAAAGCGGAGGAGAGAGGCATGGGCTCACCCAACACATGCCCTACACATAATTGCCTCCTTTTGCGCCATTGTATCCTTGTACATCCCTGACACAAAACAAGTGCCCCACGCTTGGAGCTGTTCATTACAGCTATGTTTGCAGCGAAAGGAAGCAAACATTATCTTTACATGCAATCAGTGAATAAAATCTGTGGCAGCATCTGTTCAATACATTGGTTGCTCATAGCTGGTTTATTGTACCGTAGATATAGCGGGAAGGGAGCAAGTAGAAGCACTGTTACAGTACATCAGCTGTTATTTTCCAGAGTGCCGAGTTTGCTGGCAAGCGCACTGCAGCAGGTCAGAGAGTGTACTTGACAGAAAATATGCATACTGAGTGGCTACTTGTGCTGCTTTTCATTTGCATTGTGTATTGATTTTTTGGGGGTGCCCATTTAATCTAATATTATATGTGGGTCTCACAGCGCTTTCAGCCCTGTCTGAGAGGAACGCTTATAAAGGGGACTTAATGATAATTGCTGCAGTCGAGGTAAACCAAGGTAGATTTCAGCTAATACGCCCACACCCAAACACATCCCGTCTCTCTCTGTCCCGGTCTCTCCAGTCTGTTATTTTGCTCTAAGTTACAGTCAAACACGTCAGATGCTTTATGCATATGCACACAGAAAAAAGAATTCCAAAAACAATGGCCAGGCAGATGGAATGAAGCATAAATGAACAAACAGAGCTAAATCCAGTACAAGGGAAATAAAGAAACTCTAACATGGTTTTCTTCACTGTGAAATATAATTAACCTTTCATGGGTGCTAGTCGGTCTTCCGCACACTTCACAATAGAGGAAATATGAAAGGCCTTTTAAAAGGTGACAATTGTAATTTCTGTGAGATTACTTCTGTTGTCACAGTGTCCACATTGGGTCCTCTATGGCTGTATGGAGCACTTCCGTCTTGCCGGACCGCATAGGATATTACTCTGAAATGTCAGTACCTGAAGACGAAATCAGATCCACAGCTCTCAGGGGATCTTGATGAATGTCATTTTTGTTCCACCCTCAGTTGCGGAAATGTTTCCATCACTAATAAAACGACAACCACATGACCCTGATATGTGATGGTTATCGTACAACATGCATGTAAAAATAATTGAGAAATGCCTCCAAAACATACATATACCATTGCCACTTTTCCTCGTCTCCCGATAGAGCCAGATTAAGCTGTCAGAGACGGTGAGACGCTAAGCTGTTGTTTGATCTACAAATGAAGAGTAATGAGGGGCACTGGCAGCCAAATACAGTCCCACACATCTCCGTTCCTCCAGGACAACATTTCAATTCATGTCTGCATTTAGATGTGCAAATCTGGCCAATGGAGGATTCAGGTGCCTCTTTGTCTCTCATCGTTCATCTAAGTCTCCCCGCTCTGAAGTTGTTTCACGGAGGTGGTGACTGTTGCGGTCTCCAAAAGGGCCTTCATTTCCAGGCTTGTTTACATCGTGCGCAAGTAACGGACATGCACAAACATTAATGAGCTTAACGAAGAAGCTGCGAGGAATATTAATTAGACTTGCCAAAGAGCTTTAGGCTTAGAACTGCACCGACAGAAGGCCCCTCAGGGCCACTGTGGGCACAGGACGCTGTTTGAGAGACAGATGTCAGAACAGGATAGCATGGGTAGCAGCTTTATCAAAAGACTTCAAAACAGAAAAGTTTAATACAGGAACGTATTACAGAGAGCAAATCGTGTAGAAAACAGAATTCAATGTATGGCTGGGTAAAGAAGGCAACTTCTTTAGCATGAAAACATGGAATGTTAATGATTGCTTTTGAGGTCCTCGGGAACGATTCTGCAAAAAAGATTGTCTGTAACGTGTGCGTTTGTGACACAAGTTGTCAACCAAATCTATTCCCTCAACTGTGACCCGTTCACAAGATCCAAATTCAAATAGTGCCATTTGTTATGATCATCAATGAGCACCTCTCAGTGGTCTGTTTTAACCTCTATTAGGCAGGATTACAAGGCTGCTAGCTTGCTGGCATTTGGTAAGTGTCACGGTGACAGCATTTGGTGGCAAAATGCTGGGCTGTCAGAGGCAAGCTTTATGACCAGGCTTTTCTCCTGCACAGAGTGTGAACTAATAAGCCTAGAAATTACAATTGCCTCCCTGCTGAATCCCCGATAGCTGCAAATAATGATATCAGTGCCCTGCTAATCTCCTCTGCTCGCGGCATGGCATCAACCTATTGAGTCACCTGTCATACTCATGTCTGATGAGGTGAACTTAATCTCACCGTCCGTAATGACAATAGAGGCCATTTGAATGTTAAGAATGATATTTGTCAAAGTTTCCTGTCTTTTATTGTCCTTCAACATCTCTTTCAGACAGTGCAATTGAAATACCCTGTCAAAATGCATGAATCCCTAGACTTAGTTAAGACAGATTCCGATATGAGTCCCATTTCAATTTTATTCTCTATTCATGATTTCAAAAGACCGGATTGTGGTAGACAAGTTTTCATCACTTCGTACAACTTTGAAATGCAAGCATTTAGATACAGCTAGCGATTATTTTCGCTGATCTCTATAAAATCACGATAACGGTTTTTGATGATGACATGGTTTTCACCACATGCCAGTACATTTTTGCAGCTTTTCAATGCTGCAGTGGCATTGATAAATCAAAGCTGTATTCTGTGTAACTCAAGCGTAACTTAAATGTCCAGAAACATATACTTATTTTAACAATACTACATTCAGTCAATCTAAAGCACTGAAAAGCCTGCTCACTAATAGCAGTCAGGTAGAGAAAATATATATGTGCTTGTGTAGGAGGCACCTTACTCAAACCTTGCATGGTCACCAGTCTTCTAATGCTCTCTTTGAACCAATCTATTTATGAGCACATCCAATTTACAGTGGCATGAGCTGCAGCCCAACAGCAACAAAACCACGACAAATTCTTCTATTATGACCAATCTGAAGAAAATAACTATTTCCAGCACTTGGAGATATGAAGCAATCAGAGGTCACTCCAGGTATGTGCCAGTGCCCTCTCTCTCCTATATTATTCAGTCCTATCAAGAGAGCCGAGCAGAGATAAACTGACCTAAGAGACACACACAGAAGTACATTGAGAGTTAAACTAAATGTTCTGGAGAGTGCTGAAAGAAGTGCCTGTCTATTCACTACACAGCTCTCTATTAACAGCTGTATCTGAACCACTTAACTATGTTCTGTGCCTTTTTAACAATTTAAGCTGTTTAAAAATGTCTTCTGTCATTTTGCACAGATGAACGATTAAAAGAGAGATGGGGGAAAAAAGGGATGAACTCCAATGCACTGTGTAAATGACACCTCCTAAGTGTCTGAAGCTGAAACAAAAGAGCAGGGTTTCCCGTAAATTGATTTATTTGTGGCGGCCTGGCACAATATCAACACTGACTGCCACAAAAAGATTTTCCAAAAGAAATGAAAAATTAAAAAGGCGGTGCGGAAGCCAGAAAAGTTTTGATGTAATTTTCATTTAATCTTACCTATAATGCCTGATAAAGTAGCGTTCATGAGTGCAGTGCTGCTTTGATTACAGCCGTTACCGGGGAAACCGCTATTTCTGCTGCTCCAAAAGTGCCTCCTTCTGGCAGAGAATGAATTTGCACTTTCAATAAGCCCGTCTGCTGTTTTATATTTACATTATATACATATATATTTCCCCCAGGGGAAGTGCCACCACAAGTAGCGCGTTAGACTGCGGGAAACACTGAAAGAGTACCAATTTGAAACATGACAAATGTCCAAAGTTTAACCAATCCACTACTTGTAACCATTAGAAAACCAAAACAATTCCTATCACACAGTATTAATTGAAGTACAATGTGACTATAGAGGTATGGCATGGACAAAAGCTATTGTTTATTATTTGCAGTGTTAATTTCGTTGATGAATAATTTGTCATAATTGTCGTCAATGACATTTTTTTTCACCGACGACAACAAGACGATAACGAACTAAAACTCTTTTTGAATGACAAAAACTATGACGTAAAAATTCAAAAATGTCTATATGTGGGAGTAAAAAAAGAGCAGACATATGGATAAATCTAACGACGCAAGAGAGAACTCAATTCGGTCCGGTTTTCTGAGCGCAGACACTATACACACAAAGTGTGTCTCACAGCACACGATTACTCTTTCGCGTCGCATGAACGGAGAATTACACACAAAATTATGTCGTATTGTCGAATTGTCCGTTTTGATGAGTATTCACGTAAACAGTTGATTACATCTTAAGTGAACGTAAACAGTAGGAAGAACATGCATCAGTACATTGCATTCATTGCAGCTGTGCATTCTGTTTTAAAGGGATAGCAGCCTAATTTAGTTGCTATTGTCTATTGTAGATTTAGTCGACTAAAATCTTATGATATTTAGTCGACTAAAACTAGACTAAAACTAAAAACAATTGATATGACTAAAATATGACTAAAACTAAATGGCATTTTAGTCAAAAGACTATGACTAAAACTAAATCAAAATTTGCTGTCAAAATTAACACTGATTATTTGATTTTTCTATCTGACATTATTATGGACAAAGCAAGAGCAAGTCTCACTGAAAAAGGTTTTGTTTCTCATAAAGGAGCAGTACTTCGCAGTGCCATCATTTCCCCTCTCTTCATTAGGCATTGATCATTCACACGGTAAAACTGTCATTAGATAAATGACTGCTTCCCTCTGCTGATTGATGTTAATGGCATTGAAATTCTGCAGCAGAGTGATGATATCTCGGATCATTATCTAGTCTTGTGTATACTCCATATAGCTAAAGCTGCAAATTCAACTCCTTGTTACAAATATGGTAGAATCATCACTTCTACGACAAAAGACTGCTTTGCAGGGCTCGACAACAAGGACTGGCCGATGGCCCGGGGCCTGCGTGAAAGACGTTCGGGACAGTAGACGTATTTGTCACTTGCCCGTTCGGGCCACTGCAGCGTCGTCACGACATTTTATCATTTGCATGTGCTTTTAAGACTTGTTAATTTAAAAATTCAAGTGATTAAAAAGCATTTGGGCGCGAAAGACAACTACTTTCAGTACTCGCGCGCTGAAACATTTTTTTTCATTCATCCAATTAAAAAAATTTAGGGTAATGATTCACATCTATATTTTTTTACTTGAGCCATGCTTGAGAAATGCTTAATAAATAAAACACTATATAGACTGATTCCTAAAGCAACTGTATTAAGGTTTTTCAGTCAAGAGTAGTGAGTGATTTTTCTCTTTGTGTTTTTGTTGTTTTATTAACATTAAAGCAATATTTGACCCAAAAATAAAAATTCTGTCATCTGTTTGTCAATTCTGTCAGTGTTTTATACCACCATTTACTCACTCAAAAGTTGTTTTAAACCTGAATTAGTTTCTTTCTTCTGCTGAACATAAATGCTTTTTTAAAGAAAGTGGAAAACCAAACAGTTGCTTGTTCACGGTGACTTCCATAGTATTTTTTTTTCCTACTATCAAATTCAGTGTGGACCAGCAACTGTTTGGTTACCCACATTCTTCAAAATATCTTCTTTTGTGTTCAGCACAAGAACAAAATTAATACAGGTTTGGGACAACGTGACAGTGAGTAAATAATGACAGAAATTTTAGGGTGAACTATCCCTTTAATGACAGTCAGCTGCATGTTTAGTACTGTCCCTTTAAGACCTGTATATTTATATCTATTTATATCTAATATAAAGGCACGTATCCGTATTCTCTCAACTGTTTACTTTAATTTTAGACATAACCAATTGAGTCTATATGTAAACCTTTTGTGTTTTGACCGTATTAGCGCAAAAGATAACTTAGTTCAGTAATCAGGTGCTGTTTGACAGGCATTTTAGTGCGCACGCTTCGGGTGTACGCGGCACTCAGAAAAAGCGCACGTCAGACCAGCACACGAATGAAACATTTAAAAGCACATGCAAATAATGTACTTTTGTGATTGCGAATAAGTGCAGTGTCCTGTGAGAGTAACTCGAACACCGAGTTAACACTGATGTGAATGTATGTGGCGTTGTAAAGCATTGAGACTGAGGTGTCAGATCTGCAACAGATAGAATGTGCGCTGTAGCATGATACTACGATATTTCTTCAAAAGCAGATCGTGGAGACATTTTTATTGTCCATGATCAAAAATCGTCATATCCCCTACATGCAGTGGAAAAGCGCCATTAGTGCTACTGGATCTTAGCACTACGTTTTACACTATTAAGCACAACATTCTTTTGAGTAGACTACACAATTCTGTTGGCATTTGTGGAATTGCATTAGCATGGTTCAGATCTTACTTATCTGAACGTCATCAATTCGTAGCAGTGAATGAAGAGGTATCATGTCCATCATAAGTACAGTATGGAGTACCACAAGGCTTAGTACTAGGACCACTGCTTTACATGTTATCCTTGGGAGATATCATCAGCAGACACAGTGTTAGCTTTCACTGCTATGTTGGTGATACTCATCTCTGTATTTCTTCATGGCCCGATGATATACACCAATTTGCAAAACTAACGGAATGCATAGCTGATATAAAAACTGGATGACTGGTAATTTCCTACTGCTAAATTCTGGAAAAAAAAAAAAAAACCAGATGTTAATTATTTGACCAAAAACCTCCGCATGCAATAACCTAGAACACGGTCTAACATTTGATGGCTGCTCTGTTAATTCCTCGTCATCAGTTAGGAACCTAGGTGTGCTATTTTTTGGCAAACCTTCCATTGAAAATCACGTTTCTAGCATTTGTAAAACTGCATTTTTCCCATCTTAAAAATATACCTAAATTATGACCTATGCTCTCAATGTCAAATGCAGAAACGTTAATTCATGCATTCATGACCCCAAGGTTAGATTATTGTAATGCTTTATTGGGTGGTTGCTCTGCGCTTAATAAACAAACTCCAGCTGGTCCAAAATGCAGCAACAAGAGTTCTTACTAGAACCAGGAAGTAACCATATTAGCACTGTCAACTCTGCACTGGCTCCCTATTGAACATTGTCTACATTTTAAAATCTTGCTAATTACTTATAAAGCCCTGAATGGTTTAGCTCCTCAGTACTTCAGCAAACTCCTCTCATTATAGCCCTTCACGTTATAGTCCTTGATTGCACAGACACTATTGGAAAAGAGCTGAACTGGATGATGACATCACTGAATCATCAATGAACTGACCTTACCTGAAAAATGGACTGTTTGTTATTGTCCTCTTGCATTATTGATAAACTACTTTCCTGTTTGACACTTGTAAAGCTGCTTTGATACAATCTGTATCGTATAAAATGCTATATAAATAAAGGTGACACTGACAGCACAATCAGTACTTTCTTATGTCTGTGTAGACAAAGAATCATTTAGGTACTGCTTTATGTCTACTGTCTACTATCTCCCTGCCACAAAGTGCAACAAACAACAGTTGTGATCATGCACTTTGAAGGGAAGTAGATTGTTTCTGCACAAACATTACTACACCAATGTCTCCTCTGCTATTAATCACTGTCAACACTATAACACTGGCCCCTTATACAGTACAAATTCAGTTTCGGTTCAGTTCAGAACATTTGAGAGAACAAGATGAGTTTGTTCTCTCAGGGATGTTTCCAGGTCGTGCAGAGACTATTACAAGAAGTGTTTTGGTTTCTTATCATAAGACAACAGTTCTTTGCCTTCAGTTTTAAATATAAAATTATTATTTTTATTTTGCATGTACTTTCTGTCCTGTCACTCCTTATACTGATGAGCCATGATAACAATTTCTGCTCAGTATTTAAGTAGAGGTGTAGCTATAATAGAAAAAAAAAATTGTTTTAAAGGTGTCAATATCATTTAAAGCTGCATTAAAAATGGAAATCTGATAATGATACATTCACACTTACCACAAAGTGAACCTGAAACGCAGCATTCTCCTCTCTAACTGTACATGGCAGTTCCTAAAGTATGCATTCTAATCAGGACAAAACAGACTGCCCGTTCTCTGGGTTCAATATTTTTTTTTCTCAAAATAACTGCCGCCTTCTCTTCTGCTGCAATTTTAAATATGTTTGGCTCCCATGAAGAGGAGTATTATTTCTGCGGAAGAGACACAGCCGTGCTAATGAGCGTGGTTATAAACATCATTATATTTTAAGTGTCATTCTGGTGTTCACAGCAGGGAATGTAAGAAATCTCTGCAATAATCTGCTTTTGCGTCTCACAATCAAAGTGACAGAAGAAGCTGTCGCTTTAATGCTGTGCAATCATTAGCACGTCAGATTCTTTTGGTGCTGGGGGGGGAAGACAAACAGTAATGAAGATACATTAACTAGGACTAATTTGGTTGTTCTTCAGTTCAAGTCACAGCCAGGCTGATATTTGGTTTTATTCGCACTGATGTCTCAACAGAAGTAGTGTGCCGCTTGAATAAAAGGGCTAGAGTATGTTAAGTGCTTTTGAAATTGTGAGCTTTCCAGGCAGCGGAACCATGCCTGATGAAAGGGTGTGAAATACAATGTGGAAATCGATTTCACAATCTTCTCATTCACTGTGCCAGCAGAGAGGCGCTATGTCAGTGCTACACGGTGCATGTCTGTACATTTAACACACTCAACAATGAAGGACTTAGCAATTTATGTTACCGTTGTTAAGCTTGATAAATTAATGCATGTTTGAGCTCGAATGAGAGGTAGACGGGTAGGAAATTTAAAATGGTCTGAAATTGTAGTACCACTACAGTTGCATTTCTGAAGACAACTCTTGGATTTTGCGGCCTTGGGTGGCTAAAACTGAAGGCGTAAATGTTCCCCGATGAAAACAAAAATATATGGGGTGGCATCTTAGATTGTACGGAAGGCTTAATTAGCATGCTAAGCGCTGCTAATGGCAAGTAAGGAGTAAAGCCCTGAGCTCCTCTCAGAGTGATTGACATCTGAAGCGCACTTGTCAGGATGTGTGATATATTTGTGTCTTTTATTGTTGTTATGAGCTGGCATGCCTTTTTCCTCAGTGCACGTGTCTGTTGAATATAAATGGCAGCTCAATGTCTGTTGATGACAAAAGGCCCACAGAATAGGAAGCGATGGGACAGGCAGACAGAGCGCGAGCTGGTTTCTAGAGCCCTGTCTGTACCATCTGTGGGGAAAACAGGATGCAAGCACAATGAAATTAAAAGCCTTTCTCTTTCTGATTAATGGCAGTGATACACGTCAAGCCATTTAAGCATATTTAGCACGACTATAGCAGAATGCAGCTGTTCTTGAAAATGACTGGGAGAGAGAGACGACGGCAGAGAGAACGAAGCAGGCATGGAAAGCAAAAGAAAAAGGGCACGCAGCATCTCACAGCCTCTGTAATTCCTCCCAAGGGGTAATAGGGTTCAAAAACAAAAATGCCATCCACAATAAAGCCATCTGAAATCGTAACAGCAGAAATCCCTACGTTTTTGGTGCTTTTAATCTTCCTTCGGCTACCATTTCAAGATATGTGTCTGATAGTCGCTTGTTGTCTCAAGTAAAATAGATAAATAGATACCTAAATGAAAGAGGATGAGCTTGGGAGTTAATTAAAGGAGGTCTTACTTACTGAAACTGTGAAACTAAATCACAACAGCACCGTCCTGCTCATCGCCATAGGTGGCAAGTTTGCTTCTGAGACTCGGGCCAAGAAAAATAAACAGCGAAACAAGCGAAAGGCCATTCACAACATCCCAAGACACCTATTATGTGAGGGGAGGAACAAATTATACCCTGGCAAATTGCTAATGATGAGCCAGTGATGTCTTGTTAAGTGACATTGTTTGGCCTCAGATCCTTTTGTGTCTGCCTCGTGTTCCTCGCCTAACGAGAGACAAGAAAGACCGAAGTGATGTGTTCAGTCCTCCTCTTTTTTTCTGTTTTTGTCTTGCACAGTTAACTCATGTCTGAATCTTCGCTCTGCTCTGTCACTTGGCATCGGCAGGCCTGATTTGGCACAGGAGAGCATGCTAGAGTGGGGCTGCGCAGCGGGAGGGAGCCCTTTGATGGGGACCCCCTAGGAGCCTGACGCCAAGGCAGCAGTAGGATCACAGATGTGGCAGCTTTCATGTAACAGCTAACTTTTTCCTAATTAAAGTCACCCAGCTAATTACAGGCGGTTCTATCTGATCATGGGGAAACAGGATAAGGTATAGTCACACAAGCAAGGACGGCTCACATCAAAGATGTGTGGCAAGCGGTGACTGGAGCAGATGGGGGTGAAACAGCGGCTCTTGTCAGGGATTTGGGCTCACCTGGATGCAGGAGTGCATCAGTCACCCAACACGGCGAGGCCCATCTCATTTGCAACAGTTCCCTCCCTGAATGCTGAGCTGTAATTATGAAAGAAGAGTCAAGAAAAAAATGACCAAAGAAAAAAAATCCCGTAATTAGCAAGGCAACTCCAAGCACAAGAAATGGAAATTAGTCACAGTGTTATAAATTAGCCTGTGCATACATTACATGAAATGAACATCCTCGGGGCCACGAATTAGCGCTTTTGGCTGTGCACCCACATGTATCTAAATAAAACATTCCATCCTTGGTTATTATGGGCTAACAAAGAAACATCTCTTACACAGTCATTCTCTACAAATTGGCCACACACACATCATTTAGGAGGGCTATATATGCTACAGGGAGTGTGGGCTGTCTGATGGAAGAGGGGGCAACGCCGTTCATGTATTAGCATCAGGTGACAATCGCTTACTATTTTAGCTGAATTAAATTTATAGGGGCTATTGCATTTTCTTTTTCCTACAAAAATCACTGCACAACTGCAGCTAAACATCAGAAAGATCCATCAAAATCATACTGGGATCTGTTAACAACAGCAAACGGCGAGCAAATCACAAATTCAAAGACATAACCTGAAGTGCATTTTGTCACCGGGCTTCACGAGAGGCTCAGGGGTTTAAAAAAAGGCAGGCAGATGCTGGAACCGTATTTTGATGAGTCTTATCTAGAGCGATTATTCATACTTGTCCTTCTGCTTGAATTAAAGCAAGAGTGCTGGAGCCTGTTAAAGCCAAATACTTGAACGGCTAGTGAACTCTCACCTTCGCACGCATCCATTTAGCTTGCAAATGAAAGCCAAGTACAGTCAGCGAGAGCCATAATGGGCCTTTCTTCTTGCAGAGTGCGGTCATTACATACTAATTTCTTCTGGAAGCTCTTCAGGAATTGAAACACTTGGCTGTGGTGGCCCAGCCTCGTGCTGAAACGCACAGGCCAACAATGACAGCACACAAGGTGTTTGTTTAAGGCCTACTCATGGCAGCTGGCCACAATCAGACTCAGCTGAAGAGGGCTGATTGCAGCTTGATGCAGGACTGTGTTGACAGAGAGAGAAATCTTGAATATCGTATTGGAAACACAATAAAGTCATCAGTATACAGCATCATCAAGTGCATTTCTAGTCCTAAAATCTTTCTTCTAGTCATTTTTAAGTTATTTTTATCCCACAACACCGATTCCCCAAATTTATATATATGTACTGGACAACAATTATTTTTTTAATCGCGATTAATCGCATGATTTTCTGTGATTAATCGCATTGTTATGCGCAAAATTCAATAATGAATTTTCAAATTTGAAATCAATAATGAATTCAAAAGTAGTGTATTGTGCACTTTTTTCATTTAAAAGTACTGCTATATGAACAAAAGATCAATAACATTTGGTTTGCAAACACTTTAAACAAATAAGGTGCTTTTTTTACAGCAGTATTCCTTTTACATAGCAGATAAAATATTTATTGTAAATCTCAACTTATAGCATTAATGCAATCAAATTAAATATAAAACCAAAGCTATTTGCCACTGCCAGGGCATTAACGTTTTTATAGAAAATATTTTATAGTTTGTTATAGAAAAACAAGTTATGCTCAGAGTCCAGAGCCTTGATCATAACATTATAACAGGCACCTTCCGATTAGAGACCTGCACTATCGCGGGAACCAACACAACAGAGTGCGGCGCGGAACAACACTTAATGGGAGAGTGCGGGAGCGGGCGACCTTAACCGTGCCCGAGCGCGTTTGACCCCCAAAGCCCGGTTCGTTTGACTAGTGTGATCGCTCTGTGCCGTGCTCAGGCATTGTTCGTTTAGCCGTCCCTGGCTCGGTTGGAAGAGGTGGACCAGAGTGCGGTCCAGTAGGGCTCATGCGCGGCACGCATGTAGTGAGAGCGCTAACCGCGCCGGAGCGCCGAACTTCTGATACGTGCAGCATGATTGCGT
>NW_015549560.1:642682-649231 GCF_001515605.1 Sinocyclocheilus anshuiensis | reverse complement strand
TATATATATATATATATATATAAAATATGTATATTATATATATTTTAAATACATTTTATGTATTTAACTGATACCGGACTATACTAATAGGGGTATAAATATTGCAAAATAAACGTGGTCTTATTCTGCATTGCATTAGCAACATTAGGCGTGTTTCCATTACCCTTCAAATTGCATAAATTAAAATTGGAACAACACTTAATGGGAGAGTGCGGGAGCGGGCGACCTTAACCGTGCCCGAGCGCGTTTGACCCCCAAAGCCCGGTTCGTTTGACTAGTGTGATCGCTCTGTGCCGTGCTCAGGCATTGTTCGTTTAGCCGTCCCTGGCTCGGTTGGAAGAGGTGGGTCAGAGCGCGGTTCAGTTGGGCTCGGGCTCGGGCATGTAGTTGGGTTGGGCTCGGGCATGTAGTGCCGGAGCGCTGAACTTCTGATACGTTCAGCATGATTGTGTTAACATTTCTGAGCGGCAAAAGTGATCTGTAAAGCAATTTATTGTGAGAGGGCCGTGTGTTACCGCGTCCCAAACGACTGAAAATAATAAACCACAAAGTTAACAAAACGGAGAGGCTTCTCTGCTGTCTTCACGTGGTATCGGAAACTTCCTGTTTCCCACTTATGAAGTCGTGACTCGTGAGCGCTACATGTGAGCGCTGCTGCAGTCTTAGGCCCACCCCATGTGCTCTCATTGGTAGAGATGCGTGATGACACTCATGCGTTTCCATTACCCTTCAAATTGCGCAAATTGAAATTGCGAATTGAAAATACGCCTAATGGAAACGCGTCAATTTCGCAAAAACGGCCATATATCGCAAAAAAGTTTTTACGCTCACATGAGGTGGTTTTTCAGGCAATGCGATAAAGGAATAATTCGCAAAACTGCAATGGAAATGGCAGGGGCTTTCCTACCATTAATGCTTAGACAATTTACACTGCACATGTCTGCGGTGCAGTGTGGCTCTGATACGGCCACTGAAGTTGATCGCGGCCACAATGCTTGTGTTTATTCCAGAATCCAGCCGCGCCACGCACGTTTCTGAAGCGGCTCTCTGTGCTGCTTCTGTAAAGATACACGCATACGACTCCTTTCAATAAATATAGCCAAAATCCATCAAAATCCCACCAAAATCCATTGCCATGACTTATCGCGAGAGGCAAAAGGTTCCGTTTTAGTCGCATAACATTGGTTAATGGAAACGCCGTCATTTCGCAAATGCTTTTTTATCGACATTTATCAAGTTTTGCGCAAATCTGTAATGGAAACACGTCTAATGAATACTAAATTATCATGCTATTCACCTTATGCAACATGGAGGTAAGCTATTTTCAATGAATGTGTGACACTTCTGATTTATTAGCTGCTATGGCTAAATAACTAGAAGAATAACAGTAACAGTATGTACAGTAAATGGTAAAACTATTTGGGCTACAAACCAGTGTTTTTACCATTACGATAATAATAATAAAAAAAAAATGATATCAATTAACTGTTTGTAATGTCAAGCAGCGTAACTAAAAGTGGATGACCCTGGAAGCCTTGCACAAGTTAAAAATGGCTGCATCTGCTCTTACATTAAAAATAAAGCAGAAAAATAGTAAACATTATTAAAATCTTCAGGTTTAACCAGAAATTAGATTTTTTTTAAATGTATATTTATATTTATTTATTTACTTATTTATTTTTGCTTTTTGGTGAATAAAGCAGAGTGCTTTTTAATATCAGACATAATTACACTAACAGAACACATAGACAAATAAATCATAATAACAAAATGCCATTACCACTTTGCCCTAACGATAGAGTTGCTAATGTAAACACATGTAGGGATGAATGCATGTGTAAGTGGTGTGATTTGCAGACCAGCATGTGGCTTGCTTGACGGGTCTCAGATGATGCATTTTTGGTTTACATTCACCTTTGGAAAGTGGAAAATTTAGAAAGAGTACCAGACTGTTATCCATGCATCACCTTCTTTTAGAGAGGTTGCTGATTTGATTATGCAATTAGGCAGGTGGCTGATTAAAATCTTAACTAATAGATATCATGATTAGCTGTTAGCCCAGTTCAAAGCCGTTTATAGTCCAGCCATTCAGGATCTGCTTAATTCTGTATTTTTAAATAACTTCGCAATTTATTCCACAGCAGTTCTCTAATCAACAGTTTGTTTTTTGTTTGGTTACTATTGTGACTATAAAATGCAGTAAGGGTAATAGTGTTGTCTTTAATTACAAAATGATTCAAGCAGTTGCCATTATCTCACACCTTCAAAAGTGTCATCAATGTATCCTTTACTTGAAATGCTTTTCTAGGAACTCAGTAAAGACGGGTGTGACCTGTCTGTCTGCCTGCCTGCCACACTGTGATTAAGACATCACAGTAATCCATGTTTGCATTGCTGTCTGTATGCGAATTTGTGTGTGTGTGCGTCATGCCCCGGTGCCAAACACACAGAATTAAGTTCCTTTTTGACACCACTGGGAATCGCATTAACTCTATTCCCAATGGAGATATCGCAATACTTCCAAATAGCTCCAAAACACACCAAACAAATGGAAAAAAAAATAAATAATAATTCAATACAAAAACAATTACCATGTAATAATCTGATTTCTGCAGAAAACATTAGATGGGTGAAAATTCCAAACTCCCAATTTCCTCCTAGTCGCACTCTCTGGTGCCATGCCTGATTTCATCCACTAGAAAATCCTCTTCCTCCTCTCCTGTTCTGTTTTTTTCCCTCTCACCAAACTCTCGTTCTTTCTAGCATTCTCACTTTCCCTGCCTCTCCCTCTCCTCCCTTCCCTTTCTTCCCCTCTCTCTATCTCTCCCTGTCTCTGTCTCTCCATTGCTTGCTCAGAGAAGCAGCCCATGTTTACTTGCCCTTATCCAGCAGCCTAATCCCCGCAGCAGAGAAAGACTCCACTAAATAGGTGCTGGAGAAAAAAAAAGGCAAGGGGGGAAAGGCAGAGCCATTAAAGGAGAGTTTATCAGAGACGCTCAATCTGTTATCACTCCTGTCCCTCTGTCTCCCCCACCAGCCTGCCTCCCCCCACTGTCATAGAGCCACTGATTACAGCCTGCCGTGCAGCTCGCTTTTGGGTGTGCGAGTGTATGTGTGTGGCTCCTGTCCCCCGTGTGAGAGCAAGTGTGAGAAAGAAAGACAATTTTCTCTCAAAGCTTCAAGTGAGCCTGTATTTGTATGGCTTTTGACAAACTAGATGGGGAGAAACTCCTTAATGCTGTTTGTTTATTTTTGTGGCATGAGGGTTTTATCTTTTATTATTATTATTATAATAATAATTATTATTATATATTTGTTATTTCTGGCTGTGCATGTGTGAAAGAGAAGATGCTTGTCCCATGGTGATAAGCGTTTGTTATTTCGCAGGTCATGCTCATGCTGGCAAGAGGACCTTTTGTTTTGGAACTAAATTCATTAAATTAGAAAACAGAAAAAAGTCACTAATTGATAGTCATTTAATAATTGACTATAACCAACGATTAAAAATTCTGATCAATTCATCACGGTCTTCTAACTGTGATACAAAAAATGTGATATGTGCAATTATCAAATCACAAACGCTGCAATTTAATTAAAGGTGCAGTAGGAGATCTTGGAAAATGCTAACTTTAGCCTGATAGCACTGAAAGCAAACGTCCCACCCTCCCTACAATTACAGTCCAAAGCCACGCCTCCTGAACGCATTTACGCTCACAGGCCAAAATATCAGAGACAACATTACTACAATAGGCTACATCAGCGGTTCCCAATTCCAGCCCATGATCCGAAGTGATGTAAACTTCAACGGAGTTCCCCTGCTCAGGGAGGAGGGAGCAATGAACACTGTGTAGGGATCATATCGATCGGAAAACACAGTTCATGAACGTAGATCACTTCTAACGAGCTGATTATCTGAATCGCGAGGACTGGAATTGGGAATCGCTGGGCTACATCATGTGTCATGCCTCTCCCTCTCCTCCCTTCCCTTTCTTCCCCTCTCTCTATCTCTCCCTGTCTCTGTCTCTCCATTGCTTGCTCAGAGAAGCAGCCCATGTTTACTTGCCCTTATCCAGCAGCCTAATCCCCGCAGCAGAGAAAGACTCCACTAAATAGGTGCTGGAGAAAAAAAAGAGGCGAGGGGGGACAGGCAGAGCCATTAAAGGAGAGTTTATCAGAGACGCTCAATCTGTTATCACTCCTGTCCCTCTGTCTCCCCCACCAGCCTGCCTCCCCCCACTGTCATAGAGCCACTGATTACAGCCTGCCGTGCAGCTCGCTTTTGGGTGTGCGAGTGTATGTGTGTGGCTCCTGTCCCCCGTGTGAGAGCAAGTGTGAGAAAGAAAGACAATTTTCTCTCAAAGCTTCAAGTGAGCCTGTATTTGTATGGCTTTTGACAAACTAGATGGGGAGAAACTCCTTAATGCTGTTTGTTTATTTTTGTGGCATGAGGGTTTTATCTTTTATTATTATTATTATAATAATAATTATTATTATATATTTGTTATTTCTGGCTGTGCATGTGTGAAAGAGAAGATGCTTGTCCCATGGTGATAAGCGTTTGTTATTTCGCAGGTCATGCTCATGCTGGCAAGAGGACCTTTTGTTTTGGAACTAAATTCATTAAATTAGAAAACAGAAAAAAGTCACTAATTGATAGTCATTTAATAATTGACTATAACCAACGATTAAAAATTCTGATCAATTCATCACGGTCTTCTAACTGTGATACAAAAAATGTGATATGTGCAATTATCAAATCACAAACGCTGCAATTTAATTAAAGGTGCAGTAGGAGATCTTGGAAAATGCTAACTTTAGCCTGATAGCACTGAAAGCAAACGTCCCACCCTCCCTACAATTACAGTCCAAAGCCACGCCTCCTGAACGCATTTACGCTCACAGGCCAAAATATCAGAGACAACATTACTACAATAGGCTACATCAGCGGTTCCCAATTCCAGCCCATGATCCGAAGTGATGTAAACTTCAACGGAGTTCCCCTGCTCAGGGAGGAGGGAGCAATGAACACTGTGTAGGGATCATATCGATCGGAAAACACAGTTCATGAACGTAGATCACTTCTAACGAGCTGATTATCTGAATCGCGAGGACTGGAATTGGGAATCGCTGGGCTACATCATGTGTCATTCACCGGTGAGAAAACTTTAAAAGTACTACAATACCAGGAAGGAAGATGGGGTTGTTGATGTTTGTCTGCACAGCGTGCGTGAACGCGCTGATGACGATCCTGTATGCGCGAACTGGGTGCGCAGAGGTATGCTAATACATACGTTGGCAGGCAGGTAGGAAAGCGAATTAAAACGCTCGGACCGAGCGTTTTGATTGGACGAACATTTCTTGGTCCTACGCCTTCCACAGAATATATAAATACAAATACATTTAGAGCACTTAACTTAATGATTGCTATCGGGGTGTGAAGAGACTTTCAACCAGCATACCAAAAAATGTTTCTGAAGACAATCACCTATTCCACCTTTAAATAAATGAAGAGTTCATTTGCAAAAAAAGATAACTCCATTTTTATTTTTTTTCAGAAATCACGTTTTTTATTGCGCATTCCAAGTAATATCAATCAAACTGCAGTTGGGTTGTTTTGATTAAGTAATAATAACTTAAACAAATACAGGTAATTTACTAAATTAAAGTTCATTGAAAGTATGTTTTTTTTAACATATTTAAAGTTTGTTTTATAGCAAAAGCAGATAACTCCCAACAGTCGTTATTTTGGCAAAAGCAGATAACTCCACATTTCATGTTTTAGAGTAAAAAAACCCACTCGTTTAATCTTTGTAATCTCCTCAGATGACAATGTAGATGCCTGACAAACGTTGTTGTTGTTGTTGTGATCATAAACTGTATGGATGTGATTACACGCAATACACAGAGCTTTTCCCTCAGCATTGTAACGCGCTGCTTTTGCAAGGTTCCGTGAAAACGTTTCAGCTTTTATTTTCCTTTTTCGCCCTGAAGAAGATATCACAGGTTCCTCAACTTCGTCGAAATTATCCATCCTCGATCACTTTTAGTCAGCTTTGACGAAACTCCGCTCAGCTAGCACGTCTTTTCAAAGTGAAAGTCAACCTGACCTGAATACAGTGCGCTGATTGCCTTGAAAGTGGACAAAATCGGCTTTTTGACAAAACATGTTCAGGGTTCAGATCGCGCTATATGTGGAGAATAATGCATGGCAATCAGCTAATTTTTTTTTAAAGTGGTGTTTATCGGTTTTTGCAAATTAACTCTTCAAATATATGCACTGCATGTTTTATAGTGTGGCACGAACTCCATCTCTGCATCTGCTCTGAGTTTGAGTAGCTTTAACACACATTTATGAACACAAAATGCTCCAAACATCCGAACACCAGACATCTTCCCATACTTGTAATGAGAAGCACTTATCAACAAAAAATAAACTTTAAAGGTCCCCCAAAATGCTTAGAAACACGCAGCGTTACTCTATGTGTTGACATCATTTTAACTGAAACAGGAAGACAGGGCGGGACATATCAAGCAGCCCCGCCCCTTTTT
>NW_015549560.1:641805-642650 GCF_001515605.1 Sinocyclocheilus anshuiensis | reverse complement strand
ACAGCTGTGATCCTTGGAGTCTTTGGCCACTCAAACTCTCCTCCTCACCGTGCATTAGAACAATATAGACACACGTCCTCTTACTGTATTAGAGAAAAATATTGAATTCATAATGTGATTTTCCCCCACTTTCACTTTTTTTTACTTTAAAGGTCCCCTGAAATGCTTAGAAACACACAGTGTTACTCTGTGTTGACGCCATTTTAACTGAAACAGGAAGACAGGGCGGGACATATCAAGCAGCCCCGCCCCTTTTTAAAAATAGCCAATAGCATTCGTTTATATCACAGCTTGGGCTAGAGCCGTTCAGAGCCGTTGAGCTTCGTAAAGCCACATTTGACAGGGTATGCCAGCCACAATCTCATCCATATTGCTATAAAATATAGCATTCTGTGTAGAATTGAAATAGCTCCAATACATTTTGTGGTCTACGCCGACTCGCGCATGTGATCTGCTCCGTGCTATCATGTCTCTGGACCGGAGCAGAGTGTGTGTGCGGTGCGGTGGTTAGCGTGACAGCGCCAAACCAGACTTCTTTTTTTCCTCAATGGAAAGCATATTTACATTGTTTGAATCGTTCCCTGTCCCCTGTATAATGCACTACATGCCATTCACTGTTCAGAAAATACTAATTCTGTGGACAAGTTGGTGGAAGTGACGAACTGCAAGCTTTGAATGCTTATATCTTCTACTAACACCCAAATATACTTTCATTTTGATTTCATGGGGACTTTAAAGGTGGGGTAAGCGATTTTTCAAAAATGCTTTAAAAAACTGATTCGGGCCGAATAGCAAAACAAACTTGTAGCCAATCAGCAGTAAGGGGCGTGTCTACTCATGATGTG
>NW_015549560.1:624356-641049 GCF_001515605.1 Sinocyclocheilus anshuiensis | reverse complement strand
GTTTCACAGAACTAATCGTTGCCTGGGTTGCGTACGTATGTGTGGGGCAGGGCTATCAAAATAGGGGCGAGACCCTTTTGGGGTAGGGGCATGTTTGTTTTGGTGATTTCAAATGTCAACATTGGCTTCCAGAAATCACTTACCCCACCTTTAAGGGCTCCCTGCGGTTTTCCATCAAAATAAAAGTTTGGTGGTTTAACGTTTGAAACTAAGACAGCCACAAATATTAGTGTTGCAATTGTACAGTTATTTATACAATATTATGACATTATTTTTCTTAAATACTACATTATTTTTTTTTTTTTAAGTTTTAACTTTATTTTACTATAGTAATATTATTATATATAATACATATAATATAATATTCTGCCCCAGAGGCAGAGACAGAGGCTACTCAGGGATAAGAAGACCTGCGTCTGAGAGGGGACAAACCAGGCCTGACCTCAGCCCTTTACTAAGACAAGCTAGTCATTTTCCCTGGAGCTTAATAATCTCTGGAGATAACCACTCACCGAGGCCATCTGAGCAGCATCCAGTTTCAGTTTTCTCACTTGAGCTCAACCTTATCATCAACATGGTTATTGATTACACAAACACACATTGCCTGCACAAACTGTGTACAACACAGTGCTATGCACAAGCTACAGGGGTTTGTCCAGTCGTCCAATGTTTAGATATTTAATGTCTGAAAAATAGAAAATAAAAGACATTTAGCACAAGTATTATATATATATATATATATATATATATATATATATGTATGTTTTGTTTATTTAAGAGCTAATGTATAGAATTATCATGTGTCTTGTACAAGCAATTATCCCTGTTATTATATGGCTATTTAATTCAAATAAAAATAAAATGTTGATTTCACTATGTTATTAAATGAGAAGAAAGACAGTCCACTGAGTCCACTGGACATAGCTATGTAGGGAAATGTTTGCCTGGGACAACAGTCGATTAGACAGTTTAGCGGTCTTTATTCAAAAATATCTGACTGGAGAATTGACCGGCCAGAAGGAAATATTCCAGAAAGGTGTGTAATAAAAAATGTATACATTTAAAAAAGTATTTCCAACTAATATTCACTCACGCGCCTACAATGTTTTGTTACGGAGAGCTGCGTGTACATGCAGGGCAACAGAGTGATGCCCCAGACCCTAGCAGCGGTTCGCTGTGTTGCCAGCCCTGCAAACAGGACCACCCTGTTGAGACCCTAATGGCTAGTAATGTAAGTGCTGTGTTTACTGAGCAGTGTGTTTCCAGCACACAGGCTGTGACAAATTATGAAAGGCGGGCCTGCGTAACCAGGCTGAATTTCATTAAACTTTAACTGGTCTTATCTGCGGCGCGACAGAGGACAACATAATAAACGCTGACAGGTATCTAAAGATGTGTGTTTGGACTAGGAAGAGGGAACAGCGGGAGAGATGCTGGCAGCTTTGTCATCGAAGAAGGGACATATGTTGTGGGCTATAAAACCGTAAAGCAGATGCTGGTGTTTTTTTGTGTGATCATGTATAGGCTGAGATTTTGCCCTTACTGAACAGCATGCAGCATTTCATTGATTCTGAACAAAAATCATGTCTCTTAATGATTGAGGTGTGTTTGTGCTGTGTTCTGTATTTGTAATCTGTCTTAATTGTATATCATTTAAGTACAGGTTTTCACTGATCATTTAATTTTAGTTTCTAATTTATTAACTGTTTTAAATTGTAACTGTGGCATATAGCTTTTAATACAGCACTCCAAATTCCAAAAAAAAAGAAAAAAAAAAGGACTTTTGATATAGGTGATATAGGTTACATAACAAATATGTATTTACAGGAAAACACACACAATATACTACTCTTTCAATTTTTTTTCTAAATCACTGCAGTCAAAATGATCAGCATTACCATTAAATAAGCACCTATTCAAACATTTGTACCTGATACCAATTCCAAAATTTTAAACCTTTGTATATTTGATCCTTTTCATAATATCAATGTTTTGCTTTTGGACTATGCATTTATATGAACACAATTCAATTACACCCCTTCAAAGAGGTATAACAGATGTAATTGTTGTGGTAACATTCTGAACATTACTGGACTGTATCTGATTACACGATATATGAAACCAACAAATAAACAGATATATAATTACAAATTTCATATAGGTCATTTTATAGAAGTTTTTTTGCTTTTTATTTTTATTAAAACAAAATTGTCTTGTATCTATGATACACTTGTCAATATGGTTTAATTAAAAAGTAATAATAAATAATAAAAAAAAATACTGCTCTTAACCATGTTCAGAAAAAATATATATTTTTGTTCCTTTGACAATTATTCTCAAATTAGTATTCATCATCAGTATTTAATTATTTTCAATATTTTCACTTAACGGTGCATCTGTGTCACTTGCAGCATCAAATAGTCTTTATTTGAAACCCTGCCTCTCAAAAATAACATTTATGCACGTTTTGGAGGCTGAATGCAAGTAACATCACTGCGCTACACTAGTTATAAGGCTGAATTTCTGCTACATTTCTTGGTTGGCTCAACTTCTTCTTTTTAGTCCTATTGTAATGCAACATTTTTTAAATAAAATAAATACATACATACAAATCCAATTGCCCACAAACACATGTGCCTCTAGCCAAAGCTTGACAAATCTCTGAAGAGAGTCTGAATAAGAGAGAAGGACAAAAAGCGGGGAATTAAATAAATAAAATAAGCACAAATTTGATTGATTTCCAAGAACCTTGTTCATCAAGGTCATTTAGAAATGACTGAAATTTAGAATATGGGGTAAAACGAGGCAGTTAATGTAATGAAGACCAGCTGAAGTACAGTTTTGTTAGGATCTGAAAAGATTTATAGGTGTTTTATATGGCATGTTGAGATAAAGAAAGACTAAACCAGGCTACCCTGCAATAGGGAAACCTAATTTTGCGTTCCTGTCGGAGATAAAACATTTGATTTTGCCAACATTCATATCGCTGTTGGATGACTGTTTTTTTTTTCTCTCTTTAACTTCTGAATTGGACCTACTTCTTTTACCCCAGAGTTTTGTGAGCAGTGTCAGACATCAGAATAAGTGTGAGATGCATTACCTCGGATATTGTTGGCTAAGCCTTCCTGTCTTGCTTGAGTTTAGACAGCACAAAACTGCCTTAAGATACTTCTTTTCATGAATAAATAAAATCATCAGAAACACAATGGAACAATCAGAACCTATTCCTATAGGGTAATCATTTATAAATACTTTTACATAACTTTCACATTAAATGCAAGAATGTTTATTTACGCAAGAATGTGCTGTAAACTGTTTATATCTGTGCCTTAATAATTAAACTGAAAAGCAATATATATATATAATTGATTTATTTTTTCCAAAGCATCTGGTTTGACCAAGTAAATATTCACTAAAGTACTGCATCTATTGTTCTGTTGTTCTTCCGTGATAAAAGCAAAGGCCTATCCACCGCAACATCTAAGAGTGCCGTCTTCTAGATGAGAGGACACTCAGGGGGTACAAGACCCTCGAGCCAAACCAAACTCCACACAAACACTATTGTGCCACCACTCAAGTGTCCCTGGGCTGATCTAGTGGGTTGTTTGGCTTTTCCATTTGAACAGGCCTCTAAGCTCTTCCACAAACAGTCCGAAAGAGGTCCTCTGCACCAGGAATATTTGCCTTCGTCCATCACATATTCCGTCCATTGTGACACTCGAGAGCAGAAAGGATCTGCGCTCACATTTTAATAGTTGAGTACAGAACAGAAACGTGCAAAAATAACCACAGCTGAATATACCTCGGATTCCACGGCCTTCCTGGTCTGTTGTCATGGCGTGTTTTGCGTGACGTAATCAATAACACACAGCCTTGAAAATGTCTCCAAACAGATGGTCTACTGAGAATGGAATGCCATCTCCTTTAAGCCCGGAGCCTTTGCATTAGCAGGCTTTAATTTACCGACTGCCGGCAAATTCTTCTCCATCTCAGCTCTAAGCAATCTTGCAGATGATCGAGTCTGCTTCATCGACACCATCTCACTGTCTCTCACTTGTCTCTTTCTCTCAATTATGCATACTGAAAGAGCAGAGAACACATCATCTTAACTCTCAGCAGAGAAGCTGCATTTCCCGCACAATTGACTGGAAGTTATACATTGAGCCTGCCAGAGATACAGAGCAAACAGCCTCACTACGGCTTTGTTAAACAGCTTGTTAAAGTTTTTTTCTATGTAGGATCATTTCTCTGGCCGTTCCTTGTTTCTTTTTTTAGTGAGCTCTGGCTACTTCAAGAGGCACAGCGATGCACCATAACAGAGTGAATTCATGCTCTCTAGACACCTGCTCAGCTCTGGAGAAGCACAAGATATTGACCTTCAATTCAGCCAGCATTCAAAAGCGATGAAAGGAGATAAGAGCTCTAATCGTCCCTCCGTCTCAGGCTCCTCTTTATTGACTAACTGACACATACTTATTCCGGCTCTGCTGCCAGTGCCTGCGGTTTCGTAGCCTTGCACATACCACACACCAAATCGAAACAGACGCTCGCTCCAACGGCGGGCTAATATGAAAATTGCCAGTAAAGACGTACAAATGAATTGGATATTGAGTAATGCATCAGATCTTCTCTGCAGAGGGTGAAGCTGCTTGACACATTTCTTTTTTTCTTGTTCTGTCTCTCATTTACAACGCAGTATCTTGCATCATTAGGTCTGTTGTTGTTTTTTCCTCCTTCTTCTATCTAAAGGAAATACTGGTTAAAAGCTTGACGTGAAGAGGAAAAAAATGTAGATATCAGAGCCTACCACACTTAAAAACATGGCGATGATTCGGGTAGCGTTTCTTGACCCCAGAATATGGCCCCAGCATTTCCCTTGTGGTTTGGAAGCTTAAAATACTTGAGTGGTATAGTCTAAAATGCAGGATGACAGTGCCCATTCATTCTGCTACAGAAAGCCAACAGGAGTAGATGACTAGACTAATATTGAGCAGCTGATTCCTGGTGCTCAGTGTCCATCAGTGCGATTTCGCCTCACCAAATAGACTTCCATGATGAACAGAATAGCCCTGTGCTCAAAGAAAATGGCTCAGGAGCTGGGATTTAAATGAAAGCACAGTAAGCACGCTCGTTTCTTATAACACAGCCTGCCCAAAACAACTGTTGCTCTCTACATTTTTTTCTTTCTTTCTAACTTACAGTCCTAACGGATGAGAGCTTCCATTACAGACAAAGAAAAAAAAAATGTAAAATGAGAAATTGACGAAAATTTAAAGCTTCCAAAAATGATGCATGTTTTGATTAATATTTTCATATTTAAAAAATAAGATTTGATTATTGTTTTATTTGGAAATGACTATCACATTTGATTTAATGTGAAAACAAAATTATACACTGCAATGTGTGTGCACATGAACAGAACCTAACCGTCTCAATGCAGTCTCTCAGTGTTTAATTTGTCAGATACAGAACAGACTTGTGGCCAGGTGGGGGCAGCCTTAACCAATTTTTGAAACACTTGCGCTTGCAAGTCCTGGAATACCAGAGTCTAAACAAATCATTTATTTACAGGTGGGAATAGCTAGAATGACTGCAATTACTGAATGATAAACAAATAACAAACACTGCAATTTCAAATTAAAGTTATATAGAATTCCTATTTCTTTGATGTTTCTAATCATTTAATAATTCTATATATTAACACAATTAATAAATCCCATTTTTATATTCCATTTTATAAAATTATGTCATGTTCTATAGCTTCTATTAAATGTTATTTTTTCTAAGAAATTACTCCTACAATGTAGGCCTGTTTTAAATGGGTGTGTATCAATTCAGTATTAATCTGGTCTTGAACAATTAAAGTTAAATAATACTGGTTTTGAACAACAGAGAGCTCAAAATTCTCAGGACTACTTTGCCTCCAGCAACGAAAACACTAGATGGCTCTGTTGTGATACAAGAAGTGCTGATGGACGATTGTGATTTCTTCGTTTTTATCTTTTCTTTATCCTTTTCTGTTTGCATATTTTTACTTGAGTGTCTCTAACTAAGATACAATTAAATTTTGGTTAACATTTCAGAGATACTCAGCAGACCATTTATTGTATTTCAATGTACTTTTATAACAGTATAACAGAAATGCAAGTTATTTTACCCACCGATATGGCTTGGGCACAGATGCTTTCCTCTGTAGCTTTTTGAATTCTGTCAGTTCAGGGGCAAAAAAAAAATGGTGGAGTGGTCCTTAAGCATTTCTCTTCACACAGAAAGATGTCATTTCACAGGCAAGAATTTAAATACACTCATTCTTTTTACATTAAACATTTACACCATCTTCTTGGTCCATCAGCAAGCTCCATTTATAGCTTTATAAATGATCCTAATTAAATTTCAGAATGATTAAATATGCTCTTTTTATTTAAACAGATTTTTTAAAAATATTTCTATGAGCGAGCAAGGAAAGGGGTAAAGTCAAATTGTATCCATTAACGATAGTCAAGCGATTCTCCAGCATATCTGTTACATACAATGTAACTTCCATTAGCCCTCCAACTGGCTACAGTACACACCATTTAATTAAATATGGCCTTTCAAAGAAACGTACTGCAAGCAATTTAGAGAGTAGCACATTTGAAGCTTGCATGAGGTTACTAGTGCTTTTAACCACTAGTACGAGTGCATAGACTGTTAATTAACATATTTAGAATTAAGTGGATTTGCTATGCACTAATCAGTCTCTAATTTACTAAGAACTGTACCGTTTTTCTAACACTGTACAGCAATCACAGCAGCAAGAGCCAGCATATTACATAATCACTAATTATGTTTCAGATAGTAAGTAAATAAATAAAAAACAAAGCTGATGGATTACGCAAAGCTCATCAATATGACTGGTTAATGACTACTCGGAGCAGTCATCAGACTTGTGCAAGTGAGGGAAAATACCAGCTATTTTGCCTCCAGATTGTGTGATTGCGCTTAGCTGACTGAAGCGGTGTCTGATTGTGTCAGGTACAAGGCACAGCGTTACTTACAGACCAAGACATCGCCTAATATTTACCACAACATATATGAGGTGGAACAACTGGGGCTATATATGTCATTCCTTCATAGACAATAAAAAGAAAAACTGAATCAAATAAAAATCCTTGTATTTGTTTATTTAGCATAAGGTTTCTTATAACATTTCCAAGAACATGCAATTGACCTGACTCTCTCTATTTAACTGACTCTGACATTAGTTTAGGGTTGAAAATACCATGTCTTACGTAGTTGCTGACACAGCCTTGAACCTTCTGAGCTGAGAAAAATCGCCCACATGGATGACTGGCTCCTCTCAGACCTGTGTGGACGGGCATAGCAGCCCTTCCTGCAGGACCTGAGAAAAAGACCTCTGATTTCTCTACACACGGATAAATATGGAAGATCGAGGGACCCATACGGGGTGGCGGCTGTCGGTGCTTTCATTCACTTTGATACCCTCTGTCAAGCAGAGCAGTGACATACAGGCCAATGCATTGATATGAGAAAGAAGGCTGCATGGATAGAAAGTTGTGGAATTGAAAAGTAAACATTTGAACACAGCCACTACATTACATTAGTTCATTCCATGTTTGAATACAAAATATTCACATACATGTACAGAGAGAGGAAAAAAAGGAATTCTAGACAGAAGTTATGAAATATGGATATAAAAAGACAAGTTGAAATATATAAGAAATACTGTATAAAATCTTGAAACTCATAACACTGATAAGATAAAACAGTCAGTGACAATGTCCATGTCTGTTCATGTCTTTTTAAACAAGTCTGTGGAAGATTACATGGCTGAAGAGTTTCAGCATGCATATGAGCAAAGAAAGAGAGCATAAACACTGTACGCACGCGGACGCAACAGCATTTGCACACAGCTGGGTCTCTCAGCTCCTTTCCATCTTTGAAGTTGGACTCTAATTGACCAACTGTGTAGTCACTGGCTTGTGATTTCATAAACACCCGTGGATTAATGATGTTTACAATGCAGAAAAATCCAGACAAGGCTGACTTCAAGAGAACTGGTAAGTCTGAAATACCAAAAAAAAAGATAGCATGTACCACTGGAGATTCTGAACAGAACTAATCTGCTCCAGTCCCTATCCAGTCTGAGATGTGTGTGTGTGTGTGTGTGAGACAGTAAAAGGGCAGCTGGGGTTTCTTTTCACAGCCCTTCACTTCCCTGTGCTGCTGCTAGGCCGGGGCCTGTTCAACGCCACAGAGAATTGGAGAAATATGAGTGCCGCTTTGTTTGACTTCCTCTCAGCCTCCAAGACACCAGCAGGGTCTGGTAATGAGTCTGCAAACAGGACTCGCGAGGAACGTCATGCCACTCACGACTAATTGTGCTCCAACACTTCACTGAAGAGGAGAAGGAAGTCTGTAAGCCTGTAAGATATGCTAGTTTAGAGAGCTTTCGTTTTTTTTGACACTTAAAACCGGTTACAAGTCAGCAAATCTGATCAGTGAAAGGGCATGGTGACATTAGTACACGGCACCCTGCATGTTGTTTCACAATTGTGTCAATACAGTACTCTTTTAAATATGTATAATGTTTAGTTTAAGAATAATAACAATAATCATGAATAAAAAATTAAACAAGGTGTTTCCTATTATAATATCTGTATTTTAAGGCAAACAAATGCAACGTGTTGCTTTCTCTCCATTCACAAAGATGAAGCACCAAATACACACTGATTATATAAAATTACGGCTCCAGAACAAGACAACACAAAAATCCTCCTGTCTCTGCTGGAATGGGGAGTGATATTGTTCCAACCAAGCACCATAAAAACAGACCGGATGGGGCTCAGTGCTCAGGAGAACTGGTAAGCCCCTGTTTTATTCATGAGCATGCAGGCTCCGCCAGCTGAGAAAACCCCTGCAGTCTCTTCCAGCACATCAAGGTTTTGTGCCTGAATTACAATCAGGCCCAGGTCGCCGCTCTGACACATTGCATTAAAAAGCAACAGAGATTAATGGACCCAAGTCAATTTGGGGATTGATCGACAGGTCCTCGTCTAGAAAATAGAAACACCGCGAAAGAGAGCTCTGACCACCGGGATAATCGGAGCGTGCTCATTCGACTCATGGAAATCAAATATGAAAAGAACATAAGACGAGCTCCTTTTTGGCGAGAGCGAGTGGGATTTGAGGAAGGTTTGAAGAGAGAAAAAGTTTGCACTGCTGAAATGTATTGTTGCCGGTAATCCGGTGGAAATGGAAAGAGGGACAGAGAGGCATCCCTAAGGTGAGACCAATGCAACAGCTAAATAGTGATGGAATGAAGCTCAATCTCTTCAAATTGGTTTATATTATTCAATATAAAAGTCACGCACTCGTAGCATAACAAAGAGCAAAATATATTTACTTCTCAGAACTGTTGCACGGTTGTTGTCACCTCCGTAAACAGTAGTATACTTGTGAAATTGCCTTTTTCTGAAACATTAATTGGCATTCTTAAATCTGTGCAATGTTACATAACGGGCGTAAACAATACGAATGGTACCATGCTGGCATATTAAAAAACAACAACAACAAGCTGTCATGTGCATGATCACAAACAGGCACTCACTCAAGGAGAAACAGATGATGTTCTCGCAGGCCTGACAGAAAATGAGCAGAGAAACAAAGACACTGCCAACAAGAGGAGAAATAATTGGTCCACTTCCCATTATGCTAATAAACAAGCAATAATGATAAACAAAGTTCCAGTGCGGTGCAAAAAAAAAAAAAAAAAGATACATCTCAGTGGGAGGCCACCTATCTACATCTCGCCCCCATTTCACAGCCATTAGATATATCTCGCTAAGTCAAATAACAACAACATAAAGATTTTTTTTTCATAGCGTCTAAATTTACAGTTTAGAGGACGTCCCCTAATTGCCCTCTTTGAATATAGCGTCCCAGGCTCCCTGTCATTATGGCTGCATTGAAGTCCTAATGAGTGGAATTGTCATCCACAAAGACGCCCCCCTTTTTCCCTGCTGTGCGAGCACATTAAATCCAGACAGCTCATTTCCATTCCCCTGCCATCTCTCCAGAAATGACGTGCGATGCTTGAAACTGTTTATTTCCAAATTCAGACCTCCTCCGTAGCAGCCATCGGCTTCAATTACCAGTTTTTCTGAGCGCAGCCATCAGGCAGCCTGACACTAAGGTCCAGCCTAATTCCCACCTTCTCCAGAGTCAAGAGCATAATGTGCAGATAAAAAAGGTGGAAAATAGCCTGTGCCTCATTAGCATGTGGTGGCTGCCTGTTCATTTGCTCGCCTGCGAATGAAAGTTCTGACACTCGGGCACCTTCCGCAATATGAGAATGGTCCTCTTCAGACAGTGCGCCGTCCTTACCGCAATGAGAGAGGTCATGAAGGGAGGGGGGTGCAACATCGTATCCTGCTAGCTGTGCCCTGTGACTGCGGGGACGGCCAGGGTGCCAAGAGGAGGGTATTGATTCTGGGAGCAGCTCATTACCTGCTGAATCAACACATTACGGGCGCGTTTGAAGCGCGAGCAGCTGAATTGTTTACGAGTGTCTTTAGTGCAGGCCAAAAGCTAGCACTGACAGGGCATGACCACACTCATTAGCCTGCAACCCCACGATTAGATGTTATCCGATATGCTGCTATCTGCAGCGTCCGTCTAACCAAGGCTGCTGGCCTGCATTGGCCTGGCCCATTAAGGCCGCTCGCTCTCGCTCTCCCGTCTCTGTCCTCCTTTCTCTCACCACTCCCCATGAATATATCCATTAGGCCGCCGATGTGTAAATTGTTTTCACCTGCACTGCGGGCAGATGGAGGAGAAAGAAAGGCGCTGGACACATAATTTCCAATGCATGAGCTTTCTAATCAGCTGCAGAGTAACATGATTCCCCAGCTTCTCGTGGATATGAGGGGAAAGAGTCTCTCAAATGCACAATCTGCAATCAATATGCATGCTATGTTATAGGGATATTGGAAGCAGGGGCGCTGGTGACTGAGTTCATATGAGCTTGCCTTATATAAGTGAGATGGCTTAATGTGAAGGATGCGGGGCCCAGCCTGATCCCATCCACTGGAGATAGAGTTCAGCCTGTGCTGGATGAATTGGAGGATAATTTGACCTACAAGACAAAGCCCCCATAAGCACAATTTCCAGTGTCATCAGAAGGCAACCCGGATGAGTGACAATGTGTACGCACCCTCACACACACAAATAAATGCTGTCTCTGTTTAATGCTGCAACTACAAGGGGTTTCCTAGGGGGGTCATGAAGTCAAACAGGCCATCTGGAACCAAGCTGAATGCTGCTGAGTTAAGGCTAGAAAGCAAAGTATAATCATAATTAGGATATTCTGTGTCAAAGTGTGTCATCCTTTGAAAGTAAAATGTTTGATTACATAATCAAATTTGAGCACGAAATTCACCAAACTTCAAAAACCAGGAGTGTTCAAAATGATTTATCACAATATCAAATTTCAGCTTTTATTATGGATTATACGAACGCATAATAAATGGGGGAAAAAAAAAAGTTCAAAGATGCTTTAAGGGGGTGGGGGACTGTTGTTTGTAGACAGAAACTAATTTTGTATGTTACTTTAAACAAAAATGTTAGCCATATAAAGCATCCCTGCAGCTCAAACAGCAGAGAACGACCCTATGCCAAGGTCGTGGGTTTTATTCCCAGAAAATGCATACTGATAAATGTATATACTGCTACACTACACATGTGGGAACTGGGGGATCATCCAGCTAATCAGCTTTAGAAAGCTTCCATCTTGCAGTGTGAAATTATCATTGACTTGTACACTAATCCAAACCTACAGGGTATCGCTGTCTTAAATGCACTTACTTTCACTCACACAAGAAGCAGAAACTGATCATTTGGTGCTCTAATACTGACTACTATATGAGAAAAATCAATCACTTTGAATTTTTTTGCCTGAATAAGGTTTCTGATGATGTGGAGGTGAAGTGTATAATTTCTGCACCACTAGAGGCAACCAAACAGAACTACAAATTAGAGACTGTTATCAAACACGTTTTCAACAGTCCCCCTGTCTGCCATTATAAAAAAAAATCAGGTAGTCCCACCCCAGATTTATGACTCTTGAAGTTAAGGCTGCTGCAAAATGCCATCTATATTCAGATCTGGGAAGGGTATGCACAATTTTTGGAGGTGCAGTTTGTTTACATCCAGGGACAGAACAACGTCAGGCGGTCTTACTTGATAGCAGTATCGCTCTTGTGATGTGATTGATGGACATACATGAGTTGTGAAGAGCACACCTCTTTTTTTACATACACGTTTGTGTTAGCACAAGGTCATGATAGCAAATCCTGGTGTTTCAAAAGGGTGGAAAACATACACTTTTAAACTGAGGAGTTACAGCAACCATTTATTTGTGTAAATGTCAAGAATATTTAGATTTTCCATTTTAAGACCCTTTTAACATCTTGCCACTAATATTGGAATTCTAATATGTATGATCTTAACTTTAAAAATCTGATCACTTAGCCATCCTTCTTACATTGTGTGTGATTTTTTTTTGTCACAGTATTGTGTTGTTGTTTATTGCAAAATCCTATAGGACATTTGTGTTTTTGAAACACAGTAATTACTAGAATACTACAACTTCTCATCTTTGTGTTTGTGATATGAAGTCTCTGACTCTTAACTTGTTTGGCTTCATGCTGTCAGAAGCTAATATTCTGGCACACAACACACTGTGGGCTCTCTTCATTCCCTACTGATATACTGGTTAATTCATATTTTCTTGTTTTTAAAACACTGTCTACACTAGATGTGATGGTTGTCGCACCATGCCGCAAATGCTCAATGAGGCTGTCTACACTGGATGTGAATGTTGCAAATCCATTTGTCCTTTGTGTCAGAAGTTGTGAAGACTGTTTGGAGTACATCAGAAATAGAATGGAGCGTCAGTTTACTGTCAGGAATTTGTCGTGTCATGCCACACCACATCCAAAGTAGACAGAATCGTATTATAATGGACTCTATTTACTTTTGTCACGTCGTGCTACTCGTGTCTGGTATAGACACATTGTTTTGGAAGCTGTGACATTTAAAGTAGATTCATCATCTGTTTTATGTTTACCTGGCACCGACAGTCCTTTCACAAACTTGTCCATGCTTGGTAGGGATGCGCATCTCTATAACTGAGGCTGATGCGATACGAATCTCGATGCATAGCCAACGATATGATACATTAAAGATACATGTGAAGCAGCTACCGATGTGATGCGATACGATTCACCCCTATTATGATACAGTGCGGTCGATTCAACACAATGCGATCGATTCAAACACAATGCGATTCAATGCAATACGATGCAATGGAAAAAAAAAAATATGATGTCATGCAATTCAATACAGTACAGATAGTTTGCTTTTATTTATTTGGTTCATTGTAATTATTTTGGTGGAAGATGCAGCTCTACATCTGCCATGTTAATCTATATTCTATGTGACTCTCAGGACACGCCTCAGTCTCCATAGTGTTGTGATACGTCATATTCACGTAACAGCAGTGGTGATGAGAGAACACGCTTAAGAAACAGTTTAAAGAGGAGAAATCAATGTACATATAAAATATTGGTCACAAATTATTTGTTACTTTCTAAATAATGAAAATATAGCACATCTACTAATGCAGCAGCAGCGGTGATGAGAGAGCGCGCTTGAGAAACAGTTTAGAGAGGAGAAATCAAACTACATATAAAATATTGGTCACAGATTATTGGTCACTTTCCAAATAATAAAAGTACAGCGCATCCACTAGTAATTATATGTAAATAAATTGGTTTTTACCGATGCAAATATGTTAGAAACGATGCATTGCGATACAAATGCCAACTTGTATCCGATGCACTTTTTTTAAATCAATGTTTTTTTAACTTATTAACTTTTATGCCGATGCACCGATGCAAATTGGTGAATCTTTCCATCCCTAATGCAAAGTGCAAAACCATGCATCTTTCATTTATATTTATAGTCGGGGAATTTTAAGACCTGCACAAATAAAATTAACACCACATGAGTGGGGTAGGGTAATGTCGATGGTAACATATGAAACCGTAAAATGACATGATTTACAGTTCAGATACAGATTTTCACACAAAACAAAAAAAATCTTATAAATTGATAAACATCACATCTCAGCCTTTAAAAGAAAAGGGATGAGTCAAATGTATAGGTGATTATATTAATTTAAAACTTAAAAACATAAATTTAAATATATATCATGTTAATGGCATGTTAATTGTTTAGATTTTTAGATGGCACATTAGCTTCTAATGTTAGTGTGATTTTACATTAAAAAACATCATAATTTAGAAGTAATAAGATATTTTCTATCCTGTTTTTGAACCTCTCTGCAGGTCTGTTTTTGTAGGCGGATGTAACATGGACTCTTTAGATAGAACCAAGTGCGAGCTTTATTAACACAAAGGCGTAGTCAAACAGGCAAGGTCAAGATCCAGCAAACAAGGTAATCCAAGGCAGTGGCAAAAGAGTAATCCAAAGGAACAGGCAAGGGTCATAATCCAAGTGAGCAGTCCAAAAGAATACATAAGCAAAACAATGAAACAAGGCAATGGCAATTGAAAACACTTGGTAGAGTCCGCAACAGCAAAACAATACTTCGCAATGTGAATGTGAATGACTGCAACTTAAATAATCAGTTCCTGGCATGGGGTGTTATGGGAGATGTAGTCTGTGAAACAGTGGTACAGGTTAAGGATGGAATGCCTTCTAGAGGATCTTTTGGGCACTCCAGCTGGAGATCCTGACAAACCCCCCCCCACTCCGCGGCTTCCAGACGCTCCTAAACCAGATCAGGCATAAGTCCAGGAGGGTGGTGGAGTGGAGACGGAACGGGGGGGGGGGATGGAGGGCCAGGTCCATGTGGCAGACCATGGATCAGTGGAAAACCTGGACCATGGATCAGTGGCAGACCGTAAAGCAGTGGAGAACCTGGACCATGGAGCAGTGGAGGACTGTAAAGCAGTGGAGGACCTGGAGCTGGCGGAGCAGGAAGCCGGGGCGGAGCAGGAAGCCAAGGCGGAGCAGAAGACCACCACGGCAGAGCAGACGGACCGGGCGGAGTAGAAGTCCACCAGAGCAGAGCAGACAGGTCTGAAGATCCCCACGGCGGAGCAGATGACCACCACAGCAGAGCAGACGGGACCGAAGACCCCCACAGCGGAGCAGACTGGACTGGAAATTAGAGCACAGAGAGGTTAACAGCGGCCTCAACGGCCTTCACAGGACATTCACAGTTGATCTCCATGGTTGTGACAGGACAGGCAGAGAGTTCGTAAATGGCTTCCTTGACCATAACGGGGCAGACAGAGAGTTCATGGACGGCCTCCTTGGCCGTAATGAGGCAGACAGTGAGATCAAAGGGTGCTGCCACCTCTGGAGGTTCTGCAGCGGATACCTCTGGGGCAGACTCGTGGTCAGGAGAGGCCTCTGGGGCAGATTCATGGACAGGAGAGGCCTCTGGGGCCTGAGAGCAGTGTGTTGCCCAGACACAAAATGGCGACTGCCATCACGGGCAGCGCAGTAGATAGAGGTAGGTTAGCCTGGCTTGAGAGTGATGAGGCTGTGAGGTTTGAGATTGTAGAGACCACAGTTATGCCAGCCGCTCGCACTGACATCAGTGGTGGGTCCATCACGCTGGCAATCATTCTTGTCAGTCCAGGACCAAGCTCCGCATCCGCAGGAGCTTGGGTACTATAGCCCCGCCCCCCAAAAAAAAAATTCCAGGGGAAACTTGCATGGCTGCCATAGCATGACGAGGCTCTGGCATGGCGGCCATCTTGGCCAGGGACTCAGGTGTGGCGGCCATCTTGGCCAGTGTGGCGTGAGCAGGCCCTGGCGTGAGCAGGCCCTGGCTTGGCAGGCGTGACGTGACGTGAGCAGGCTCTGGCTTGGCTGGCATGATGCGAGCAGGCTCTGGCTTGGCAGGCATGATGTGAGCAGGCCCTGGCGTGGCTGGCATTATGCGAGCAGGCTCTGGCTTGGCTGGCGTGATGCGAGCAGACTCTGGCTTGGCTGGCGTGACGTGACGTGAGCAGGCTCTGGCTTGGCAGGCGTGACGTGACGTGAGCAGGCCCTGGCGTGGCTGGTGTGGCGTGAGCAGGCCCTGGCATGGCGTGAGCAGTTTGTGGTATGGCAGCCATTTTGAGAAATGCGGCGGCCATTACCTGATGTGGTTCTGGCATGGTGGCTACTGAAGGAGCGCGGGTTCCTCATCCGCGATCCCCACTGTAAAAGCAGATCCATTCAACCATAAGGCAAAGCCAATACAACTGGCAAGAGTCCAATGAGGAGTATTGCGTGGCCATTGCATGAAATGTCCTTATTTAAACCAAAACGAAAAATGTGTTTCAGAAAAGTGTCATTGAAGTCTACCTGATAAAGTTCGCAAAAGCCACGTAATCCTCAAAATACTGGCAAAGTATTTCTGTAACGGGGACTCTTCAGGGCTCTATGCTTATTTTTCTTTTTAGGAGCACTTGTGCTCCTAACTTAAAAAATGTAGGAGCACAGTCAAAAATTTAGGAGCACCTTCTAATCAATAATCCAAAATTTGATCAAAAATTAGCCTTCCCATTACAAGGTGATATTTGACTCCTTAAAGTGATTTACAGTGGAA
>NW_015549560.1:621630-624037 GCF_001515605.1 Sinocyclocheilus anshuiensis | reverse complement strand
ACAAGTCACTGATTTTATCACTGAATCATTCATTCAATTGATTCATTCGAACGGCTGATTCATTCAGGAATGAAGCAATGGACAGTATGTATGAATGGGTAATCATGAATCACTGACTCATAAGATTCGTTTAAAAATGCAGTTCATTCATAAACGAGACACCGCTGTGTTTGAATAGCTCTACACTGCACAATGAATCTTTTATTTACACCGTCTACACTTTGCTTATGAAAGGATTCATGAGATATGTCTGTGATACATTACTCAACGCTGCAAAAACACGTAGAAACCTTTGAAGCTCCCCTCAGCGATCACAATCACAAATATGATGAAGATCTGGTCAGTCGCACTGGTGCTCCTAAATATTTTTTCATAGTCGCACGCAGTAGTTTTCAGTCGCAAATGCAACTGAAATGGTCGCACTGTAGAGCCCTGCTCTTTAGATAGAACCAAGTGTGAGCTTTATTAACACAAAGGCATAGTCAAACAGGCAAGGTCAAGATCCAGCAAACAAGGTAATTCAAGGCAGTGGCAAAAGAGTAATCCAAAGGAACAGGCAAGGGTCATAATCCAAGTGAGCAGTCCAAAAGACTACATAAACAAAACAATGAAACAAGGCAATGGCAATTGAAAACACTTGGTAGAGTCTGCAACAGCAAAACAATACTTCGCAATGTGAAAGAGTGCAACTTAAATAGTCCTTCTAATTGGAAACAGCTGTAGATGTAATCAGTTCCTGGCATGGGGTGTTATGGGAGATGTAGTCCATGAAACAGTGGTACAGGTTAAGGATGGAGTGCCCTCTAGAGGATCTCATAGGCACTCCAGCTGGAGATCCTGTCAGCGGGGAACATTCAAGACACGCAAGTAAATGCCCACTGCTACGATTGGCTGACAGTTTTGCTTATTAAAATAACAGAAGAACACTGCTGTGACATACTCTTAAAACAACATGGGTCATTTGGGTTAAAAACTTATAAATTCTCAGTATATATCAAACTGTTTGGAACAGACAATGCAATAGTTGTAAAAGCACATTTACTCACACTTATGTGCTGAGACATTACTGTTGGATCTAGTCAGACTCCGCGCTGCCATCATCGTTTACTGGGCCTCGGAGGCTGGAGGCGGAGGTGATGGATTCTCCAGCCATTGCGACGCTGGAGGATGGCAGACCCACGGAGCACGCACCGTATTGATGGTGGGCTGAGGGTGAGCAGATGGGCTGCCAGACGACAGCGGTGGAGGAGGCAGGAGCGGGCACTGGAGGGCACTCTGGACTGAATTCGGGGACTGGAGCCCTCTCCTCTTCGGTTTGGCACATTCACCGTGCCATACTCAGCTCACCCTCAGTCGCAGTGCAGGGGGCGGAGCTCCTCTCCGCGTTCACACCATCCGCGGCTTTCTCCGTCGTGGCGGGCATTGTCGCCGGCTATCGCACCTGGTCTGATGGGTTGAGCTCCACGTCCGGGGCGATCCTCCGCTCAGTCGCTCAGCTTTGCGCTGGCTCGTCGATCGCGGCGGGAATTGGCTCTCTGTCATCGGTGGGCTTGGGCTGATGCTCCGCACCGCGGGGAGATGGTGGGCTGGGCACTGGTTCTGGAGTGGATCTGTGTCTCGCCAGGATCCACTCCACAAAGACGGTGAAGTCCTCTCTATGACCATCCTCGGAAGACGGCGCTCTGCATGCGATGTTTAGACTCGCATCGTAGAGCGCATCGTCCGGGTAGCTGGTGGTGTTTGCTAAGGGCAGGAACAGTCTCATGTGGTCCTCGAGAGATCAGTCCCCCTGCTCCAGGAGGAGGAGGAGGTACTCTGGGCGAAGAAGGGCATCCATAGCAGGAGAAACACAACGGAAACAAAAACACTGAGAGAAAAAACGAGAAAACAAACAGAGGGGAATACACGGAGGCAACTGTGTGGGTCAGGTCTTCTGTCACGCTTCGCTGGAGCAAGGGAACGGGAGGAACGAGGAGATGAGGAGATTTCACAAAAAACGAGAGTCTTTAAAGGGGTAATATGATGCGATTTCAAGTTTTCCTTTCTCTTTGGAGTGTTACAAGCTCTTGGTGCATAAAGAAGATCTGTAAAGTTGCAAAGACTAAAGTCTCAAATCCAAAGAGATATTCTTTATAAAAGTTAAGAGTCAGCCACGCCTACCTAAAATGGCTCGTTCTAACACGCCCCCACATATCTACGTCACTATGCGGAAATATCAGCATAATGCCGCCCAAATGTGCACGCAAAGAAGAAGGCGTGGTTTCAGGAACAGCAGTCGTGTTGATGCAGCCATGTCAGGGAGATGCTGTGTTTCAGTGCGAAAGCAAAAACACTTTATTTGGCCTTCCGGAAGTAGATGCAATTAGAAATCATTGGTTAAGATTTATTTACAACAGAACAGCACAAC
>NW_015549560.1:606866-621559 GCF_001515605.1 Sinocyclocheilus anshuiensis | reverse complement strand
GGCCAATCACAATGCACTGGGTCAGCTGGCCAATCAGAGCAGACTGCGCTTGTCAAAGGAGGGGGCTTTGTTGAAAACGACGCGTTTGAGAGAGGCGGGGCATAGAGGACCTACAATAATGTACAGTATTTGAAAAATAATGTGTTTTTTGAACATTAAAGCATGTCAACATATTCTGTTACACCAAATACACAAAATAATGATCTTTAAAATAGCATCATATGACCCCTTTAATGATTCCAATGGGAGACACAGAGCACAAGGATGACATTCACAACAAGTAGATAACGAGTAGACCTGACAAACACAAACTGAACAGACTAGGACTTTTAAACACAGGGCAATCAGGGGAACACAGGTGACATCAATGGAACATAATCAAACTAAACAAGGACAGGAACTTGACCAAATACGGCAAAACAGGAACTGAAACACATGACAAAACAGGTCCAATCCTGACAATATGCCTATAGACTTGCCATACAGTTTTTTCTTTCGTTTTGTTAATATGTTAATTTAAGTGAATATATTTTGAATTTATTTCGCTTATTTATTCCTTTTATATAAGCTATATTAATTAATTCTGCACAGCAGGTACGTGATGTCAATCCTCCTGTTCTGTTGTTTATGCTGGTATTTGCGCATGCAAAATGAAACCCCTGGGAAACAAATATTATTTTTAATGAGTCATAGACAATTCTAATTTAATTTAATCTAATTTAATTAACAATCTTGTCGGTTAAAACCAAAATGAACATCCTTAGCGGGTAGGTTGATGTCAATCCACGAATCCAATGTAGGCTGTTACACACATTTTCTTTCTCAACCGTTACGTGACAAAACTTTGTTTTGTGTGGGAATATTTTGACAATTTTGTGTGTATTTGTCCATGAACTAGTCTAGTTCTAGAACTAGTCTAAAACAGCGCGCGGTAGCTACAGAAGTGTCTGCTTCATCTCGCGCTTGAAGAATGGATTAATAAGTACAAATTTTAAAAAGAATATTAATTTTATAAAGAGTAGGCCTATTCGATTACTGGCCTTAAGTAAATTAAGAGATTCCAGAATAGATTTTTATTCCCTATTAATTAGCTACTAGCATAGGCTACAAAATATTTCATTCATGCGAATAAATATGCACATGGTAACTACGGGACTATGTTAAATATATTTGTATTTTTTTTCTCGATATTGGCGATTATCATCTGTAACTGACTTTTATATTTTTTTAATATCGTCATATCGCCCAACCCTACTGCACAGCAGTGAGCAGTGAACACACACACACACACCGTGAACAAACACCTGGAGCAGTGGGCTGCCATTTTTGCTGCGGCGTCATGAGAGCAATCTCACTTCAGTCGTGGTATTGAGGGTGGAAGAGAGCGCTGATCATTCACTCCCCCCACCGACAATCCCTACCAAGACCAAGAGTCGAACCTGCGGCCTTTGGGTTACAATTCCAACTCTCTAACCATTAGGCCACGACTGCCAGGTCCCCTTTAGTAATTAAATTGACTATAACTTTGCAACTACATGTCAACTCTCATTAGCAGAGTAGCAGTAGACTGTTAGGTTTAGGGTTAGTAAGTTAATGTATTTGCAAAGTTACTTAAACTCAGTAGAAAGTGTATTGGGGGACCTTCAAAATAAAGTGATAGCAGATATTAAGCAGACAGTCTACTAATACTCTAATGACTGGTAGATCGCATGTAGTTGCAAAGCTACTCATCGTAAACAGAATGTCTAAACGGGACTACCAAATAGTGTTACCTTTGTTTTATTTTTCAGAAAAAATAATAATAATAAAAAAAAATAAGATGCCACTTTAAATGTTTGAGATTTTCAACTCGCTATAAATTGTCCTGAACATGTAGTGTTAAAGGGATTCAAGGGACAGATCACATTCAAAATCTCACTTAAGCCTGAAAATAAACAAATTCTTTTCAAGTTTTTAAATACTTGAAAAGTAACAAATTAATTTCATTTATTTATTTATTTATTATACAACAGATTTATAAACGATTCTCATTACAAATTTGGGAAGATAGCTGGTGCGTATTTACATCCATGACAATTGAACACAAAGTAGTCACCGGCAGTTTTTTTGTTGTTGTGATTATTTTTTTTTTTGACAAATCATACCAGCGTACTTTGAGGTAAAAATGCTTGGCAGGTCTGTCATAAACTCCCATTCCCAAAAATAAAACTAGCTAATCAAAAAGAATGGGTTGGAAAAGGATTGTGACCCATATTCAGCTACACAAATGTTTGCTTTGTACATTACATCCAGTGCTATAGATTGATGTAAAACAGTTGTGGTGATTTATGTATTTTATTTTTCTAATTCTATGTAAGAGATAAAATGCTACCAATCACTCAATATGAAAGACATTAATAAGACCCCCTATTTACAAAAATATACACAAAATACATTTTAAGGACTGTAATTGTCTATTTTAAAACACCCAGTTGATTTAAGCCTTATAATATAAAAGGAAAATAAAAAAGTATGCCTGTCATAAAAAAGGCTATCCCTTAAAAATGTGATTTACTCCATTTCTATAATAATGGACAGCTTTAACACCTAGGTGTTAGTTTAGCAGATTCTGTACAGGTTACCTCATTGTGACAGCGTATGCTTTTAGCAGTCCTCTTGATTCTGATCAATTTGGCCTAATTAAACTGCTTTACATTTACTAGGGCTTCGTTTTCCAAAGGCATTTCAAATTATCCCTCGTAATTAGTTATGATGAGATCCCATACAGCAGAGGCCTTTGTTTTTGAATTAGCTTTATACCACATCTATTCAAAATGTGTGAGAGCTGCTGTATTCCATGAGTCAACTTTTAATCCTACTCCTAAAGTATGAAAATTACTGCCATTGGCAAGGATGACATGAAGTCTTGACATTTGTTTGGGAGACAGGCTGTGTCCAATTCCTTCTCAATCTTAAGCTTTAAAAGAAAAGCTTCTCATCAAGCCACACTCCACTGTACTTTATTAACGTTTCTAGCACATTTTTTGAAAGAGGGTTTTGAACCTTTTTATCCACTTCACAGCACTTCATTAATTGCTTCTGTCTCTCCTGCACACGCATAAATGTGCACAGGCACAAATTCTTGCATGTAAGTGAACATTGTCATGCGAGCACATACAGATGTACCCTGATAAAACACTCCTATGCATCAGTGTTTCCTGTACCATTTTTCAACAGAGTGAGATCTTAGAGTGAATCACCAGCATCACATCTGACCCAATCTGTAAATGCGACCTTGCTTTTTTAATCAAATTATATAAAAAGACTCTGTACAACAATATAATGACAAAATACATGCCTCTATTGAGTTGTCCTTTTGGGCTGCACACAAAAAAGAACACATAGCATGACAAGTGTAGTCTGCTTCACGGGCAAATGATTATATGAGCCATGTTTTTGTTTTGTTTTTTAAATGAATCGTTACAGAAATTAGTTACACAAATCCTTCACTGAAATCCATCAGAACATTAGTTTGTAAAACTTAAATCAGTGTAATTACTGACTAGTTGTTTCAATGACAAAGTGTAGGTGTTTTTGTTTTGTTTTGTTTGTAATAAATGTTATTTTAAATATAAAAAAAAACACAAAAATATTGCATGATATGTTTAAAGATCAGCTCAGTTCCATATAAACCACACAGTTTCTCATTACAGATCAGTAAGCTGGCCTGGTCAAATGTGAAATAAAGCAAAAAGATGTCATCAGTTAGCATAAGTGTCCAGTTGTTGGAACGATGATAAAAGCTTAGTCAGATTCACCTTCCTCATGCTATAAGGCTATTAAAATAAATCAAGTGACTATTGAATTAACACGGAGAACTTGAAAGCTTTTAAACTCTGATGTATAATACACTGAGAATAAAAATTAATTCACCTATTTTGCAATTTGCTGTGGGACTCTCGAGCTGCATGGAGACCATTTATTCTTTTAAGAAGGAAAATTTTGGTTGTGAAGCTGAAAATGTCGCTCATATTGTGCTTGAAAACACATGGCACAATATGTGTGGTTAATGTTATTTATGCGAAAAACCATTCAGTACATTTCTGTTTTTTTCTGATATTTTTGATGACATCCGAGAGATGAAAGTGTTAGCATAAACCAGAAAGACTCACATGCCACGTAACGACTTATCAATCATCTACTCAACCAATCACATCCTGACTTCAAATATAAAAGACTGAACTCTCTTTCCCTCAATTTGCTTTCTGTAGGTGTCGTAGTCGAAGTTCCCCTCCATCCTCCCCACCACCACCAGATTTGGTCCCTATCCTTTCATCCGGGGGTAGGCTACCCCTGCCTGCATTATCAGGCAGGACCTGCCAGAATGACCTGGACGAAGGACGGGGGCCTATGCCAAAGATTCGTGATAGAACCCTAACCACAGATCTTGATTCGATTTCATGATTTTATCATTTTTAATCGTAATTAAATTCTTTCAAACGTTCTCCTGCCTTCTGAGACTCTTTTGGCAGAACTTTCTGATCTTGCATGGACAGCAACACAACTGAAACGTTCCCAGGCCCAGAAAGCCAGTAAAGCCATTGTTAAAATAGTCGATGTGACATCAGTGGTTCAACCATAATTTTATGAAGCTGCGAGAATACTTTTGGTGCGCAAAGAAACAAAAATGTATAAAATGAACGACTTTATTCAACAATTTGTCTCCTCTGCATCACCCTGGTGCCATTTTGGAGAATATCCACTGAACGTAAACAGCGTATGCTATTCTGTGTCAGCTGCGTCACGCGGATACCTTTTCTACGTTGTTTACGCTTTGATGTGAACAAAAACAATGTATCCGTGTGATGCAGCTGACACAGAATAGCATACACTGTTTACGTTCAGTGGATACTCTCCAAAATGGCACCAGGGTGAGGTTTTATTTTTGTTTTCTTTGCATACAAAAAGTATTCTAGTAGCTTCGTAAAATTATGGTTGAACCCCTGATATCACATGGATTATTTTACTGATCTCCTTGCTACGTTTCTGGACCTTGATCGTGGTATAGGGGTGGGCGATATAGCCTCAAAATTCATCTCGTTCTATTAGTTCTACAGCTTCAGTTTCGGAACTTTCACGCTTAGTAACACATACAGCTGTTCTCTCAACACAGTGCAACAGTGAAAAGGGACCCCTTTCAAACAGTGTCACGTTCCGAACGTTGTTTAAGCGACATACAGTTACTAAGTTACTGTTACTGATTATAAATGAGAGTGGCTCCTGGTTAACATGTATTAAAATGGGTTGTGTTTATTATGGTATATATTAAACAATAATTAGGGGTGGGCGATATAGCCTCAAAATTATATCATGATATTTCAAGAATATTTGCGATAATGATATTTATGACGATATAGGAAAAAATATGGAACAGCGTTTTATTGGTGATTGCAGCTGGCAGGCAGCAGCATTTATTAGTGCAAACACAATGAAGGGCATTTTCCATCCTTTTCCAATGAGCTACTGTCATTGATGACAGACTACCTAATTCGAAGTGCAAATCTATTGTCATAAGGTGGCAGTTACTTCTCACAAATAGTAATTGAGTTAGTAACTGAGTTACATCATTATAAGAAACGAATTACCAGGGAAAGTAACTATTGCGTTACTTTTTTATTTAAAAAAATATAAATGTATTAATAGAGCTGTTGTAATTATTATCATTATTATTGTCTTACTTTTAAATTTAATTTAACAGAACAACAGTAAAATTACAATAACAACATTTATGAATGTCGATGGAGCTTTTATTTTGACGGAAATGTGCAAGAAGTCCTCAGTGCTTCTTTTTGTTGACAGCAGCAGATTTATACATTATTCTCATTACCAATTTGGGAAGATGCACGTATCACATTGTCACATGCCTTGTAAAAATTCATAAAAATGTTACTGAGCAACTGACGAGTAACACAGTTTCAGCGCAGATTTCCCTCGCGGTTTGGACTTTGAAACCTGGCTAAGGAGACAGAACCGCGAGCTCCTGCAGCGCTGTTTAACGTTCTGCAGTGTATTTAATTGGTTAAGGCCATTTCGTGATTTTAATCATCATACAGTAACCAGCAACAACCACCCCCTTCCTCTGCTCATCGGAGACATGAGATGCAGTACTAAACGGTCTCTCATTGTCGGTACTTGTAATGATTTTTGCGTCTTTCTCAGGCAGTTTTAAATGCTTCCACACTGCCGTCATGTTGGCTGCATTAGTGCGCGCCTCTATTTGATTGCGTCACGTCATTGTTCGGTACGATTTATTCAGTCTTTTTGCTTATTTGCTCATTAATTTCGGCTGCCAAACATTCAGTGCATCCCTAGTAAATACGTCATCGCATCTCTACATTATTGATATCGCGATATGACACTTTTTTTATCATGTAAAAATGTGTTATCATGGACGGTATGATATGGCACACCCCTATCGTGGTAATTACATTGCTGTCTATGGGAGGGTCAGAGAGCTCTCAGAATTCATCAAAAATATCTTAATTTGTGTTCCGAAGATGAACGGAGGTCTTATGGGTTTAGAACGACATGAGGGTGAGTAATTAATGACAGAATTTTCATTTTTGGGTGAACTATCCCTTTAATTTAATCTTAATCGAAGATGAACGAAGGTCTTATGGGTTTGGAACCACATGAGGGTGAGTAATTAATGACAGAATTGTAATTTTTGGGTTAACTATAATTTAATATAATGTTTTGATATACAACATTTGAAATAAAATGTTAGTCCCTAATTACGATCATCCCTGGTTAAAAATAAAACCTGGATATTGCTTAGATATTAAAAGTCACACAAATTGTGAAGTGAACATGAGAGACAGCCATTACAGCCAATACTCTGAAAAACTGCCAGCAAAATAAAAAGGAAATACTGTACATTCTTTTAAAAGAAAGAAAAACATGTTGCATACAGCTGAGCTCTATGTTCCTGCTTTCATACTGGAGACAAAACACAGCCTTCAGTGGGAATAAATTGAAGACTAATTGTATGAGCTGTTTATCAAATTATTGAGCAGACAGATGTTTGTGACCGCTTCACGGTTACACCCTGGATCTGCCAGTCACCAAAACAAAGGTCTAAAGGAATGGTTTGTGATGTGCCCAGAATATCAATTTAATTTACTGCTGTTAATTCACATGCAAATTTTGACCTCCGTTAAAGCATATCAATTACCCCACGTACTGTATCTGAGGGCCAGTGAGCAGTGGAAGGGAGGGGAATAGGCCTATAACAAAACATGAATGAACTGCAGTGATACAAAAGGAGGACAATTAAGTATGTTTTCATCCATGCTTAATTCAAAATTCCATGCATTCATTTATGAGGAGGAAGATAATATGTTAACTGCAAGCTATTAGATAAAAAAGAGACAGTAAAGAAATACACCCTCTTTTTGCATGCTGAAATGCGCATATTTTAGACTTTCTCTCTTGCTGCCTGTAAATGCAAAGACCAAAACTATAATACACCAACTGCTTATGACATAAGAGCCAGCCTTCAACCTTACTTCCATATCTGTAAATAATTTCAGTAGTGTGAAAAGATTGTAAAAAAAATGACAAGGCAAGCATTATAGTTCAAGCTAAGTAGCCAGGTCAAAAGTTTAACTAATTCTAAAATCTATTCATACTTTTTCTATGTGAATCAAAAGAGTCTAAATGGGTCAAAACTCCTTTTCACCACTAGATAGACTCTCTCTTCACAACAGCATCTGTCTTATTCAACTCAAGTGTTGCTGTATCCTTTAGTACAATATCAAAAACCACTCCTACATTATGAGTACTTGCTGAATGACACATTTGTCAAGGACTGATTGCTTTCTCAGCTCTGTTGGATCTTAGTAGAAGGCAAGCACTGAAAATTTCACTGTCATCTTTTCCAAAACAGGATTTTTTACCTCTTCTTTGCCCAAAGAGCCCCGTGCTAATATCAATTATACATGCAGGAGGCAAACAAAGGGATTTATTAGCCAACAAATAATTTCACAGAGTGACCATGAATGGAGAAGATTAGCATGTGAAAGGCAGAGCAAAACTAAAGAGCAATTTAATAGGGAAAAAATTGGGGAAATTTTATTATTAGAGGACACATCTGTATGGGATGATAAACAGAACACCACAGACCTATACATGAAGCTTTAGCAAGAGATGTGCAGAATTAATGCTCTGTTAATGGGTTATAAAAACCCTCCTATTTCAGCACTGATTAGTTCTCAGTATACTATACAACGACACAAAACTTGAAAACGTCACTTCCTGTGTCATTGACACAATGTAGATTTTAATCTCGGAATATGAAAATAGTGCAAAAAAATCCCTATATTAACTTTTTTTCCCAAAAATAATAATTAACTGAAGCTAACCTTCTGTAATGTAAATGTTTATTGTTTTTTTTTTTCTATACGTTGTCTTATTGGAAAGCACTTTGGCCAACCTTAGTTGTTTTTAAATGCGCTATACAAATAAACAAAAAGAAAGTAATGTGCAACACAAACATCTCTGTTAACTTCTCAGAAAATTTAGTTTAGTAGAAAGCTCTGCATAATTAGGGTGCATCATGTTCAAGCACAGCCCTTCAAATAATTTTAAATTATTTAAATAAATAAATAAAAATGATCCATGGCTCGACAGTGCAAGAATTTCACTTGCATTTGCGATTAAATAAAGATGAGTGTGAACTGTAAAATGTATTTAGGAGCACATGTGCAAATAAAACAAGTCCATGCAAGTCCTTCAAAAGTTGTAAATAGCTTAAATTGTATAACAAACACCTTAATTATCATTTTAAGATGTCTTAAATTTGGTGACAGAAAAGCAGGAAATACAGCATAAAGGCTATGATTTCATTAAATAAATATGAGCGCTGCACGTTCCAAAGTCAAACTGCAGCGTGTTACACATTCTACAGGTCTGCATTTTTTTAAAGCAGTTCACAAACAATGAATACTGTGCAGTTATGCCAATCGCTTATGATCGACTGTTGATAAATTATGACAGTTTTCACCTTACTGTGTTTATATTGTAATGTGCTGCAGATGGTTGTAAGAGTGCAATTTTTAGCTCCATCTTTTTAAATGAGCAGCCAGCAAATGTAAATCATAGACGTTTCAAAATAAGTGTCCTGGTCTATTTCGGACTGCTTTTTATAATTAAAAGTCCCGCATTATGGATAAATGTTGATTTGTTTTAATATTGGTATTTTGGTATTAAGAGTATCTAGCATTTAATTCAACGTTAACTCATGTAGCTTCTGTCTGAGCTGCACCATCACAGGAAGGGAAGACTGAGAATATTATTTAACACATTATTCAATATATAGACTTTACTAGTATCAGCACAATATTCATAATGTGACTCTCTGGGTGACTAAATTGCAACTAAATTAAAGCAGTGATCCATCCAACAAACACCCAGCAGCAAGCACCACATCAGCTACAGACTGAAAAAAAATACTGTCCTTTAATCTCTCCACAACACCTTACAAATAAATCTGTGGGTTCTGCATAATAACAGGAAGATTGCTCACAGGATATATTTAAAGTCCAACAGTGATTGCCTTCAAATTTACTCTGAAAGGATGTGAATTTGTCCACAAGCACTGCTTTAAATGGAATGAATTAAGAGACAGAACTTCTCAAAGTTGGTTTGCTCGTTGGTGTGTTAGTACAGCATGCTATCAAAGTCCCCCTATGGGGGAAGTCGTGGCCTAATGGTTAGAGAGTCGGACTCATAACCCAAAGGTTGCGGGTTCGAGTCTCGTACCAGCAGGGATTGTAGGTGGGGGGAGTGAATGTACAGCGCTCTCTCCCACCTTCAATACCATGACTGAGGTGCCCTTGACCCTTGAGCAAGGCACCGAACCCCCGCAGCATAAATGGCTGCCCACTGCTCCAGGTGTGTGTTCACGGTGTGTGTGTGTTCACTGCTGTGTGTGTGCACTTTGGATGGGTAAATGCACAGCACTAATTCCGAGTATGGGTCACCATACTTGGCCACATGTCACGTCACTTATCAGCAAAGTAAAGCAATCTCCGAGAGGCTGAATGAACTGTACTTTCCTTAAAAGCACAACTGCACAAAATACAGAAATGTGTTTTTTTTAGACTCTACTTGGAATCTGTGCTTTATTGCTTTGTACTTGCACAGGATAGACAAGTTCCAGATCATGTCTCCACATTCTCTTACAAAGTGACTCATTGAGCTGATCTAGGGTTGCATGTTATACCGGTACTGGAAAAATACCGGTACATATTATATTTCAAACAGTACACTATCATGATTTTGCTAATTTAGGTACTTTATTTGCTGCTGTTACAAAGTTTCCTTAGACTCTGGATAAAAATGTTTTATTCATCTCTGATGATTGTTCTCTGTTCACCACTATGTGGCAGTGCTATCCAAACTGATGTGAGGAAAAAATGGAACAAACAGATAAAACTCAATCTACATCATAATTGTGCTGACAATATAAAATAAGAGAATATCATGAATATAGATAATTACGGAGGATGGGAGGGGAGATGTTCGGTTCATCTAGTTTTGTCGTGGCTACCACATATTAACTTGTAGGAACATGATAATATGTCGTGGCCACGAAATCATTTTGTCGAGGAAATGACATCCTTATGCCGTGACCACGTGATGTGAAGTCATAGCCTTGAGATCCTGTGTTGAGGGAACAACATATTTTTCACGTGGCCACAAGTTTAAGACCACAGTCTTGTAAATGTCTTAACAGATCGTGTCTTTTTATTTAATATTTGTAATATTATTATTATTAAAGAGTAATATAATAATATTATAATAATATTATTATATTAACTGGTTTAGGGCAATATTTTTATATTTATTATTGTATTTCCCCTTTCAATTCGTGTATTGCTTTACCTAATTAACGTTCTATATAATTATTATTAATATGCTACCATATATTTTGCACATACTGTAAACGCCTGACAATTATGCCAATAAAGTTTTGACTTTATGATTGTATTTACGCCTGTGTGTGACGCTAAATGAGCATGTGTTTTCAAATGATACATTCCTCAACGAAACACTATAGTATTTCTAATTATAGTCTATTAATTAGCCGAAATTAAATGAAATGTTAAATTCAACCTTTAAACTTCGAGTAAAAATTCCCGTCATACAGCATAATCAAAGCTTTATTGGCATGTTGAGCATTTACAGTAGGCTATTATTTACGAAACTATTCAGAACGTTAAGTAAAGAGATCGAAACGAAGGGGAAATAAATCAAATACATAACAACGAATATAAAAATATAACCAAAAATAATAATAATAATAATAATAATATACAAATATTACGGAAATAAGACTATCAGTTAATGGAATGGAATGTGGGATGGATAAAAATGTTTTCTTGTAGGCCTATTTTAGTTTATGTACTTTAAGTAACATTCATGATAAACTTCATTCGAATGCTGTCTACATCACGTGCAATACAATCCGGTAGCCTAGGCCAATATGGTTAATTTAATAGTTAATAATGTAATAATTTATATAAAAATGTATATAATAATTTCTTAATTCAAAATTAAATATGAATAAATCCATCTTTGATAATCGCAGGTTGCTATGGTCACGCAGGTTTGTTTATGCATTAAACTCGTGGCCATGAGAAATGGATGCTGTTCTCTCAACACAGGATCTCGAGGCCACGATTCACATCGTTACCTCGACAAAATTAGCTTGTGGCCACGGCATATCACGTTACCATGAGTTAATATGTCGTGGCCACAACAAAACTAAGTGAACCGAACATGTGCCCTCCCAGTCACCGTAGATAATAATGCTCCCATGTGTATTCGTGTAAGTGCTCTGTGAAGAGCTTCAAAGGTTTCTATTTACGTGTTTTTGCAGCATTGAGCATTGTAGCCAATCACGGACATATCTGTTAAGTATGTGAATGTAATGGTCAATCAGAAGTTGGTCTGAATCCACTTCAGCTCTGAAAATGCTGAAGTTTGTTCAAGCGAGTTCACAGAGTTCAGCCAAAGCACATTCAAGAATCGTTTCACTATTAAAAAAAAGAACATGTGTAAATAAGAGATTTATTTATTGTGTATATTGTGTGATTTTTTGTGTTGTCAGCTTCCCTGATTTTAACAGGAGTTTTCACTCCGTCAGGAATGTGGCAGCACTGAGTGATTATAATGGGAGATCTCTTTGCTCACTTTTTGTATATAATATACATTTGGCATGCTGCTAACTGCACATTGCAAATCTTCTGGATTGACAGCCTTATTTAAATGGAGCATTGAATCAGAAACTGCGATGATTGACTGTGATAACCACAGTAACAGACGGTAACTAAAAACCTGAAACTGTATGTCAAAATAGATCTATGCTAGTCTTGGAGTGTAAATGCAAACTAATAGATCTGTCACCTTTTCTATGCAATGTGTTTCTTTTTAATAGGATGATTGCACTTTTTGAATAATTCAATAATAGTTCAATAAAAAAAATACAATCATCAATGTATCACTCTGAGTATTTTTACTGCAGAGTTTCATGCAGTGTTTTTCATAAAATCGTTTTTAATTCAGTTATCTTTGAGGCTGCTTATTTGGCACCTATGGTTTCGATTTAGTATCAATACCTCTGTATCAGATTCCGGTATTGTACTGAAGCCAAAATTCCGGTATTGTACTTTCTGTCCTTTCATAAAGAATCATATAGAGCTTTTTTCCTTTCTGTCACCATAACATATAATGCCAATAAATGGCAACTGCAACCGTACGTTAGTGGTCTCAATTTGCCCATTCTGAGGGGTGTTTCCTTCTCTATAGTAGAACAGGCTAGCTGGGAAATGGAGAAAACTGCCAACATGTGTAATAGATGTCAGAATAGGAGAGCAATTTACAGTAAGTGGGTTTAACTTCTTTCTGTCTTATCTTAGAGAAATCGTAAGAATCTGGAAGATTACCACCTAAAGCGAATCTCAACTGACAGCCAGTAGTGTTGTCCCCGTATCCCTGACAATGCTAGATTACTCACCTCTATCAACTTGAGAGACACTTACCTTCATGCTCTGAGCATCTATCTAACTGATGTCTGCCTCTGTGCCGATAGAAAAACCCAATTGACGCATGAAACTCACATTCAGCTGCCTCTTTTTCTTTGTGGACACCACACAGCTACTGTAGAGACAGAAAACATAATTTAGTGGACCATTTGGATGAGGGTCAGGGGTATGTGCACAGTTATTTTTGAAGGCACTGACACCTATGTGCTTACCTTATGGGCTTGCCGTCATTAAGAAGAGTGTGGAGGACCTCAAAGAGAGAATCACAACACAAGTGTTGAAGGGAAGATACGATGAAACTGAACTGAGGAAGAGCGGACACAATCAATCTCTGCTTCAAGATTCCACAGAGTGACCCTGACCCACTAGTTCAACAGTCAGAAATAGGTCTCTATCACAATTCCACACTCGTGAAGCAGAAATTCCAATAGAGCTATTCAGTTTGTAGATTCTAAACACTGAAGAGAATTAGCATTTTGAATCCATGAGATTCCTTAGCTATTTTCTATAGGTTTTAAGAATGACAGCTTTTAATATGCAAAATAAAATATATGTGATTAAAGTCACAATAAAACAGAAGTAACAAACGTTCCTTACTGTGACTTACACAGAGTGTAATGGATTATCAAGGAAGAAAGTAGGTCATGAACTTGGTTCTATGCATCGGTTGTTGACTGAATGTTAACTTAAGATGACGGTGTTGCACTCAAAAGCCAAGGCAGATGAATGCAAGCTTGCGGTGGAGGGGTTAAGAACACTAAATGATTGGAGAAGTCCTGCATATGTCATACAAGAGAGAATGATGTTCTTTTCACCTCAAGGTCAAGTTATGATATTGTGATTCAAAATTATGATATTGTGAGGTCAAAATTAAAAAGAAAGAAAGAAAGAAAGAAAGACGCACTCATAAACTGTACACAGTAAGATCATGTATTTCGAAAATAGGGTGAATTTCTATTTTATGCCAATGTTAAAATTATTTGAAGAGGTCTTTTTATATAACAAATTACACAGTCAGACCTCCAACTTGTGTTATCAACACTATTATCCAAGGAATATTATTAATATAATATCACACTTATTTTACTTTTTTTTTTTTTTTATCAAAAACTGCTACTCTAAAAATTGAAATTACTGAAGGAATCCAGGTCAAATTAGCCTTTTGTGCTTATTTACAAATTGACCTCACGACAGAAATAAACGCTTTAGCCTGTAACAATGAAAGTATCCATATGGTGGATTACTGATGTTTACTGATGTCACATTCACCCCGACAGGATGAAAGCAAGTGTCAACAGCTAATGCGTATGAAGCAAATGACCAACTTATTATAGACTGGTCAGACTGGTCGTGGCGGCGGTGTTGCAACAATATATAGGCCTAGTGATATTCTCAATGTTACTTATTAAGAAACCACAACTAGATCCTAGTGAACTGGCAAATTACAGACCCATTTCAAATCTTCCTTTTATGTCTAAAACTTCAGAAAAAAGTTGTGTCTGTTCAACTGTGCTCCTTCCTGCAAAATAATGATCTCTATGAAGAATTTCAGTCAGGTTTCAGGCCCCACCATAGCACAGAAACTGCACTTGTTAAAATTACAAA
>NW_015549560.1:605715-606780 GCF_001515605.1 Sinocyclocheilus anshuiensis | reverse complement strand
TCTTAAGTTCCGTATTCAGGGCTCTACAGTGCGACCATTTCAGTTGCATTTGCGACTGAAAACTACTGCGTACGACTATGAACAAAATATTTAGGAGCACCAGTGCGGTTTGAAACAAAGTCACAGCTCAGCCGCTGCGCATCTCCATTCAAACACAGCGGTGTGTCGTTTATGAATGAACTGCGTTTTTTAAATGAATCTTGTGAGTCAGTGATTCATGATTACCCATTCATAAATACTGTCCATTGCTTCATTCCTGAATGATTCAGCCGTTCGAAATAATCAATTAAACGAATGATTCAGTGATAAAATCACTGACTTGTCGCCACCTGCTGGCAGTTTGTTTCATTTTTAACGTATCTTTTCAGTTCTTTAAATCATTTAATATTTCTATATTCAACATTTTTTAAACCATTAATCTTAACATGAATTTATGAATTTAATTGCACTCATGCCACCTCTGATCCTCATTAAATGTCTGAAAATACACCTACATGCCACTTTTGTGTTCTTCTGTGCCACCTCTGTACAAATTAATTTTAATACTGATTTAATTTGATTAGTAACTTATTCTTCTTATTCTACTTGTTCTTATTCTGTGGTTTTAATAAGAATTTTTAAAAAGCTTATAACATATATATATATTTTAAGTGAATGGGAAGGCTAATTTTTGATCAAATTTTGGATTATTGATTAGAAAAGGTGCTCCTAAATTGTTGACTGTGCTCCTAAATTGTGCAAGTGCTCCTATAAAGAAAAATAAGCGTAGAGCCCTGCAGTTACAAAATATTATTACTTGCCTATAAGGCCCTTAATGGGTTAGCTCCTGCGTACCTAACTAGTCTTCTACCACGCTACAATCCATCACGCTCCCTAAGGTCGCAAAACTCTGGACTTTTGATAGTACCTAGGATAGCAAAGTCCACTAAAGGAGGTAGAGCTTTTTCGCATTTGGCAATTGACATCCCGTGGTAACTAGGATTTACACAAGCTTCAGTCTGGATCCAGAACACCTGAGAAGAGATGATGCCAACCCCTCAGAGGACCTCAGATGATGCCAACCCT
>NW_015549560.1:574099-605538 GCF_001515605.1 Sinocyclocheilus anshuiensis | reverse complement strand
TCTTTAATTGATTTTTCCGTACATTTCTGCCATATGCACATTAACTGACAGTCACCACTGATAAGCTACTACTAAATATTGTAGAAACGTGATTTGCTGCAAAGTTGCTTTGCAATGATTTGTATCGTGAAAAGCGCTATACAAATAAACTTGAATTGAATTATATAATATAATTATATATTATATAATTGAAATAAATAAATAAATAATACTACTAGTAATGTTTGTGGGTCCATCTGTCATTTATTCTGTTGTTTAGCATACAGTACGTTTTCTGGTGCATTCAGTCATATGCTATTTCATTCATTGTATATTCATTCTTCAGTAATACCTATTTATACATTCTTCAGTAATACCTATTTGGAGATCATACTGCAATCCAACTATAAGAATCAGTAAAAGTTGAAAATGAAGGCTTTCAAATAAAATGTAACGTTAGGCCTGTATTAACAATTACATCTATAATCATACATTTACTGAGTTGTCTTCTGAATGGTCTTATTATGAAGCACACTCACACAAAAGTATTTTAATTCATTACAATATAGGTTACATCAAGGCTATTTTTACTTTGGAAGATTAATAACGTAGTTGTTGTTTGTACTGTTCCATTTACTTTCTTGTAGATGTTGTTGAGACAAAACGGGTAATTTGTATGTTTCGTCTCGTGTTAAATAACGTTTCAGAGGTGAAATGTGGGGTTTGTACTTTTAATGTCTCGTTAATGTGGATGTCTTAAGTAAAACGCGTCATTTGTACCTTTTCACTCCTGTTCCAGCCGTGTTTCTTCCTATTCTAAAGCAAAATGTGTGTGTAGCAGCGTCTGAGGAAAAACAGCAAACAACTAAAACCAACATAGGGAACTTGGCGTTGTGGGGTCCTGAAGGAGAAGGGACAGACAGAGCAGAGAACAAAAGTTTGCTGTTGTGCAGTCATGGATGAAGATTCTGAAGAATCGATAATGGAGGACAGGTCAGGATTTACGGAGGTATACTCAAGAAAGAAAAACTCAAAACGTAAAAAATCTTCTAAGGACCAGGAAGATAGTGGGGATATGGTGGTAACTACACAAGATACAATAAAAAACAACAACAAAGCAAATCAGGAAAATCCAAGAGAACAAATTGTACAAAATACTGAGGAGAATGGTTTTAAAGTTATGTTGACATTTGAAAAGAGTTCAGGAAAGCATTTGCATCCAATAGGACTATCCAAAGCGATCGATAAAATCATTGGAACAGTTGTTTTGGCTACTGAGTAAGTGGAGGAGACTTTTATTATTGCTCCTTATTTCTACACTTGGCAAATGACCCTGTCACACGAGCTACGTGCGCGTGAACACACGGTTACCGCGCGGATTAATAACGCACGCACACACAAGCTCTAAACGCGCGGCAGGGGGGTCCTGAAGGAGAAGGGACAGGCAGAGCAGAGAACAAAAGTTTGCTGTTGTGCAGTCATGGATGAAGATTCTGAAGAATCGATAATGGAGGACAGGTCAGGATTTACGGAGGTATACTCAAGAAAGAAAAACTCAAAACGTAAAAAATCTTCTAAGGACCAGGAAGATAGTGGGGACATGGTGGTAACTACACAAGATACAATAAAAAACAACAACAAAGCAAATCAGGAAAATCCAAGAGAACAAATTGTACAAAATACTGAGGAGAATGGTTTCAAAGTTATGTTGACATTTGAAAAGAGTTCAGGAAAGCATTTGCATCCAATAGGACTATCCAAAGCGATCGATAAAATCATTGGAACAGTTGTTTTGGCTAAATGTTTAGGACAAGGGAGAGTTCTGATAATAGTGAAAGATGTTGGACAAAAAAACAAACTACTAAAGATGAAAGAAATGAATGGGGAAAAGATTACATCCAAAGAGATTGGAGTAGCTAAGGTTGAAAAGGGGGTAATATATGGAATTCCAACATGTATAACCATGTATAACCATTGTTAATGTGAGAAGACTGTATAAAAACAAGGAAGGACAACGACAGGAAAGTATGAGTATCTTGCTGACATTTGAAGGGAAAATGCCCGAAAAGGTACTAATGGGATATATAAATTATCCAGTAAGAGTGTATGTCCCAGTGCCATTAAGATGTTTTAAATGTCAACGAATTGGACATGTGGCTGCAGTGTGTAGGGGGAAAGTAAGATGTGTAAAATGTGGAGGAGAACACGAATATGACAAATGTACAGAGGTGAATGGACTAAAATGCTGTAACTGCGGTGGTCCTCATAGTGCAGCATATGGGGGATGTGAGGTACAAATTAAAGCAAGAGAAGTTCAAAAATATAAGGCGGAGAATAAAGTCACTTATGCTGAAGCAGTGAAGGTCTGTGGAAGTAAGGAGGACAGGAGGGAAGAGGTAAGGGACCAAATCACACAAGATTCAAGGAACATCGAAAAGGGGAAAACAAAGGAGCCTGAATGTAAACATCAGTGTGCTATAAAAGAAAATGCACTAATAATGACAAAAGAGAACTTTCTAGCCTTTATTGTAAAGGTAATTAATGTAACTGCTATGCTGCCAAGTAGATCAGCCAAGATAAAAACAATTCTAGAAGCTGCAACAGAGTTTCTAGGGATCTCTGGGATTTCAGTAAACATGATTCATGAGATTCTTACTCGATCAGCAACAGTAGAAGCTTCCCAGGTTTCTGAGTAGCTTAATGGTGATAAGCGTAATACAATGGAATGCAAGGAGCCTCGTAGCAAATGGTCAAGAATTCAAAAAATTTGTATTAGATTTAGAATATATGCCAAATGTTATTTGTGTACAAGAGTCATGGCTCAAGCCAAATTTGCAGTTTGTATTACCAGGATATAAGTCTATTCGGAAGGATAGAGTGGGGAAACAAGGGGGAGGGGTTGTAACATTAATAAAAGAAGGAACTATATATAGGGAATTAAATGAGGTTAAGGATAATGAATGTGTTGTGGTTGAAGTATATTTTAGAGAAGAATCAATTGTGGTATATAATTTTTATAACCCATGTAAGAAGATTTCAATAAATTTGTTTGAAAATATTGAAAAAAGAAACAAGGAATTATGGTGTGGTGATTTTAATGCTCATAATTGGTTATGGGGGAGTAAAAATATAGATCTCAATGGGGAAGTAATAGAACAATTTATGGATGATAGAGGATTAGTATGCTTAAACACAGGAGAAGGTACTAGGTTTAATATAACAGAGAATACGGTATCAAGTATAGATTTAACATTAATATCAAATGGAATGGCTGAAATATGTGAATGGAAAGTAAGCAGTGAGAATACAGTTGGAAGTGATCATTTTCCAATTGTATGTAAAATAAATGTAAATAGTAGTAATACAGGGTGTTTTCTGCAAAGAAAATGGATGTATGAGAAAGCAGATTGGAATTCATTTAGCAAGTATTGTGAAACATATAAGGATATAGTAGTAGAAGATTCAGTAGAAACATTTTGCAACTCTATTACGAATTTAATAATGGAAGCTGCAACAAAATATATACCACAAAGAAATGCAGGACAGAAAAATAAAAATATTTCATGGTGGAAAGAAGAGTGCAGTAAAGCAATAGAAGAAAGAAATAAGGCATTTAAACAACTTAGGAAAATTATGAATATAAGTAATTTGGTGGAATACAAGAAAGCAAGAGCTAACACAGCTAACACGATTAAGAATGCCAAGAGAGAAGGTTGGAGAGAATTTTGTTCTACCATTGGAAAAGATACTCCTATGGATTAAGTGGTAGAAATAGAAAAGAAGAGGTTATAATAACTAGGATGAGACTTGGACACTCGGGATTGAACGCTTCACTGTTCATAACTGGAATACATGAGACTGGTCTATGTGGGAATTGTGGGGAGAAAGAAACAGTGGAGCATGTAATATATAATTGTACAAGGTATGATGAAGAAAGAAAGGAATTAATATCATATTTAAACAAAAAAGGTAAGGTAAATAAGGATTTGGAATACTTATTAGGATATGAGTTTAACAGAGATAGAGAAGGATACAGGATATTAATAAAATACATATATACTACTGGGTTAAGTGAAAGGATTTAAATATAGAATGCGGATGCTCTATTCTATTCTGGATCTTTAGGGGACCACGGATTTAGTCTGGAGGAGCTGAACACGCAGCGCCAGGTGGAGCCTGGGGAGAAGGAATGGGATGGAGCATCGAATAATTATTTAAGTAGGAATATTTGTGTATATACGTGTGTAAGAACAGGAAAAGCAAAAACAAGGAATAAATTGATAAATAAACCATGACTGCATAACAGCAAAAGTAGGTGGCGATATGCACACAGGATGTAACACGCCAAAAAACGGAAGAAGAAGAAGAAGAAGAAGAAGAAGAAGCATCGCCTGAGAGAAATTCGCGCCCTTCAGCCAACCAGCTCGCGCGGTCTCCAGGGTAACGGTGCGTTTGGTAACCACTGTAAACAAAGCGTCAAAACAGCTAGCGTCATGGCTTTCTGCAACACCGAGTATTTCGACCAGATTGGGAATATTCAGAAGAGCATGCACGAACGGTAAGAGCACAGTGCACTTTTTTCTTTCAGCTTAGACACACTAGATGATGTATTGTCTCGAATAAACATTAGGACATTTAAGTGGGCCTTGAATGAGGCAGCGCAGTAGATTTCAGCGCTCACCGAAATGTAGCTTTCAAACTCCGTTAGCGCGAGAGCGATAACCAATGGGAGTGCGCTGAGCGATTCGTTATAGCTTTTAAAATAACAAATACTTTATTAATAATCTGTGTGCGGTAGTGAGATCAATTATATATATATATATATATAAGTGATTTATTATTATTAGGGCTTCATGTTAATGTTAATTTAATGTTTACGCTAAAAAAAGTGCATATAGCTGCTAATTGTATTTGTTGTTTGTTGATTTTCAAATATAAAACTTATTGAAATGTGTTCAGTGTGTGTATCAGTTCTTTTTGAACATTTTCATCAAATTTTAACAAAACCGTGATAGTATTGATAATCGTGATAACGTTGGTCACTATAATCGTGATATGAAATTTTCAAATCGTTACATCCCTAATTAGTATGTCATATGTTTACTCGTCTGTCTTTTTTCAGCATTAAATAAGTTCGAAAATTAACTTGGCCTTCACAGATTATTGTATTTAGTATATCACAACATTTGTTCGCTCTCTTTTTTGTGAGAAGAAGTTATACTTAAAGGTGAATGCCGTATTATAAAGTTAGTATATGTGTTAACCTCCCTGGTTTAACTTGTTTAAACTATTTATTTAATAAGATCTATTTAAGCTATATATTATACCGGTAATACAAATTGTTTAAATACTACACATGAACTCTGAAAGCTGCAGGTGTATTAAGATTTATTTATTTATTTATTTGTTTATTTTTTTTCTCTGTATTTAGTGAGAGGAGGAGACATGAGCTGGAAGAAATATTGCTTGACTACTTAAGATCAGAGGAAAGATTGTAAGTATGAAAACATTATTTCGAACCTTACAAAAAGATATGAATAGTACATATCTTATCAAGAAACCTAAATGATAAATATATTATAATTTATCTTATCCTTCACCAGTATTCATATAGAACCCATTAAAATAAAATCATTGTATATATTTAGACAAAAATGCTGATAACTCGATGAATGTGTTTTGATGTGCATTGCTTCATACAGCACAGTTTTCAGGGCAGAAAAGAAATACTTATCTTCTTTCACTACGGTATTGTATTTATTGTGCTTTCATTTGTTTTACTTTGAGTAATTATTTGTCTTTTTTTCCTTTTATATATTTTTTATTATTGTATTGTCTGTATTTTAGTGACACAACTTTTGATGCTACTTTAGTTTATTTACTGTATCACAGATATAATAGGCATTCTCCAGTAAAAATGTTTATTTTTAGGACAAATAAGTAAACTAGTATACTCACTCATTGATGATTTGGTGATACTTACTGTGTCATCTGTTTCTTTTTAAGTGCTTGAGAACAGGATGATGGCTCGATTAAATGCTTTTATAAAAATAAAGAATTTTGATATGAGGCCATGATGGTCAAGGGTGTGTGAGAATTTAGTAGATCGGCATTTATCATTCATTTTAAAATTTCAGCCATCATTATCCATTTTCGCCCTTTGCTAGTTACAAAACTCCATCTTAGCTGTGGAGAATCCATTAGTACTACTGTAAAGTGGCCTTTGACACATATGCAGTGTTTTAGTTTGTCTTGTACTATGCACAGTGACGAGCAATTAGTTATACTAATAAGCTAGCATTAACCTATTTATAGTAATGTTTGACCTATTTGTAACGGGTCTCTATTTATTTCCATAAATACAAATTCAGTGCAGCCTTTTCTCAAAAAGAGAGAGAGAGAGAGTAGCAAAGCTGTCCGTTTCATGTCTGTCTCCTGCTCACAGGACTAAGTTGAAGTGTGCCAAGATGCGCTGCTATTACAAGGAGCTGCGCGAGAGAGAGCAGCAAGCAAAGACACGCAACCTTGAGCTTCTTGGAAATGTGGAGAACTTGGCATCAAAAATGAAAGAATTCTCCATTGATTGTAGCAGGCTACTTCAAAAGAGGGTAACAACCTTGGGCAGCTTCATTTGTCCCAATATTCATCATATGCGCTTCTTAAAACAGTATTGTTGTGCATATTTCACCGTTTTTATCATTGAATATTTACGTTTGATTTGGTTTAGACCAAATACATCAAATCAAACTGTCACTTTGGCAGCCCAGCCTGTGTTTTGGTTGTATTTTATTTTGCGTTATTCTCATGTCAAAACACATGTTTGCGTTGTTCTGATCATAGACGTGAAATGAAATGTGAAATCTTGTGTGTTATACTTGCCATGACATGCAGTGACCCAAATGACAGCTGCTCAGTACCAAAAATGTTAGTGTAGACTGAATATTTGTTTTGTATTTCCAAAAACTTTTGAGGCACTGATTTTTTTTTCTCCAGACATATATTCTGAGCCTCAATTAGACCATTGCCATAATCCTGTAATTGTCTGTCTAATTGTCTTCCAGTGTTTAAACATTCGCACTTGTTGTTTGGGAACAATCATAAACACTCCAGCACTCATTTATCACTGCACACAAGTGAGAAAAAGAAAACAACAGCTCTGTCAGATTGTCACTTAAAACTGAACAGTGCTCCACAGCTTAATATCAAATTAGACAAATTGTTTAATTACTCCACCACAAATTAATCGCCCTGTATTCAGATATTGAAGTGCCTCTGAATTTCTCTTTTTGTGAAAAGAACCCGTTTTCCTACTTTTTGTGTGTGTGTGTGTGTGTGTGTGTTTGTTATATTTTTTGTTGCTGCAATGGTTGCTTTGAATTACAGTTGGAAGAGATACCTGCTAATCTAACTGCCAATCAAGGAATATCACTTTGATTTTTATTACACTAAATTGATCCTTATTACTTAATTGCTCAAATTCACACCATGACCTCAACACATCACGCTCAAGTCTAAAACACTCTTTCTCTTTACCTCGCTGATGTTTTTTCTTCTCCACCCAGATATTAACAGTGCTAAGATTTGTCTGCTTGTAGCTGTGTTATCACGTCTAAATGGGTGAAAATGGTTTGTTACTCTGGTCCCTTTTGGGAGTGCAGACATTGTCTTATGAGAATGAAGTGGGAGGTTGGAGGTAATCCCAGTGCCCTCATCTCTGCCGTTGGTTAACTCGCCAAACTGATTAAGAGCCTTTGGCAGGCACTATTTAGGACACTCACAATGGAATACACACACTGATTAGTGCTACGTTTAGGGGCATAAACATATTTTTCTCTTCCATTTCTTTTTTTGTAATATTTAATGAAAAAAGGAGGTTATGGATTTGATTAAATTGTAATTTCCTGTGTACTTGTCTCATAACTGAGGTCACTGCAGAGGTTTTTGTTTGTTTGTTTTAAGAACTAGGACAAACTGTAAGTTCTATAAGAAAATGTTTTAGTCGTTTACATTGTTGAAAATAATCTATGTTAGTAATGATTTGACTTGAATTAATTTCAGTTGGAGTACAATAATCATATTACCAGACTGAAGAAAGACCGGAAGAAAATGGGGAGCAGGGGGGAATCAGAAGCGGACGAGGTAAGAGAAAATGATCGTGTCATCTATGGAAATTACAGTTCAGTGGGGAATTTACAAAGCTATCTGTGTGCCTTTGATAAAACTGCAGTGCTGTGATGGGATCCAATGGAAGTGTGTCGTTTTTTCAAAAGAAGAGAGTTGAGAGTTGTAGAGAAAAATACCACAACCATTATTCAGCTCAGCCTCCCTCTTCAGGAGACACTTTTGACAGTTTATATGGGGTATCAGTGTTCAAAGGCCACAATTAATTTATAATCAAAAGCAAATTGGAAAGTGCTTGAAGTAATTACTGTTTTGCTCAAATGACTTCAAATGACTGCTTTGGTTTAACAAAGGAGTATCACAGTCTTAAAACAAAATGATATTACACATTTTAAAAGGCTATTTAAAATGAGGAAAAAAAGAGTAAAGGAAAGAGTATTGCAGAAGCCCCTAATGCAATCCAACTGACCGTGTGTCATTTTTCTTTGTGATGGTCTGCAGTGTTTATTTCACGTCATGTGTGTGACAGCTAAAACAATATGCGTCCAAACTCTTTCTGTCAGTCCCTCGAATAAAAGTCGCTGTTATGTAGATTGCTCGGCGGCGGTCGTGAGGCTGTCCATTTTTCTCGTCGTATCTGTAGTGCCGCAGGTGTCTAATCCTAGCTGCTTTGCCCACACTGACGATGTAGTTCAAGCCTGTGGCTGTAGCTTTCCCTCTCTTCAAGCGACTCGAGCTCTCTTGGATGAAATGTGGAAGACAGCTTATAATGACTTAGAGCATTCCGTCTAGAGCAGTCACTTGTGACTGTGCCGCATCCCACCCCTCCCAAATCCCCCCCCCTCCCTCCAGCCTGCCGATATTGTAATGAGCAGAGATGGGAGGAATCACTCCATTATGCATAGGCGTCACCACTGGCTGCGTGCATGTCCCCGAGGCTGCAGCATTCATTAAGGGGAGCTTACCAGCCTGAAAGCTGGGAAGCCATGATAACGGGATATGATTTTCATATTTAATATATTCCTTGGAAGAGCTGGCGCGTGCCGCAGATTGATAGAAGAATCAATTGCTACTTTAGCGAAACACTTTCTACTTTGCCCTGCAGCTAGCGATGGAATCACTCAGCCAAGAAATTAACTTTTCCTCTCACTCCATTTCTTTTTTCCTTTCTTTCTTTCTTTTTTTTACTTCTACACTGGATCTGCCAGACAGACTGCGTGGTTTACAGTGGATGTTATTAAGCAGCTAACAGGCTGGTATTTAAGACCCTTATCAGAAAAGAAACAGATGCCATGTTTTTTTTTTGTTTTTTTTTATGAGTTGATTTTTTTTTTCTGTACCCATCCGGCACTCTTCCTCCGTAGTGCAGTATTTCTGTCATGAAACAGAGTTTAGGAGCAGAGGATTGTTAATAAGATTAAAAGTTAAGCCACTGATCTCAGTGCACTCAGCTGAACAGACAGTTGGAAGAAAATCTAACCTTGACCAAAGAAATCCTAGTCAGTCTGTAAAAAGCCACAAAAATGATACCTTGAAATATTTTGATTAAAGTTTATTTGAAAAGAAGCCACTGTAACCTGAATTGTCAAGGTTGGGTTTTGGGGCCAAGGACTAGTGGAAGTAAAGCATGAGAGAATGATATATCAGAAATGTAGCTCCCACTTGCTGGCAATAAGGTATCCTTGACCACCCAATTAATTTTTCACTTTTTAAACCTCTTGACTCAGTGTTCTTGACATACCTTTTTTTGTTGTCTGCAGTTTTACTTTCTTTCATTTTCATGAATATAGAAAAGTAGTATATCACAATTTTACAGATATATTTGAAAAATATTTAACTTTTTACATTAGTCAAAATATTCAGAAACTCTTCCCATATGTATTCAAAAGGACATGCCTCAAAGGGTTACTGTAATTCCCCTTAAAATATTAGCTTACCCAAAAATTCTCTCACATTTGTGTTTTTCCAAACCCATAAGACTTTCTTTTCTCTGTTGTACATAAAAGGAGATTCTTGCACATGACTTGTGTACAGTATTCAAAATCTGTCATAACCGGTTGCTACGTATATGTTGTGTTCCACAGGAAAAAAGAAAATCATAGGTTTGGATGGTGTGCTATTTTAGAGCTATTGATATACTATTGTAGTTTTTGTTAATATTTGAATACATTTTTTATTATTATTTATTTATTTAACGTTTTTCTTAGGGTCTAAGAAAGATCAGCAAATCAATCATTGTTGGCTGTTCCGCAGTCCAAAAAGAAGTCAAAAGGTGATCGTTTTTTTCGGTAGTAGGCCCAAAATTGTGGAACAGTCTCCCCCTTTATATTCGGCAGGCTCCTTCTATAGAGGTTGTTAGGTCTCAGTTGAAGACACATTTTTTTAGTCTGGCTTTTGAAGTAGGGAAATTTAGATTATGGGAACCCTTACAATTGTCTGTTTTATTTGTAAGTTATGTGTGTGTATTTGATGTTTATTCTTAATGTTTGTGAAGCACATTGGGCAACAAAGTTGCATTTAAATGTGCTGTATAAATAAATAGAAGTTGAAGTTTCTAGATTTGATAAAGTTTTAGTTTTCATTATTCGCTTATTTAGTTTATTTTAATTATTTCAACTTAAACCAAACAAAAATAAGTAATGCTGGCAACTGGCTGAAATAATTGTTTTTATATTTTATTTAAATATTTAAAATATACAGTATATTTTATATGTATTTTGGTTAATGATTGTTTTATTTCAAGTAATAAAATAGTTCTTTATGGTTTTGGTTTTAGTCTTAGTTTGGAACAACATAAAGGTAAAATTTAAATTTTTACGTGAATTGCCATTAACTCCTGTCTTCAATTACTTACATCCACCATATATTGTTTGACTTGCACAGCTCCCGAGCAGGTTCCAGCTTCCCAGCATACAGGGATCATCACAGAGTGCTGTCATCTTCACGGGTCACCATACCTCCAACGGCTCATCAAGAAATGATGGTGTCACAACCACACGTTCACCATCTCAGACAGAGCTGATACCTAATCATCCTTCACTCTCTCCTCTACAAAGTGGCCTTTGTATGCACTCCCATGTTTTAAAAGCCAGTGGCATTGTCATTTTATCTGATGACATTCTAAACTCAGGTGATTTCCTTGAGGAGAGACATTTGAGTGACGTGCGTGAAAAGCAGATGGAGTCTGATTGGGACGTCTCTCAGAGGGCAGGAGAGCGGCATAGATGTGAAGAACTAAACTCACCTCACACGACCCTGAAGGAAGCTGAAGTGTCCTCTCTATCTGTGACCGCGAAGAAGCCTGCAGACATTGTGTCATTAGAGCGGTATCTGAACCGCAGTCCTTCCCCAGATGCCACTGATCCAAGAGATTCCTCACAGTACATGAACTCTGGAGGTGAGGATGAGGAAGGTGACTCCACGCCAAGACATCAAGATCTTTCAGGTTTGAATTTTCTGCTTAATTAACTGCAATTCTACATTGTGATTAAGCAGATTTATTGATATGACGTGACACTTTTTTTTTTGATTAGCCCATTTTAAGAATTATACATAATCATCTACACATTTCAGATGACACCAACAGCAGACATCACGCTTTGAGAGGAGATGTTGTAATTCAAGAGCAAAGTGTAATACCCTTTCAAACCAAAGGTGGCACACACAAGCAGGTCAACACACAGGAATCTGGAAGGCTTCACTCTCTCGAATCCCCCAACAGGTACAGTTGCTTGGATTGTATGACTAATTTCTTCCTTCTGAACACAGCCAGAAACTCTATGGACCCAAAGACTGGCCCTACTGAATGTTTGCTACTCCAAAATAGATTGCTCATTATCGATGCAATCACAGTATTGTATTCTCTAATCTAAGTTATCGCTTGTCTGTTCTGTAGATGCCTCTGATTATTACTCTAGAAGAAATGTTGTGATTTGTAAGTCACAAAAAAATGGAAATTGCAATGAGTGAAATCATTTATCAAAAAAAAGAATAAATGTAGGGCAAGGAACTTGGTTCTGTTGAGTGGATTTTGAAACTTGGGACAACTTTTGAAACTTCAAAAATAGATGCAAACATGCGGTCACTTGTGGAGGGCCAAAGTTTAAGCAGACTGATTAAGAAGTCCGGCATACGTCAGCAGAGAGAAATGTGTCGTTTTCACTGGAAGATCGAGTTTGATCATTTTGATTAAACATTATGAGGTCCAAAAGAAAAGAAAAAAACATACATGGAAGAATCGTTCACAAAAATGTATTTTGAATTTGTATTTCACACCGACTTTAAATTTAGATGTAAATGCCATTATGTTCTTGAGATTTAAGGTTTGCTAAAACATTTCTTTATTGCATTAGCATGCCCAGATTAATTACAAATAAGTTTTATAAACTGATTTATAAACATCCCTGCAACAAGATTAAAGTTTTTTTTTTTTTTTATATATATATAAATATGTTCCTTGAGGTTCACCTATAATGTTCATAAAAAAAAAACGAAAACAGTCATTTGTAGCCAAAATGATCCTCTGTCTGAAATGATCTGTTTTAAGGATGCGGCTCTTTTAACGCTTTAATTGCCTGGAAAGGCAATTACATGGGAAAAAATATTATTGTCACCACTATTGCACATGCTGTCAGATCCAATGCAATAATGGCTACTTCATCTTTCAACAAAAGTTTCTTTGTGAACTCTTTTTTACACTCTGCTTCGTTTGTAAAACAGTCTGCAGTCAAATGTTCCAAACAAACATATAATCCTCAGATGATATCTGGGATGCCATTAAAAATAACCTATCCACTGTTCCTGATGCTTCCTTCTGAAGGCTGTACAGACGCAAACATGTTGTTTAAACAGGACGAGTCAAAGCTAACGCTCCTGTACTCTTCCGTTTGTCCTATTGTCAGCAGTAGCTCAAGCGTGTGTCATAAACTGAATGCTCATTTGTATACTGTATACAGTGTAGACAGCGTCAGTACTTATAATGGGTTCTGTTTGCTTTTTCTATTTATTGGTGTAGCCAGGTGCCAGCTATTTAGTTGACTAAAAGCAAGTGGGTGTGGCCAGTGGTGTGATGATGTAAACTAATCGTCACTAGGTGTGTCCGACTTAAAGGGGTCATATGATGCAATTTCAAATTTTCCTTTCTCTTTGGAGTGTTACAAGCTGTTCGTGCATAGAAAGAGATATTCTTTATAAAAGTTAAGACTTGTCCACGCCCTCCTAAAACGCCTCGTTTAAACACGCCCCCACATGTCTACGTCACTGTGTGGGAAGATTTGCATAACACCGCCCAAATGTTCACGCAAAGAAAGAAGGCGTAACGTTTATTCTCGCTGTAGTATTGTTGTTGCCGCCATGTCGTGGAGACTGTAAGTACGTTTTTTATATTTAAAGAATTTGCCACTGACGATTCAAACGCGAGTTTTGAGCAGTGTAGAGTAGCGCTTGTGGTTTGTCTTTTCTCAGATCACAAATGCAGACATGGTTTTATGTTTATGCAACGCGTAAAAAGACAGTATAAGTCATTATAATCAGTAATTATGTCCCCACTGGATGCAACAAATGCCTCATTTGTAATGAGTTTTATTGGTGTTGTCTCATCGCGCCGGGACACGGCATCACAATATGGTAAGGGGCATAACATTTCCGTCACACGCTTGAGGTATTCAGCCAATCACAAACGCACTGGATAAGCTGGCCAATCAGCGTACACCTCGCTTTTCAGACCGATGAGCTTTGTAAAATTCGACGCGTTTCAGAAAGGCGGGGCATAGAGGAGAAACAATAATGTACATTATGTGAAAAATCATGTGTTTTTTAACCTTAAACCGCATAAACACATTGCATTACACCAAATACACAACATAATATTCTTTTTAGCAACATCATATGACCCCTTTAAATTGCACTGCACAGACCGATCTGTGGATGACAGCCATGGAGAGATATAGGGAGCAGACATCTCTGTATGCTTTTGAATTACTCTTGCGGTACTTTGATGTCATACATGATCAGTCTGTGCTGTGCGATTAAAGTCGAACACACCTGCAGTATGCTGTATCCCAATTCGCCTACTTATACTAGGCCCTAAAAGTATGTACTCTTTTTGTGCATAAAAAGTACATACTTTTGAGTATGTAGCAGAATAGTAAGCAAGCTTTGGGACATAGTCATAACTGTGTCTTTAATTAGTTAAAGCTGGAATACACTACACAACTTTTAAAATCTGAAGAGATTTTAAAACGCTAGGCATCATACATTTACCGACTTTGTAAACAGTCACAAAGGAAATTCTAACTGGAAGTAGTAGACCATCCGGGAATCTTTGGCATACACTTTTTTTTTTTTTTAACATGCTACGATTTGGGACATACCAATTCTGTTTTCAAATACTATTTAGGACGGATAATATGCGAATTTGGACGCAGCCCAAGACTTTAAAGTTGTTCCAATCACAACAGACTGATGCAGAAATGTGCACCTTGTTGCTAGGAGACCAGTGTTGGGCAAGTTACTTCCAAAATGTAATACATTATATATTACTAGTTACTGTCTTTTGAAAGTAATTAGTTACATTACAATATTACTGTCTCTGAATTGTAATGCGTTACACTACTTTTGAGTTACTTTCACCAAAATATCCACATAAGTATTACAAAATGCCAAAATGTAGTTTATTGCTGCTCATTCTACATCTAGTGGAGGGTAATGTGGTAGGTCTATATAGCATAAAATTATAAAATCATATTTAGATACCAGTATAGGTCTACGTTAGGTTAAACACAGATAAGCACAAACCACATTATTACATTCATAAATAACACCGGTAAATAAAGCTAAATGTTATAATATACAAACAATAAACACAATAGGCCTACCTAGCCTATAGGCTATTTTGAACAGTTTCAGAAGAAAACAAGAATGTAGGTCTACATTAATGTTACGTTGTAGTCTAGGTTAAAAAGGATAAGCACAAATCGCATTATTACATTCATAAATAACACCGGTAAATAAAGTGAAATTATCATGTACAAACAATAAACACAATACCTAACCTATAGGCTATTTTGAATGGTTTCAGAAGAAAACAAGAATGAAAAATATAAGTTGCTAAACAAGCCAAAACAAATTAGGCTGGCTAATTCAATGCAAAACTGAAAGCAAATGGCGTTCTCGCGCAGCCTACCTCTCTCATTCGGCATTAATCCAATTAAATGTGTCCATATTTGCGATGTATTTGAATGCAAAACTATTATTTATTATGTAAACCAGGCTTAGCTTAAAAAACATCCTCCTCACATGAGCAAATGTGTGTTTGGCCTGAGCTCAGGCTGAACGGCATGGATTGTAACTACGCAGTATGCACTATTTAAATTACCCAGTGTATCTAGGCTATATGTTTGGTTGACTGTATTTTATTCTGATAATGAACAGGCTGCAACATTTGCAATGTTGTATGTGTGTGCGTGAGGCGCTGGCGCGATCGAACAGCGGAAACAAACAACAAAAAAATATTCCGTCATTTTTGGTCATAGAGTTAATTCGAAACTGCAACGTGTTTACTTTTATTTCTGTCATCTCGGTTTCCTTTCCGTGGACTTTCTTTCGTAGAGCGCTGCGCCACACAAATAGCCTATGAACCAAACTCAGCAGCACATGTCTCAGTCTTTTCCTTTCGTTTTGTTAATCTGTTAATTAGGCTATTTAAGTCAAATATTTCGCATATTCATTCATTTTTATAGACTATGATTTAATAAAAACAGATTTTGTTATTTTTAGTTAAACTTATTTTTGTTGCTTGTCTGCGCTCGTCCGCCACCTTTTTTCTCTTCTCCGACCCCGCAGCTCTCTCCGATAACTCGTGCTATTTCTCCATGTTGAGAGTTTGGTGTCGCACATATTGCACCTGACTATGCATTCTTATCCTTTTCTCCGATAAACTGAAAATAACAGGAGTATGTCCATCTCACAAATGTAGAATCCGTCTCTGCAGTCATCCATTTAATTCCAGCAACAGGAAATAGACAAACTATTTTACCCGCGGAATTTTTTTCTCTGCTGCTGTTTTGCGGTGTTGGTAAATTCACCACTTAATTTTGAGTTAAAATGTTGTTGTAACTTGCGTTACTGAGATTGTAACGAGTAATAATATTACCCAAATTGTATTAGTAATGCGTTATATTACTGCGTTACAGCAAAAAGTAATATACTACTGTAATATTATTACTTTTGTAATGCGTTACTCCCAACACTGTAGGAGACGCATGACAAATGAAAACTTGTTCTAAAACCGTCTGAAAACATTAAAACATGTTTGATATCCTCCCGACTGGATGGAATCAAAGTCTGAAGCTAATAAATCGGAGTCTATGACCATCATACACTACACGATTTTCTATTAAATCTGTCAACTGAAATCTGCAGACTGGCTCTGACTTTTTGCAACTAGACTGTAACTTCTCCAGACTGTAAATCAGCGGAAAATCGGGGAGAAAATTGTGTAGTGCATTCCAGGCTTTTCGTGCATTCTATCAGCGTTTAAATTGCCCTGTCAATCATATTGTCACAGTTATCATCATCCACATTGTTTAATTTGATTTCCTACCGTATTTTAGAGAAAAGAAGAGGCACGTTGATCTGCCAGTCGCGGGTCAATCATGCCGAGAACTCTCCTCATGTGTCTGAATGATGCATTTAAAAGTTAATGACCAAACGTATCTTTATAAAAGTTCACAATGTTGTTGCAGATGAAATATAACACGTATAACATTAAATAAATATTTTCATTAGGTTATATATTGATCATTTATCGTTCAAATCCCTTTCTCTACCTGTCCAACGGTCTAGCATATCCACCATGTTTGTAGTTTTTTTAAACACTTTTTATGCGTGTTTGCAGTTCTAATTGAATCCTAGATCAATGAGCAATTGGTTTTGAGCAATATTAGCTGTTAGAGTATGCATGGATCTGCACTTCAATTTTCTACAGGAAGTAGTCAACCATCCGGGTACCTTTGGAATGCTCATTTCAACATACTTCTAATTGGGACATTAATTCTAATTTCGAATTCTATTTCGGACGGATAACTGGGTTGCAGCACTAATGTCTTGCATTTGAGTCAGTCACATGCAAATGCCCTTGTGATGTCACAGATTTCACAACCTCCAAGTGAGCCAATTTTGGAGCTTGATTTAATAAATGTTCTTTTTATACTGAGGAGGACATTGACAGAGGGTACAAAAATCTCTTATGTCAAACAATCAAGGAAAATTAGATTTGTCATTAAAGTACTGTTTAAGTTTTAAGGATGGTTGGTTAGTTTTATTAGAAAACAAGACAAAAGAAAAAAAAATGAAAGAAAAAATAAAAAGCATGTTGTATTAAGCATGTTGAAATCACTGAATTGTAGAGCTGTTAGGAAAAGGGAAAGCTAATACAGTCAGTAGTAGAGTTTCTGCAAAAAGTATAACCACAACAACTGGGAGATCATTTATCTGTGTGTGGTTTTGTTAGATGGGAATGCGTGTACATGTGCACATTGGTGTACAGCTATAATGAACTGGGGTTCTGCAGCAAGCAACCTCACTCAGTGGGGCTCAGTTGTGACTTTAGAGCACCTTGTAAGGCTCGGACCCCGAATCCAACATTATTGTCCTAATCCTAGATAATGCTTTAAGGGAGCAATTTTCTCCTCGGGAGATTTGACCCCAAGTCCCAGTAGACTCAACTATTTCTTGACTTCATTATTATATTATTATTATTATTATATTTTTTTATATCTAATTATTGTATAGTTATATCTAATTGTATTGCTTTCTGATTTCAGAATGAATTAGTGACTAACTTTATGTGAACATTATTGTTTCCAGTAAATGGCAGTGCTTATCGTTTGCCCTGATATTATAATAACATATTGAAGAACCGATTATAGATTAACTGCCAATAAATAAATAAATACATATCGGTTTAAAAATATTAGTCAAACTAAATGTATCTATCTCCACTTAATAGTATTCATCTACAGGACAAAAAACACTTTGTGGATTTCAAGATTACAGCTAAGATTTGCCAATGTGTTGTCCCTTGAACCCCTTCGTAAGACATGCTCCTGTGGTTATGGACAGTACTTTTGAAAAAGAGAATGGAATGATATGCATCAATTTCAACTTTATAACCCTCCAGGACAATGTGATTTAAGATTTATACTAAATACTCCAGCTATATCCCTTGAGCTTTTGTCCTAATCCTAGATAATGCTTTAAGGGAGCAATTTTCTCCTCGGGAGATTTGACCCCAAGTCCCAGTAGACTCAACTATTTCTTGACTTCATAGAATTTTCTGAAGAATGAAAGTGTTGGCGTCATGAAGGCTCAGGCGGATAGTATATATACATTTTATAGTATATATACAATATACTATTTATGCTGTATATTCAACATAATGGAAATATATACACATCACCTACAAATGGAACGTTTGAAAACGAATAAACTGTTATATAATCTAAATATAAAAATACCTGTCATATCATATATATAATTGAATGCACATATAAAAGTCAGTTCATTTGCATTTTTACTATAAAACATTAAAAAATATATCTACATGTGTGAATACTTATATGCCTGTTAGTCTATATGTATAACTCATTATCTTATCCTTTTATTTACAAATTTCTCCTTTTTGACACAATATTAAATTAAAATTAAATAGAGCTTTTTGCCATTCATTCATTCATTCATTCATTCATTCATTCATTCATTCCAGTGCATACGTGGAGTGGAGTATCCACTTAAATGAATTGGTTGTATACATACATAGCACAAAGGTATGCATCCAAATTCTGCATGGCAGAATTTTTTGGCAGAATCATTTGTTTGCTTCATACATAATAATAAAGGCTCTGTGATCAAATGAGATGTGTATCAAAACAAACATCCCCTTCACTTTAGATGCTAATGTGCATGCAAAGCCAGTGGTTCCTTATGGAGGTGATTGTAAAGTGTTTCCTCGTAATTTAAGACCTTTTAATAGATTTAAATTAGGGCTGGGCGGTATATCGAGTTTGTACGATATTTCGATATTTTCTTTATAAGCGATTCGATATGAGGCAATACCGTTTATATCGATATACAGTAGGGATGGGAGAAAAAATCGATTCTCAGATGCATCACGATTCTCTCTTCACCGATTCTTTTTTTTTTATTTTTTTTATTAGCAAACAAGTCAGAATGAAAACAATGTAACATCTCAATTCAACATCATCCAGCCCCCCCTCCCCCCTCCCTCTTCAACCCTGTGGTCTTTACAATGGGGAGCACACTGAATACATAATAGAGTTAACAGAAAAAGTCACAGGGATCATGAAACATGAACTCTCTTCACCGATTCTGAATCGATTCTGATTCTGAGCATGGTTTTTCCCCGCATATGGCACATGTGCACTAGAGACAATCGCGGCGGGCTTCATTGCACAGAATATGCGCTGTGAGACACGTGCGCATTGCTTGACAGTGTGTGCTTCCGCCCGCCGTTATTTCAGTATTTTACTTTAAATATGCTTTCATTTATGCCGTTTGGAATGCAGTGCGTATAAGATGCACAAAACTCACGTACTGACAGACTTTCATGTGTGCTTTGTGTTTGATGTCCTGAAATTTCTGTCAGAAGTGCATGAGTCTTCTGCTTTGGGATTCTCCGCTAAACTTCACAGACTTCAGTGAGCGAGCGCCGCCGCGCGCATGCGTGCCAAACATACAGAGCTCAATTAAATAGGAGTGCAATAATTCTGACTGATACATTTCGCTGAAATAATGTGACATGTAGAATTTTAAACCTACAAGTAAGTCATACGAAATTGATGTAAACACAGTCAGTTATGTTTTCAGAACAGGACAAAACATCTGATATATCGAAATAGAAATGTCCATTAGTGTGAATCGGTGTGAATGCAGCCTGTTAAAGCTGCCACTGTCTGTGATTTCATCAGTAAAAGTGACGTGACGTGACCTGTGGCCAAGTATGGTGACCCATACTTGGAATTAGTGCTCTGCATTTAACCACCGTGGGCAGCCATTTTTTTTGCTGCGGCGCCCGGGGAGCAGTTGGGGGTTCGGTGCCTTGCTCAAGGGCACCGCAGTCGTGGTATTGAAGGTGGGAGAGAGTGCTGTACAATCCCTGCCGGTACGAGACTCGAACCTGCAACCTTTGGGTTGGGTTGAGTCCGACTCTCTAACCATTAGGCCACGACTTCCCCATAGTAGAATTTTAAACCTACAAGTAAGTCTATTTTTATGATAGCACTGACTATAAAGTGACTGTAATGGGGTCATCAAAATAGCCTAACACAACTCTGTCCTTTTCTAATTTATGTTCATTTTTAGTTTAGTGAATTTAACTTCCGCTTTAAAAGCCTTATTTTTGTTTTTAGATTGCAATGTTACAATGTTAGAATGAAATGAGGACAAAACATCTGATTTATCGAAATAGAAATGTGCATTAGTGTGAATCGGTGTAAATGCAGCCTGTTAAGCTGCCATTGTCTGTGATCTCATCAGTAATAATCAAACAGCAATAATGCTGAGGAAAAAAGAAAAACCCATAACTATGATTGTCTGTAAACTTTTGGATAGCCTAATTAAAGAACACCTTATTTTTAAAATAAGTAATTATTTTAAAAAGTAGCCTGCTTATATAATTTAATTTAAAACAAATAAGTAAAATTTGCACAAAATTGATATCTTAAAAGCCTTATTTTTGTTTTTAGATTGCAATGTTACAATGTTAGAATGAAATGTGACTTTAACCCTTTTTTGCACATAATATAAAGGCTTACATGGTTCATTCACTTTATTTGTTTTCATAGCCTTTAATATGTATTGTTTTGTTGGACAACATTGGGCGGTAAGTTAAATATATTTGGATTTAAAAAAATATGTATATACTATATATATATTAAATACAGATTTTTTAAATCCAAATACAAAAACGAAAATACCGAGATATATACTGTATATCGCAAATCGGCCAAAAAATACAGAGATAAGAATTTTTGCCCATATCTCCCAGCCTTAATTTAAACAACATTTTATTGATGACACCCACCACTTGGGCTACTACGTTATTCAATTTTTGTTCATGTTGTCTATGATAAATGAATATGGTTGGTAGTGACCTCTCCAGCATGTTATTTGTCATTGTGAATGTTTGCTGTTGAACATGAATGTGAGAGTTTGTGGCCTTGTGAAGAAGCCAGGCTAAGAACAAAGCTCTTGTAAAATTATTTTCTGTGTAAGCGAGAAAAGGAGAAACCATTAGTATCAATCTTAGCATTTAGTAAATGCCGTGTTGTGCATGTTGTGATGTGAAAGTGGAGTCAAGGCTATCGTGCGCTCAGGTCTACAGAGGAGAGTGTATCATTGTATTCTTTTGAGCGTTCTCTTCATGAAGCTGACCACTCAGCCTCTCATATGACGGCACGAGTTTGTGTTTTCAAAGATCTTGAATGTGCTCCAGTTGATCTTTCGAATAACCCATTGTAATTCTACCTTTGTAAAAGGAGAGACCAGCACTAAAACACCCTGTAATGGATCCAGTGTGAAGCCCTTTCACGTATGATGCTGAATTTGTAATGACTCTGTATCTTCACCGATTGATTTGTTAACATATTTGCTTCTCAGTATTTTCATGCTTTATCTGAGTCACATCAGTTCCCTTGTTGCATTCTATTTCTAAGGAGTACTAAAATATATTCTAGAGGAACCATTATTGTTGTTATGGAGAAAACAAATAGTTGAAATATAGATAACATGCTCCTCCTAAATGGCCTCAAGAGCAAACACCTATGGATGTTGCCAACAATACTCTGTAATCAGCTGCTGTTTGGGTGTGTTTGGTGTTTTGAAGAGCCCCGGTGAATAAACTAGGGGGGGAAGATGATGACGGAGCAGAGGGATGTATGGGGGGAGGCTGTTTCAGCCGCTCTGAAGAGGACTTTGCCCAGATGGATTGTGCTCGACAGAATGTTATGGATATAATTCATACAGGCAGCTTAATCAGGGTGTTTCCAGGAAACAACCTTCCAAAGAGAGGCAGCGATTGTTTGGTGGCCTCTGACCCCAGGGCCCATTATAGATTGTCATAAATTATTTTTGCCCATTTTATATGGTGGGGGTTTCAGGATTTGGGTCTAGGTTTTGCAGAAGCTATTCTATAAGGGCCACCCAGTGCTTAATACATCAGTGTGAGAGATATGGATCCGCTAGGACAGCGGTTCTCAACCTTTAAAAAAAAAAAAATTTTCTAAAAAATGTTTCTAAAAAATCTTCACAGACTATTGAAGTTGATTATTATTGTCACAATCTCTCTGGGAGGAAACGAGGAGACGCTGGAGTTAACACGAACAATAGTCTTTAATAATCCAATCAGTGGGGTAGAACAGGCAGGACACTCACGTAACACAGGCAAGGAAGACATTCAACAAGTAGACCCAACAGAGATAGACTGCACAGACTAGGACTTAAATACAGGGATGATTGGGGAAACACAGGTGCATGGGATCATAATCAAACTCATTAACAAAACGAGGACAGGAACATGACCAAATAAGGGAACAGAAACAGGGGAAAAACACGACACAGACAGTCCATGATCCTGACAATTATTTTGTGTTTATAATGAGGACTGGTATTATATTTACAGGAGCATTAAAATGTATGGGGCCATTATTTTTTTTTAAGAAATTACTTTAATTCAAGGATCCATTAAATTGATGAAAAAAATGAAATGACAGTGAAATAATTTTTTAAATATTTTTTTATTTACAGAGTTTTTAAGCATGTTGGTGATTTTCATTGCTAAATATTTGGTGACGTTGTTGCCCCAAATTTAAAAATTCCTGTTTAGAATATATCCACAGGGGTATTTTTACAGAAGAGATTTTAGTTTGTTCTTCCGTTCCTGGCAGAGTGAGCGGAGTGGAGCGGTGTGTTTTTTGACTGGAGCGAGGAGTGGATTTTTTGAAAGTCGGAGCGTCATAGTTTTCAGTCACTCCAAGAGCGCTCCACTACCGCTCTATCACGAGCACAATTAATGCCAACAGCCCATAATATAACTGCATTTTATCAAGAATTCACGCATTAAACATCATTAGCTAGTTTGACAGATATGTGGATCACTCAAATCAGAAAGAAGGTGAGGGTTATAATGTCGGTGATGGACAAGTGCAGGAGGTTATATCTCAAGCATGTTTGTGTGTAGCATGTGAACAATCAAAACTGACTGGGTGAATTCACATTTTAAACAGTTTATTGTACAGGTAGCTAATCTCCACTCTAAACTAATATGCTTCTACACTGCACGCACGCACACAACACACAAGCTCGCACATAACGTACAGATTGCGTGCACATAGAAACATTCAGGAGTGCAGAAAATTGTCAACACTGTCCTGCGATTTATCATTTATCAGCTTTCAGTGAAAAAGAATACGCTAATATTTATCTCTTAGTTTTTAGAAAATACCCCGTTTTTGAGAATATATTGAATTTCCTTTTTTTTCTGACATAGTGGACATGGTCATTTTGGCATGTAAATACCACATTTATACATGCAAACGGACGAAATGTAAACCCTCCTTTACTATATTTCATGATTTTGTGAGAATATTTCAAAGTTTGCTTACAAATGCTTAAAAGAAAACTAAGTAATAAGATGGGAAACATATGCTCCTCATTTTCAAAACTATTTTAGTGCTGTCCTGATTCATATCTTCGTTAGTCCATTAAATTTCAGATCTTGCTTTTTTTGTCAGTGTGGTGTGCCAGCTATAATAATAAGAAAAAAATGTTTTTTGAGCAGCAATCAGCATGATTTCTGAAGGATCGTGTGACACTGAAAGCTGGAGTAATGATGCTCTCCGAACACCCCCTGGGGGGCGGTACCACCCCCATTGAGAAACACTACGCTAGGACAAAATGAGCCACAGACAGTACTTCACATTCCTACAGTCAATGCCAGAGAAATGCCTCTAATTTAAAACCAGAGCAATATTGTTAGTATAATAAGAATAAAATGGTTAATTTAAGTTTTTTTTTTTTTTTATGTGCGATTTTAAAGTTTTTAATATTCTTATTCTTAATACACATTCCTGATCTTACTGTGCATGATTCATCCGTACATAAAATTCAGAAAAAGAAAAAATAAATAAGTGGTTTGCGATTGCAGCTCCATGTAGCTTTGTTTTTCTGTTGGAATCTCTGTCTTACTATCAATCTCTGTTGTTTAATCTGCTAAAATATAACTGCATTCTCGCCATATTTCTGATGTTATCTATTATACTAATTTGACACTATTCGCTTTTTGATCTAAACCGCTAGCGCAGTTAACATTCTGTTAGCCTGTAAGCTTGACATTCGCGCCTACAGTTTCTTTTATCTCTTGCTCTTTCTTTTCTCTTTCTCACTCCGTTTTTTTCACGACTTTATCAAACAACTGTGGTAAGTCGGAATCATTCAACAATCACTGTAAGTAATGGCTTCTTCTCCTGTTATCGTCACTTGCACTCTTGCCGCATGTATAGTGTAGCCTTCTCTGTCAGCGGTGAGTGATTCGCATGTGATAAATGCAGGGAAATAGTTAGGCTGACAAAGAAGATTTCAGAACTAGAGACACGCATCCAAACGTTAATTGAGGATAGTAAGAATGTGAGGGCCTCAGATACGGCTTTGGATGCGACTAGCTTAGCGAGTCCCATACATAAGTCGGTTCCAGTTGCAGAGCCCCCGCAGCAGGGCGATTGGGTAACTGTGAGGCAGCATAGTCGCGGGACAAAACACCGCTCTTCCATTCCGATCCAAACATTAAACAGGTTCTCCCCACTCAGTGATGCACCCACTGAAAAACTTGATGAAAGTGCCCTAGTTATTGGCGATTCTGTTGTATGGAACGTGACAATAGAGACACCAGCCACCATAGTCCAATGTTTACCGGGAGCCAGAGCCCCTGACATCTTGCAAATTTAAAAGTGCTGGCTAATGTTAAATGTAGATTCACTAAGATTGTTATTCACGTTGACACTAATGATGTTCGACTTCAGAGATCACTAAAAATAACATTAAAGTGGTGTGTGAAATTGTAAGTATGATATCAGACACTGTAATATGCTCTGGTCCCCTCCCGTTGCGACACATTGTGTCAAAGAACACAGATCCTGATTATAATCAGTGGTTCAGTATCTGAGCGCGAGCGCTACATAAACGGATGCCACGTTCTCTGCCTGCCGCGCTCCACTAGCTTGAATATGCTCTGGTCCCCTCCCTGCTTACCGTGGTGACGAGATACACAGCAGACTGTCATTAATAAATGGCTGAATGTCTAAGTGGTGCCCGTAGAATGACATAGGTTTCATAGACAATTGGACGAATTTTTGGGGCAGACCTCACCTGTTAAAAGGATGGTCTTCATCCCTCCAGGGGTGGTGCTGCTCTTCTCTCTAGAAATATTGCACATGTGGCACTTTTCCACTGAACAGTACGGCTAGCTTTTGGGGTTTTTCCACTGTGTACAGTACCTGGTACTTTTTTCAGTACCACCTCGGCTGAGGTCCAAGCGAGCCGTACCGTTACCAAAATGTGACGTGTAAACCCTGCAGATTACTGATAGGAATCGTCACTACCTGCGTCATGGAACTTGTGACATGAGACACTAGACCCGCTAGATTAAATCAGCACAGCCAGCGAGGATCGAATGCAAATTGTTTTGAACGAACTCAACAGTTTCGAACAAGCACACCTTTTTTTAAACGACAAATTCTAAATGATCATGTGACACTGAAAGCTGGAGTAATGGAGCTTTAGTATGAGAGGAAAACAGAAAGAAAAGAAAAAAAAAGAAAGCAGCTCTTTCAAATTCTAGATGTAGTTTTTTTTGTTTTTTTTTGATCAAATAAATGCAACCTTACTGAGCAGAAGAGATTTGTTTCAAAACCATTAAAAAATCTTACTGAACCTTTTTTTTTTTAATGGTAGTATAGGCTATATTTTATTTGTAATATGAACCTATTTTAAAAGCATGTATTTTAACCCAAATATTACAGCCCACAGTAGCCAATAAATAATTTAAAAAATATGTCATTGAATGCCACATGACATTCATGACATATTTGATTTGACTGGACTTTAAATACCACTATCACCAGTTTCCCCAAGGAGCAAAAAAATCCACGTGAATATAAATTAGGCTATATTTATATAGCGTTGAATGAACTCTTGAAATTTGGCATTCAAACCAACCGCAGCCAAACAGCAAACAAAAAGCATTCATATTAATTTTTCTAAACAAGAAAAAAAGCATACTGTGCTTTAACGTGTCTAAATATTTGCTATTGTTTTCATTGGACGTCTGGCAGATGCGCAACAGAAAGCTATGGAAATTATAGTTTAGAAGCGGTAGTACTGATGTAAACTAGCGGCTTACCCTAACTAACACTACTACACCGGGCACGAACATCACAACACGTTGCACACAGATCCTGATTATAACCAGTGGTTCAGTATATGTGAGCTCGAGCGCTACATAGGCCTAAACGGATGCCGCGTTCTCTGCCTGCCGCGCACCACTCACTTGCGCTACCTACCGACAAGTTGACAAACGGATATAGAAAGTGCGCTTTGATGCATCCAGTGTAGAGACGACGTTAGGATCTAGCAGACCATTTTCTTTAAACTAAAAAAAAAGTTTTTTTTTTTTAAATAATGATTTTTGAGATAATTACTCTTTTATTAGTCTTTCCATTAGGATAAACAACTGATTGTTGTACAGAGTTTAGAAGAGATGCTGGTTTTCCGCTGTGTACAGTACCTGGTACTTTTTTCAGTACCACCTCGGCTGAGGTCCAAGCGAGCCGTACCGTTACCAAAATGTGACGTGTAAACCCTGCAGATTACTGATAGGAATCGTCACTACCTGCGTCATGGAACTTGTGACATGAGACACTAGACCCGCTAGATTAAATCAGCACAGCCAGCGAGGATCGAATGCAAATTGTTTTGAACGAACTCAACAGTTTCGAACAAGCACACCTTTTTTTAAACGACAAAATAATGGCTGTTTCATGGTCTGTTGAGGAAGTACAGACATTCCTCTCGTTGATAGCGGAGGAGTGGATCCAGCGAGAGCTTGATGGGACGATGCGGAATGAAAAAAGTTTTTCAGGAGGTCACGGCAGTAGAGGCAGCGCAACTATAACGACATGTCTATAATCCCGCCCACTCTAAAGCTGTACTAAACTGCAGTAGAAATGCAAACCGAGCCTGAACCGTGCCGTGCCGCCCCGAGCTGAGCCGTACCATGCAGTGGAAAAGTGCAAAATACTTAGGGTGTACTCACACAAGGCACAGTTACCTTGAACCGAGGCCGAGCGCGATTATCCCCCCTCTCCACTCCTCCGCTGGCCTGCACTCACACTTGTGCTAGACATTCCGGGCCGGAGCACGCTTACGTCATGTATGAAATAACAGGACGAAAACCACTTTCGCTAGTAGACTGCCTAATAAATTTATCGTTTATGCCGTGCAGCGATTTTCACTTGCATGTATCAGAGGATTATTACGGAGGCAGCTGATGTTAATGAAATAATTTGCAGCTTTACTCGCAAACTACAATTCCTGTTCATCAATAAGGTGAAAACCAGAACTGTTATAAACCTAAATATACTTGATTGAATTAAATTATTGAAAAGTGTACTGTAGTAGTAGTAATAGAAGATATTTGAGGTCGTAATGATGACAGTAGCGCACACAAAATAGTAGCTGTTCCGTGCTCCTGCACGGTAAGAGATTACACTACATGCGTACCGTGCCTGAGCCCAACTGAACCATGCTCTGGCCTACCTCTTCCAAGCGAGCCAGGGACGGCTAAATGAACCGCACTCGGGCACAGTTCAGATTGCCTAGTGTGAGTAAACCCTTAGAGTTTGTACTTGACTAACTGGGGCCCAGGACAGGAAGCAGACAGACTGGCTAAACTGACCGTCTGCTAGACGCCTCACATCACAGAAGTCAGTATATAGAGACACCTTCACCTAGATATCATACTATAGAGACTCTAGATGTGTCCGAAATTGCCCATTGCTTTACTGAAGTATATTATATTTTCCTTTTACAGCTGCAGCCTGAGGAAGATCCTGAAACACACCAGCAAACCCTAAAACAGACAACAGTTTACAGATGTTTTTAAGCGGCAGCAGAACTATGACTAAACTTTTGGGAGAAACTTGTTTATTTTTTTCATACTTTTATTACTTGTGGGAAACTAGAAACACTTTTAAATAAGTATAAAGAATGGCATTGGTTTTGTACATTTAATATTTGTTTAACGTTATTAATAAAAATGTTGTTCAATTAGCATGTTTTTGTGTTTTGCTTTGGTACCGAAATTGGTACCGAGAACCGTGGATTTTCACTGGTATCGGTACCGAATACTGAAATTTTGGTACCGTGACAACACTATTCAGGAGTGCAGAAAATTGTCAACACTGTCCTGCGATTTATCATGTATAAAGTAGTGAAAAATGTGAAAAATAATACGCTAATATTTATCTCTTAGTTTTTAGAAAATACCCTGTTTTTGAGAATTTCCTTGTTTTCCTTGTTTTTCTGACATAGTGGACATGGTCATTTTGGTCTGTAAATACCACATTTATACATGCAAATGGAAGAAATATAAACCCCCTTTACTGTATTTCATGATTTTGTGAGAATATTTCAAAGTTTGCTTACAAATGCTTAAAAGAAAATGAAGTAATAAGATGGGAAACATATGCTCCTCATTTTCAAAACTATTATAATAAGAAATGTTTTTGAGCAGCAATCAGCATGATTTCTGAAGGATCATGTGACACTGAAAGCTGGAGTAATGGAGCTTTAGTATGAGAGGAAAACAGAAAGAAAGAAAAAAAGAAAAGAAAGCAGTTCTTTCAAATTGTAGATGTAGCCTACTGTTTGCCGTTTTTTTTTTTTTTGATCAAATAAATGCAACCTTACTGAGCAGAAGAGATTTCAAAACCATTAAAAAAATCTTACTGACCTTTTTTTCTGAATGGTAGTGTATATTATAGGCTATATTTTATTGTAATATGAACCTATTTTAAAAGCATGTATTTTAACCCAAATATTACAGCCCACAGTAGCCCATAAATAATTTTAAAAATGTCATTGAATGCCACATGACATTCATGACATATTTGATTTGACAGGACTTTAAATACCATTATCAATAGTTTCCCAAGGAGCAAAAAAAGCCACGTGAATATAAATTAGGTGTAAACCCTGCAGATTACTGATAGGAATCGTCACTACCTGCGTCATGGAACTTGTGACATGAGACACTAGACCCGCTAGATTAAATCAGCACAGCCAGCGAGGATCGAATGCAAATTGTTTTGAACGAACTCAACAGTTTCGAACAAGCACACCTTTTTTTAAACGACAAAATAATGGCTGTTTCATGGTCTGTTGAGGAAGTACAGACATTCCTCTCGTTGATAGCGGAGGAGTGGATCCAGCGAGAGCTTGATGGGACGATGCGGAATGAAAAAAGTTTTTCAGGAGGTCACGGCAGTAGAGGCAGCGCAACTATAACGACATGTCTATAATCCCGCCCACTCTAAAGCTGTACTAAACTGCAGTAGAAATGCAAACCGAGCCTGAACCGTGCCGTGCCGCCCCGAGCTGAGCCGTACCATGCAGTGGAAAAGTGCAAAATACTTAGGGTGTACTCACACAAGGCACAGTTACCTTGAACCGAGGCCGAGCGCGATTATCCCCCCTCTCCACTCCTCCGCTGGCCTGCACTCACACTTGTGCTAGACATTCCGGGCCGGAGCACGCTTACGTCATGTATGAAATAACAGGACGAAAACCACTTTCGCTAGTAGACTGCCTAATAAATTTATCGTTTATGCCGTGCAGCGATTTTCACTTGCATGTATCAAATGAACTCTTGAAATTTGGCATTCAAACCAACAGCAGCCAAACAGCAAACAAAAAGCATTCATATTAATTTTTCTAAACCAGAAAAAGCATACTGTCCTTTAACATGTCTAAATGTTTGCTATTGTTTTCACTGGAAGTCTGGCAGCTGCGCATACTTAGGGTGTACTCACACAAGGCACAGTTACCTTGAACCGAGGCCGAGCGCGATTATCCCCCCTCTCCACTCCTCCGCTGGCCTGCACTCACACTTGTGCTAGACATTCCGGGCCGGAGCACGCTTACGTCATGTATGAAATAACAGGACGAAAACCACTTTCGCTAGTAGACTGCCTAATAAATTTATCGTTTATGCCGTGCAGCGATTTTCACTTGCATGTATCAGAGGATTATTACGGAGGCAGCTGATGTTAATGAAATAATTTGCAGCTTTACTCGCAAACTACAATTCCTGTTCATCAATAAGGTGAAAACCAGAACTGTTATAAACCTAAATATACTTGATTGAATTAAATTATTGAAAAGTGTACTGTAGTAGTAGTAATAGAAGATATTTGAGGTCGTAATGATGACAGTAGCGCACACAAAATAGTAGCTGTTCCGTGCTCCTGCACGGTAAGAGATTACACTACATGCGTACCGTGCCTGAGCCCAACTGAACCATGCTCTGGCCTACCTCTTCCAAGCGAGCCAGGGACGGCTAAATGAACCGCACTCGGGCACAGTTCAGATTGCCTAGTGTGAGTAAACCCTTAGAGTTTGTACTTGACTAACTGGGGCCCAGGACAGGAAGCAGACAGACTGGCTAAACTGACCGTCTGCTAGACGCCTCACATCACAGAAGTCAGTATATAGAGACACCTTCACCTAGATATCATACTATAGAGACTCTAGATGTGTCCGAAATTGCGTACTGTCTGAGTAGGTATTACATTTGAATTAGAATTCACTTCGTCCGTCAATTAATTTTTGATCACAAGTAGTTTTTCGTAAAAAAATTAAAACATGGGTGTAACACAGTTCGTAGTTCGGGAAGGAGGAGGCGGGAACCGGCGAACATTCAAAGAAACTTTAATAAAATAAACAGACACAAAATAAAAGCAAAGCGGCAGCCCCTCGCGGACGACTGCCGCACACAAAACACAAAATAAAATCCAGGCCTGGTCCTCTCTCGTCTTTCACTGTCGTCACTCCTCCTTTTTATCCTTCCGGAGCTCCTCCGTGAGACTCGAGACCGGTGAGTGGTGCAGGTGTCGCTCATTATCAATTACTCCACCGGCCTCGCTCTGTTCCCACGGCTCTCGGCCCCGCCCCTCTCGTCACATACCCCCATCGCCCCTCGCAGGCCGGGG
>NW_015549560.1:573813-574042 GCF_001515605.1 Sinocyclocheilus anshuiensis | reverse complement strand
AAGCAACGGGAAAGTAAAAAAAAAAAAAAATCTTGTTCCGGTTCCAAGACACACTGCTGCTCGGCCCTCCACCAGCTGGGTAAGCTCTTCCGCGATGCTAGGTGGTGGCACTGGACAGCCCTCGGTGGACGGCACGACACTCCTCCGCCGCCCAGTGGACGGCGACGGCTCCTCCGCGTTCGGGCAGCCGGCAGGAGTCCCCCGTTCCCTGCTCCTCCCAATCATGGCG
>NW_015549560.1:565995-573530 GCF_001515605.1 Sinocyclocheilus anshuiensis | reverse complement strand
GCTCATTATCAATTACTCCACCGGCCTCGCTCCGTTCCCACGGCTCTCGGCCCCGCCCCTCTCGTCACAATGGGTAAAAAATAAACAAAACCTGAACACAAAGTCAATTTTAAATATAAGCACCCTGAAACGAAAGCAAGAGCACCCTCAGTTGATACTGCGATGATATAATATTATTGGTGAAACAGATTTAGCAAATGCTCCATTGCGTTTTTGAGTTTGAGCTCCGAGAACGTGAAATGTTCCTATTTACAGCGTGTTTTTGCTGTGGTGAGAAATTTAGCCAATCACAGACATGTTTATTGATCTCTTGAATTCAATGGCCAATCAGAGGTGTTTAAAGGTTCCATATTGTCAAAACTGAAATTTCCTGGCTTTTTTCACATAACTGAAGTCTAGGGGCTATCTAACTACCATATAAGTTTCAAAACAGTCAGTCCACAGTAAAATGCACACAGCCTGCATAAAGCAGCTGTGATTTTTCACGAACCATTGTGACTTCGTAAAAAGTTGACGTCAGAACTAGGGATGTCAACGATTAATCGATGCAATCGATTAAAGCTATCGATGGTCGATTAAGCCGTTTAATTTTGAGCTGCGTGCGGCTCATGTGCAAAACACATGCGAGCGGCTGTGAGTGATGGTGACGGTATATAAATGCATCATCATTCATTCATAATGTACAAATTAAGCTTTTAATGTGATTTAAACTTTAAAAGTACATTAAAATAGAAACAACACAAAGTTTTTCAACATGGAAAGCAAAAGAAATGTAGTAACTAAGTAATTTCCCCAGATAATTCTTTCATATGGGGCTCTGCGCTTTGCAGGGCTGCGGGACACAGGACAGATAGGCTATTCATTCCTACAACTTGTTAATTCGTTCCTACGACTTATTAATTTGTGGCCACTGTCTATGTTTCATTAATTTTGTTCCTTAAATATACAAATTAAGCTTTTAATGTGATTTAAACTTTAAAAGTACATTAAAATAGAAACAACACAAAGTTCTTCAACATGGAATGCAATAGAAATGTAGTAACAGTCATTTCCCCAGATAATTGTTTCATATTTGAAACAATTAGGTGAAGGTTGCAGGGCTGCGGGACACTGCGGGGGAAGGGTTAATTCCTACAACTTGTTAATTCGTTCCTACGACTTATTAATTTGTGGCCACTGTCTATGTTTCATTAATTTTGTTCCTTAAATAACCCATGATTTAACTAAAATGAGGGCCACAAATTAATAAATGGAACAAATTCTTAATTCATGGCCATGAAATCTTTAATTTTCCTTAGACGCGAAAACCGTGATAAAAAGTGAATGACAATAAAATAAACCTGCGTAATTAGAGCGTTAGACGGTGAGGATTTAGGAAAAGAAACAATGCCTAAATATTATTGAATTTGTTTATTTGTCTATGTGGTGTTTTTAATATGCTTTTAGACAAACCATGTGCCAATCTATTAATCAACACCATTGCTAAGTATTTTCTCCTTAAAACTGTAGTTTCCCAGAGGCTGTCCCAGAAGAACGGCTTTTGGTACATCACAGTTCAATAACTAATCACCTCATGGGATAGATTCCTATCATTAGCATGCAAAATATACCAATGGGATTACCAGCACAAAACCAAAAATAAATTAGAGCAAAAAGACCCATGAAACCGTGGTTTAACGTGAATTTAGGACCGCTAACTTGAATAATAACCTGAGGTCTCCCACACCGGCGTCTGCATGTCACATGCGTATGCTTGCGGGCACAAATTGGAATCACAAACGGCCACATTCAAGTCTTCAAGGCATTTTGAGGACACAACATCGTCAAGTATACTAGTTTTAGCAGTCATTATCAACTTCACTTGATTCATCATTGTCCACTTTCTCTTCAATCAACCCTGAAATAAAAGTACACATGGTTCATTTTCAGCAACTTGTAAAAAGCTAAGAAATGTGAACATAAAATTTAACCCTGATGTAACTCCAGACTAACATTTGAGAGCAGCGCTACTAAGTTCCACAGATGGTGGCACCAGTAGCAGATTTGGTAGTGCAGTTTGGTAGATTTGGTAGTATAATTATATTTTGTTTTGTTTTTTTATTAAGTTAATTTAGAAGAAAATGTTTGGCCAATTTTTTGTTCATTAAATATTTTTGTTTTTCAAAGTAACAAAAAAGTAACGACCAATCGGCTAGTGGCAGACAGTGAGTTGATCATAGTCTGTTTGATCAATTTAGTCTTCTGAGGTGGCATAAGTGTACATTTTAGTGCATAAAGTAATTTAAATGTATGTACATGCCTGATGTGAACAACGACATTGTTTCATTCTTGTATAACTTCCATGTTTGAACATAGAGACAGGACTTCTCTATGTTTCTGTTTCACGGACAGGACTTGGCTTAAGCCAGGACTAGGCCTTGGTTAAATTAGGATATTTAAATAACTTTTATAAAAATGCCTTAAGAACTTTACTGGTGTGCATCTTGAGACACAAAAAATGGCACTGACATATTTTAAAATGTGTCAATACAAGATATTTTCAGTTAAGACCGCTTGAACATGCATTTTAGTCTGAGACTGGCCTGTGAATCCGGGGGATAATGTTTATATAACGTTAGCTGTGCTCTCTTATCACAGTTATGAGGGCCATACTTACACTTCCAAAGCATCTCTTTCATTTCTTCTTCCTTCCAAAACAAGATAGTCGTTAAGAGGGCTCTGAACCTAGATAGAACAGAAGTATATTCATCCGTTTTTGTATTTAAACCGTTAATTCATTTAAACTTACTCTTTCAAACAACAGCCATGTCTATTAAACGTGGTCGTTAAATTATTGCACTCACCATATTAGCACATCGTCTCTCCTCCGCTGCAATCGCGGCTGCTGTATGAGTAAAATTAACTTATACTCCTCATAAACAACATCGAGTGAAAAAGAAAAAGGAAAATACGAAAATAATCTCAGTCTATCTCGCTGGCCTGGGGTTCAAGCATGGGTTTGTCCGCTGCAGGCGCATGAGAGAACTGGCTAGCTAACGATGAGAAATACTGTTTAGACAAACAACAATTTTCGCCGATCACAAACAGCCTCTTGAGGAAAAGAAAGAGCGAAAAAAGGTAAATGGCGGAAAATAACGTCCATACACTCATTCACAGCTCGTTGAATTCACAGACAATCACGGTAACAAAATGGTGTCGTTAACTGACTCGCAGCACCAGTGTAGTAAACAAACAAACCCATAAATAATGAATCCCTCACTCCCATCCTGCTCCTTAGTTCATTAGTCACCTGAAAGGTCCCGTCCAGCAGCAAGGGATTGTGGGAACTCTGAGAACTCCACTGGCAAAGGGGGAAACTCACTTCTGGGCCAACAATAAGTAATTAGCAGCAATTAGCATCTGTGATTAACTGCCTCAGGTGAGGGGAAAAAGGAAAAGGGGAGGAGAGGAAAAAGAACAAGGGCGGATGAGAGATAGAGAGAGACTGTAGGTGGTAAACCTCTTTAACCCTTGGTGAGTGTGCTGCATATTAAACTAAGAGAACAGACGAGAGACAGATAGAACGATACAACGAGATAATGATAGAATGATATAGAGAATGATACAATGATTTGACAATAGATAGAAAGATACGATAGACTGATAACTAGAAAGAGCGATACAATTATAGAACGACAGAATGATATAGAGAATGATACTATAATAGAACGATACAATGGCAAAATGATATAGAGAATAATACTATGATAGAACGATAGATAGAATGATAGAATGAAATAATGATAAACAGAACAATACAACGACAGAATGATACAACGTTAGAATAATACAATGATAGAACGATACAATGTAGGGCTGCACGATAAATCCCATGTGATTGTCATGCGCATCTCGTCAGTGAAGCCGGTTCTATAAATATCGCGTTCATTATCGTGGAGATTTACTACTAATTACAGAACCGGCTTTACTGACAAGATGCGCATGACAATCGCATGCGATTTATTGTGCAACCCTAATATATATATATATATATGTATATAAAGGAAGTAAGCACTAAAAACAATCGTTATAATAGTTTTTGTATACTTCCTTTGTTTAACAGTTTTATCTGATTATTAGACAGACTTCTATCTGTGTCAGACAGAACTGTTAAACGGCGACAGCAAACAATGAAGAGGGAGAATGTGAGTGCTATGTGTGTAGGCGCTGCCGTTCCCTGTCAAAATAAAAATCCTGACTCAAACAGAAAAACTTATCGGCCGATGCCGATATTTGAAAAATGCCAAATATCAGCCAATATCGGCCTTGGCAATATATCGGTCGACCACTACTCAGCTCTATATTTCTTCACGGCCTGACAAAACATACCAATTCGCAAAACTAGCGGAATGCATAGCTAATATATATATTAAAAAAACAGGTGTTAATTATTGGACCAAAAACATGTAATGCATGTAATTATCTAGAACACTGTCTAACACTTGATGGTTGTGCTGTCTATTCTTTGTCATCAGTTAGGAACCTAGGTGTGCTATTTGATAGCAATCTTTCCTTTGAAATTCATGTTCCTAGCATTTGTAAAACCACATTTTTCCATCTTAAAAATATATCTAAATTACGACCTAGGTAGACAATTATACCTAAAATATCACAGTCAACAGGGGCCAGCAGATCCTTTTCCTATTTAGCGCCTAAACTCTGGAACAATCTACCTAGCGTTGTTCGGGAGGCAGACACACTCAGTTTAAATCTAGATTAAAGACACATCTCTTTAACCTGGCACACACATAATACACTGTCGCATTTCTATAATTCAAATCCGTTAAAGGATTGTTAGGCTGCATTAATTAGGTCAACCGGAACCGGGAACATTTCCCATAACACCCGATGTACTCACTACAGCGTAAGGTAAATGGCATCTATGCTAATATTAGACTGTTTCATTCTTATTCTGAGGTCACCGTAGCCACCCAGATCCCAATCCATATCCAGATCAGATGGTCACTGCAGTCACCTGGATCCAGTCTACGACCTCTACAGCCCTGAATTTCAGTGGAGAACATGTCAACTAGACAAACCCTAAGAGACAGATCCCCTGTGAAGACCTCGCCAGCACAAGACCAGGAGAACCAAACGAGTACTCTGCTCAATCTGACCTGTGTTGCAGCCTGGAATTAAACTACGCCATGCTGGTTTTGTCTGGCCTGGTTTTGTCTGGCCTTGTTTGTCTGAACCTGGTTTCTCCCAAGGTTTTTTTGTCCATTTCTGTCACCGATGGAGTTTTGGTTCCTTCCTGGGCTTGCTTAGTTGGGGACACATTTTCTGGCAATATTGTTGACTTGAATGCACAAACACTATTTGAAGAGAACTGAATTGAGCTGGATGATGACATCACTGAACCAACTTTAAACGGCCGCTTTCTATTGTCATTTTACATTATCATCACATGTTTTTCCTGTTTAACACTGTAAAGCTGTTTTGACAGTCTGTATTGTATAAAGCGCTATATAAATAAAGATATATTATACATAATATAAATAAATGCTCCCCCTCTGTTTTCACTCTGTTGGATAATGTTAAGTAATAATATGTAAATAGTAATGTAAAGTCAGTTAATGTAATTTATGTGACAGCAATAATAGCAAATCATGGTAGATTTGAAAAAGAGTTACAATTAGTATATGTCTAGATGCTTTCAAGGGTGAACTTAATCTTCAGCCTCCTCATCCTGGTTCTAAATTCCCCTCAGAAGTGTGTGCCGGAAATTTTTCAGGAGGGAAATAGTCCTCCAGAATCCACTGCAAACTCACTCTCTCAGGTCTGGCTCTGTTCCGAAATGGAATATTCACTTTCTCTGATCATGTCAATTCCTAGTGGATAATATCAAGTCCCAGCTTATATATATATTTCCCATTACACATCCTTTTTTGCTCAGAAATATTACATTACACAAATAAAATGTCTTGCAAATGTAATTTATTGTTATATAATTGCAACATGCAAGAGGAAAGTTAATAAAGCTATATACAATAATAGTAAATATTCAACATACACAATAATTTAACTTCTTGTTGTTTGTTCTTATTTTTGGAAAATTTCTCCAGGCTCTCCATGGAAGGATTTTGTCATCTTCTGGACAGCATTGAGCGACGTCTCAGTGCTAAAGACGTGAAGCTCTACAGAAGCACAGTCAATGAGCAGAAACTCGATGATATCATCAGGTCAGAGAAGCAAGATGTTTTGTTCCCTGCTTGAGTCTGCTTCCTCTCATGATGCTGTAGTGTTCACAGATTCAGTGGAAATTGCATTACCCTGCCTTTTAAGGGCTCTCACTATAAATTAAGTGCCATTACTTTGGCTCCAACAACACTCTAGCAATAAATCTTGGTTTCTAAGGGGTTTTGAATCACAGTGAATTGTTATACATGCTAGTTTATTGCTTTTATTTGTGTAGATTGAAAGAAGTGGAGAATATTTGTACTAATAAAATAAGTGTACTTTTAGTAATACTGCATTATTTGTGTGATTTTTCAAGGGAGGCTCAAATGTGTGTGCCTGCACTCCACACATTCTCATTTCTAGTGTGATGTTTCTTTATGTATTGCCCAGTATATGTGGTCAGTGTGGGCGTCTGGATGGTGTGGAGCTGCATTCGTGTGGTGCTGTTGTTCTGCAGCAGCTGCCCCTGTTGTCCTGCAGTCTGTCTCATGGATGTCTGTTACCCAGTGATCTGATCAACACTCACTGGTCATCAGCTACAAAACCAGAACAGATCAGGTATAGTGCTTTACTGTTCTCTGGACTTATAGCCTCTATTTAGGTTGTTTCACTTATGAGTTGCAAGAGACTGTTTGATTGTTTGAATATGTCCTTAAGCATAAGTTAAACCAAAATGCATTAAAACATATTTTTACAGTCCAAGAGTCTATTTTTTCTTTTGTTTCTTGTGTTTTGGAATGATTTAACTAGTGTAGTTTTAATTTAGTTTATTACTAATTCAATGTTATAAGAATTTATATAAGAGTAAGAAGACTGACAAAGTACTAAGCTATGTTTGTAATATTACATTTTTGTTTAAATTATATCAATTATATGTGCATATTAAAAGAAATACAAATATAACCACAATAAAGTATTAGAAAAATAACAATATAAAAAAATATATTGTATGAATGAGCCAGTAACAGGGTGGTTCATGTTTCTTGCAGTTATTTGATTATGATGTATATGAATGCAGTTGTGTGTGTGATACATTTCTTCATCCTGGTTTGGGCATGCAGGTCATGTCTGTCAGCTGAAAGCGCTCTGCTGTGGGACTGCTGTTTCAGACACTTCTTTCAGCTTCAGCAACAGAAAATCCTCAGCACTGACCACATCATCCAGCTCTTCACTCCACTCCTAGTGCCATACAATGCCACCTACACTGAGAAGGTATCACTGACTCTCCCTTGATTTCTGCTTCATAGTTTAGTGTTTTATATAAATATATATATATATATATATATATATATATATACATACACACACACACAGTA
>NW_015549560.1:562744-562966 GCF_001515605.1 Sinocyclocheilus anshuiensis | reverse complement strand
TATATATATATATATATATATATATTAGGGCTGTCAATTAAAATTTTTAATCTGATTAATCACATCCTTTTTCTTTAAAATTTTTAATCGCGATTAATCACACACTTCATGAAATTTAAGCATAGACCATTTGTCTTGTTTCAAATGTTTATTTTGTCATCATATGCTATATACAGCAAAGTAAACCAAAAGATTGAAGGGAGATTCTCAAAAATCTATATT
>NW_015549560.1:556369-561671 GCF_001515605.1 Sinocyclocheilus anshuiensis | reverse complement strand
ACATGACAAATCAAAACATTATCGTGAATGTGTGTGGAAACAACGTGAATGTACGGAAATGTCTGTGCCTGTGCATACAATGTGCGAACAGTGCATCAAGAGCACTCATACACGCATTAATATAACGGACTCACGCGTGCTTACTGTATGACTCCTGTATGCCACCACAATCGTCTTTACCTTGATTGCAGTCTTCATCTATCAAACCTTTACAAGCGAGACTGGTTATCAAGTCAAGAAACCGTAGTTTGCATCATCTGGCCATACAGCGGTGGGGTGTGTTGACATTCTGTTCAGTCTGTACTTCACACAGCGTGTGACGTATGAGGGCTCGCGCTCTTCAGAGACAATCACAGAATATGACAGAGCTTGTGTTTTAAAGCCAAACATACTGGAATGAATAATTCACTGAAAATGCAACGCAAGTCTCTGTTCTCTCTGCAATCTCTGATGTAATCAGCCTGGTTTCCTTTATTAGCGCTGTTTTGGACGGATTGTTTGAATGCATTCACTTACTGGATCATTGGACTGAAAACTTTCCAGGAGTAGGTCCAGCAGGTTAAAATGATCTAATCGCATGCAGAGTAGCAAAATTGGGTTAAAGGGTTAGAATAGAAATTGTGCTTCAGTAATTTTGCATTAATTGCGTTAAACTATTTTATTTTAATTGCATTAACAATGACAGCCCTAATATAAATATATATATATAGCAAGTATTCTTGGCACAGATCTGTTATATAATATGGTGAATTGTCTACAGTCATAAATCATTTTGTGGTGATAAATAGTGTTTATTAGTTATTTTTGTCAAATTTGAGTTGTATTGAACTCATTGTATTATATAAAATATGGAAGTGCCATCATGATCACTAGGACTACACTGGTGCATAGGCATAAATGTTCCCTTTCGAAAGGTCTCCCATTGCGTTGGCACGCTTATGGGGAAACTTCTGTTTATTCTGATACTAAAGCCTGTTTTGTTCACGTTCGTGTAGCTGCATGAACCAATGGCGCTTCAACCTGCCAAAAGGGGAAGAGCCGACCTCTATATAAGTCGGCTCTGAGCACCATTTGTCAGAATTTTTCTCCTTCAGCGATGAAGATTATCTCCTTGCTGACTCTGCAAGCAAGAAGCCTAAGAAGAAAGAAGTTCAGCTCAGCCTTGCTGCTCGCCACTGTAGAAGGAGACCCCGGCAGCAGAAGAAGATATATAGACAGCAAATATATAGACAACAAATATTTTTGTTGTCAAGTAGTCGTTTGATCTCATATGACCTAATGTAAGAGCCTGCAATAATGCAGTCTGATTACAATGATGTGGATGTTTGCACGAGCTCTGCAGTTCGGTACTCCAGTAAAGTCCAGTCACGTCACGTTTATTTATATAGTACTTTATGCAATAGATAGCCTTAAATCAAGCAGCTTTACAGTATTAAACATGAAAAACCAGAGTCAGTGTCGCTTTCAGTTAGAATTACAACTTGATTTTCTGCTATAAAGCAGCTCTCCAGTGTTGAGCTAGCTAACAGGGGTGGGAATCGCAGGGTACCTCAAGATATGATATTTTAACGTTAAGTAAATTAATCATTTTATTCTTGGACTTATTAAAAGCTTACACATTTCTTTGTGTGTAAATCAACACATTTAACTGCTTATCAACTTCATTATTGCTCAAGTTCATTATTTCAAATGTAGACGCGCAGCAAGCACACACACTGCACACTTCTGCGCCGCATTACGGCTCTGACAAGGTTTTGTTTCGTCGTCCATGCCATAGGTGCAGATTTATGTTTCTGCCGGTCGGTGCCCACTGCCCACACTGCACTTGTACTATCTAAAGAGAGAGAGAGAGCATCCAGTTCTGTTGACATAAAACTGGACGCACCGGCGCCACTCTTTCTCACTCATATAGTGAGGGAAATCCACCTGCGATTGACATAAAACTGGACGCACCGGCGCCACTCTTTCTCACTCATATAGTGAGGGAAGTCCACCTGCGATCCGAGCTGAGAGGTTAGGCTACTCACGGACTCAATATGTGCTCTGCAATGATAACATGATCGATGCCTACATTCCACTCTGATAGCTGTTCTGGGGCAGTTTTTAGTTCTCATCTCCATAAACATAAGACGGCGGTGCATCTCTTGATTTGTTGTCGGTCTACCATTACGCTCGTATTTCTTCTTCGCTGTGAATTACAATTTCTATTCATCTGACCATCCGCAATCTGGGAAGGCCTACAGTCCACGCTGATAGCTGTTCCGGGGCAGTTTTTTAGTCCCCATAACCATAAGATGCCGGTGCATCTCTGATTTGTTGTTGGTCTACCATTACGCTCGTATTTCTTCTTCGCTGTGAATTACAATTTCTATTCATCTGACCATCCGCAATCTGGGAAGCGCCACCACAAGAAGTCTGGAGTTACTGCCTCCCCGGTAAGCCAAAGTGGTAAACAGCCACAGTGTGGGTATGAATTTAGACCTTTTGAATGTTTAAAAAAATATCGATACTTGGTGCCAGAGTATCGATAACGTCTCGCGGCTGGAAATATCGCGATAAATTGGCACATCGATTTATTGTCCCACCCCTACTAGCTAATGATAAAATCGTTTTATTAGTATGGAAAAATATATATTGTTTCATTAAAGTGATAGTTTGGTTTGTAGAGATCAAAGCTTGATCTTGCTCAGGACTGTTTTGATTATCATAACCCTATTAGGTTTTTTAAGAGAGATTATGTTGTGAATAAAATAGTTTATCCAAAACTCATTCAGTTACTTTTTCATATAGCTAATTCATTGGTGAATGAGAGTTTCTCTGTCATCTCATTTTGTGTTCCAAATATATGTATTTATATAAATTAATTGTATAATAATTGGAATTACATAATATGATTTTCAAAAGCTGAAATGGTTGCCTTTATTTGTTAGAATATGTATAACTCAATATTTTAACATTGCAAAAGCTGAATAATAAAGTCTACTGATTATTTAGTGAAATAATCGATGATAATGCACTATAGATCCCCTGAGGAACAATTCCACTCATTCTCTGCAATATGCAAGGAAGAATTGTATAAACTTGTCAAATCATCAAAACCTACAACATGTATGTTAGACCCTATTCCATCTAAGCTACTAAAAGAGGTGCTTTTAGTCTCGAGCAAGACTGTACGACATTCACATTACATGATTTGACTGATTTTAACGTAAAAAGGGCGACAGTGCACCGCATTAAAAGAAATGATCATTCATGTTTTCATAACTAAAATTAAATCATCTTTGAGAGCAAGGGGGCCCCTTGGTGTTTCCGGGGCCCTACGCAGCTTGCGTATTTTGCGTATAGGGAGGATCGGCTATACTAAAGAGATAGAGAGCATCCAATTTTGTTGACATAAAACTGGACGCGCTGGTGCCACTCTCTCTCACTCATATAGTGAGGGAAATCCACCTGCGATCCGAGCTGAGAGGTTAGGCTACTCACGGACTCAATATGTGCTCTGCAATGATAACATGATCGATGCCTACATTCCACTCTGATAGCTGTTCTGGGGCAGTTTTTAGTTCTCATCTCCATAAACATAAGACGGCGGTGCATCTCTTGATTTGTTGTCGGTCTACCATTACGCTCGTATTTCTTCTTCGCTGTGAATTACAATTTCTATTCATCTGACCATCCGCAATCTGGGAAGCGCCACCACAAGAAGTCTGGAGTTACTGCCTCCCCGGTAAGCCAAAGTGGTAAACAGCCACAGTGTGGGTATGAATTTAGACCTTTTGAATGTTTAAAAAAATATCGATACTTGGTGCCAGAGTATCGATAACGTCTCGCGGCTGGAAATATCGCGATAAATTGGCACATCGATTTATTGTCCCACCCCTACTAGCTAATGATAAAATCGTTTTATTAGTATGGAAAAATATATATTGTTTCATTAAAGTGATAGTTTGGTTTGTAGAGATCAAAGCTTGATCTTGCTCAGGACTGTTTTGATTATCATAACCCTATTAGGTTTTTTAAGAGAGATTATGTTGTGAATAAAATAGTTTATCCAAAACTCATTCAGTTACTTTTTCATATAGCTAATTCATTGGTGAATGAGAGTTTCTCTGTCATCTCATTTTGTGTTCCAAATATATGTATTTATATAAATTAATTGTATAATAATTGGAATTACATAATATGATTTTCAAAAGCTGAAATGGTTGCCTTTATTTGTTAGAATATGTATAACTCAATATTTTAACATTGCAAAAGCTGAATAATAAAGTCTACTGATTATTTAGTGAAATAATCGATGATAATGCACTATAGATCCCCTGAGGAACAATTCCACTCATTCTCTGCAATATGCAAGGAAGAATTGTATAAACTTGTCAAATCATCAAAACCTACAACATGTATGTTAGACCCTATTCCATCTAAGCTACTAAAAGAGGTGCTTCCAGAAGTCATGGATCATCTTCTGAATATTATTCATTCATCAATTTCTTTAGGATATGTCCCAAAAACCTTCAAATTGGCTGTTATTAAGCCTCTCATAAAAAAACACAACCTGGTCCTGGAGAATTCGTTAATTTCAGACCGATCTCAAAAATACTAGAAAAGGCAGTATCCTCTCAGCTATGTTCCTTCTTAGAGAGAAATGGTGTCTCTGAGGATTTCCAGGCAGGATTTAGACTGTATCATAGTACTGAGATTGCTCTCATCAGAGTTACAAATTACCTGCTCTTATCATCCGATCATGGTTGTATTTCCCTATTAGTGCTACTGGATGCTGCATTTGACACTATTGACCACAACATTCTTTGGAGTAGACTACAAAATTATGTTGGAATTGCATTGGCATGGTTCAAATCTTACTTATCTGACCATCGTCAGTTCGTAGCAGTGAATGATAAGGTATCATATCGATCACAAGTACAGTATGGAGTACCACAAGGCTCAGTACTACCGTTGCTTTTCACGCTTTACATGTTACCCTTGGGAGATATCATCAAGAAACATGGTGTTAGCTTTCACTGTTATGCTGATGATACTCTGCTCTATATTTCTTCGTGGCCCGATGAAACATACCAGTTCACAAAACTAACAGAATGCATAGTTGATATAAAAAAATTGGATGACTAGTAATTTCCTACTGCTAAATTCTGATTTTTTTTTTTATTATTTTTAAAAGTTTTAATTATTGAACCAAAAATCTCTGCATATAATAACCTAGAACACTGTCTAACACTTGATGGCTGGTCTGTTAATTCGTTGTCATCAGTTAGGAACCTAGGTGTGCTATTTGATAGCAATC
>NW_015549560.1:555556-556282 GCF_001515605.1 Sinocyclocheilus anshuiensis | reverse complement strand
ATGACCTCAAGGTTAGATTATTGTAATGCTTTATTGTGTGGTTGTTCCGCACAAACTCCAGATAAACGCCAAACTCCAAATAAACAAACTCCAGCTGGTCCAAAATGCAGTAGCTAGAGTTCTTACTAGAACCAGGAAGTACGACCATATTAGCCCGGTTCTGTCAACTCTGCACTGGCTCGCTATTGAACATTGAATACATTTTTAAATCTTGCTAATTACTTATAAAGCTCTGAATGGTTTTGCTCCTCAATACTTGAGCAAGCTCATATCGCATTATTGTCCTTCATGTCCGCTGCAATCTCAAAACTTTGGCCATTTGATAATACCTAGAAAATCAAAATCAACTGTGGGCGGCAGATCCTTTTCCTATTTAGCGCCTAAACTCTGGAACAATCCACCTAGCGTTGTTCGGGAGACAGACACACTGTCAGTTTAAATCTAGATTAAAGACCCATCTCTTTAACCTGGCATACACATAATACACTGTCACATTTCTATAATTCAAATCCTTTAAAGGATTGTTAGGCTGCATTAATTAGGTCAACCGTAACCGGGAACATTTCCCATAACACCCAATGTACTTGCTACATCATAAGAAGAATGGCATCTACTCAAATATTCGTCTCATTCATTCTTATTCCGAGGTCACCCCTAGCCATACAGATCCAGTCTGTATCCAGATCAGATGGTGGATCAGCACACCCGGATCCAGTACGTATTCAG
>NW_015549560.1:545410-555501 GCF_001515605.1 Sinocyclocheilus anshuiensis | reverse complement strand
ACCAGACAAGTCCTCTGCACAATCTGACCTGTGTTGCAGCCTGGAATTAAACCACGCCATGCTGGTTTCATCTAGCCAGAGGAGAACTGGCTCCCTGACTGAGCCTGGTTGTAAAAAAAAACCAAGATTTTTTTCTCCATTTCTGTCACCGATGGAGTTTTGGTTCCTTGCCACTGTCTCCTTTGGCTTGCTTAGTTGGGGACGCTTGACTGATTGCACAGACACTATTGGAAGAGAGCTGAACTGGATGGTGACATCACTGAATCATCAGTGAATTGATTTTAGCTGAAAAATGGCTCTGTTATTGTCTTCTTGCATCATTGACAAACTATTTTCCTGTTTGACACTGTAAAGCTGCTCTGGCACAGTATTGTATAAAGCGCTATACAAATAAAGGTGACTTGACTTATCTATAGTCGTCAAGGCCCTACGGGGCCCTCCCTTTAAGCTGCTCCAGTCGGTTGACTTGCGGCCTCTGTCGTTTAAGACCGCCCTCCCTTTGGCTTTAGTGTTGATCAAGCGAGTGGGTGACCTGTAAGCACTGTCAGTCAGTGCTTCATGTCTTGAGTTTGGGCCTAACGACTGTAGAGTCGTCCTCAAACCGAGACACAGCTATGTGCCGAAAGTGCTCTCCACACCATTTAGACCACAAGTCATCACCCTTCTAGCGCTCCCCAATGGGCTCTTAGAGTGTATGTTGAGCGCTCTGGCCTGTTTAGACATTCAGAGTAGCTCTTTGTGTGCTTCGGAGGCCGTTCTAAAGGGCTGCCGGTTACGAAGCAGAGACTATCTCACTGGATAGTAGATGCTATAGCCTTGACTTACGCCTCAGCGGGCTTGCAGTGCCCTATAGGTGTGAGGGCCCACTCCACCAGAGGAATGGACTCCTACAGGGCTTCTGTCACCGATTGAGTTTTGGTTCCTTGCCACTGTCGCCTCTGGCTTGCTTAGTTGGGGACACTTAATTTCCAGCAATATCGTCGACTTGATTGCACAAGACACTATTTAAACTGAACTGAGCTGGATGATGACATCACTGAATTCAACGATGAACTGCCTTTAACTGAAAATTGAGTGTTTACTAATGTCATTTTGCATTATTGACACACTATTTTCCTAATTAATGCTGTACAGCTGCTTTGACACATTCTGTATTGTTAAAAGCGCTATATAAATAAAGGTGACTTGACTTGGTCCAGCGGGATTTCTATTGCTGATATTTGTGCAGCCCCCCGGCTGATCGTCGCCGTCTACCTTCACCAGGTTTTATAACTTGGATGTCCCTGCCCTGCAGGCACAGATTTTGTCCACTTAATTCTATCTAATCACCTTTGTAAGTGGAGAGGGTTATGTTATGTAGTCCTCAGCCTAAACCCCTTGGGTCTCATTATTGGCTCATGCTTACCGGAGCCCTCAGTACGAGTGCTTTGGGGCTGGGCTCGCAGAGCAGCTTCATTTCTGCACTTGCTTATAGCACAGCGCTATTGGACGTGTTCCCCATAAGCGTGTTAACACAACGGGAGAGACCATTCAAAACGGAATGCTCCGGTTACTAACATAACCACGGTTCCCTGAGGTAAGGTAACGAGCGTTGCGGAGGCTGCCTTGCAATAAGGCTGCCCTCGAATCGATGACTGTCGCTTCAGTCGAAAGATTCTGCCGAAATGGCGCTCAGAGCCGACTTATATAAAGGTCGGCTCCTCCTCTTTTGGCGGGTTGAAGTGCCATTGGTTCGTGCAGCCACACGAACGTGAACAAATCAGACTTCAATATCAGAGTAAACAGGAGTTTCCCCATAAGCGTGTCAATGCAACGCTCGTTCCCTTATCTCAGGGAACCAAGGTTACGTTAGTAACCGGAGCGTTTTTATGCATCAAAACAAACCTATTTTTTTATTTCTTTCTTTTTCATTTTTCTAGGAAAAACTCCCAATTCTTTAATGAATTAAACTGGAAATCTACTTCAGCAGTGCTGAAACTGCTCTTAAAGCTTCAGTGATTCATGCTAGTGCCCATAGAACCACTTTGTAATGTTTGTAGTGGTGAATATGGAGGCATTATTATCCTGGAATATGTAATAATTACATATTAAATATGATGCAGCTGATCCAGTAAAATGATCTCATCCTGTAAAATATATATGGGTCTTTCCTAGGGGCAGCCCTGCTATAAATTCCAGTTTTATAAAGTTCTCCACTTTTTTGTTAAAATGAGGTTATGGGGTTGATGTTCTCTGTTGTTATGAGACTGTGTTAACAACTCCTGTTGTTATGAGACTGTGTTATGTGGCATTTGGCCTCTGATGTGTGAATCTATTGCTAGGGTATGATAATATTTGACATCTAACCTCCCTTCCTTGTCATTATTTCTGATTCAGTTTCTCTTGACACCCTGCAGAATTTATCAGCATTTTTTAGTTGTGCAGTGACTATTTGGCTTGCTTTATACAGTAGTTGTGGTTTACATATTGTTTATGTATATTTCTGTTGTTTTGTCTGCTCTGTATCTCATCCAGAGAAACTTAATTCCGATCTCAGGACCTGACCCGAGCATGACTGCTGACAGTCTAACTAACAGTTTACTAAGATTAGTAATATTAGCGTTTTGCAATATTGCTTAAAAACAGTATTGAGTTGAGAGCAGAGCTCTGAATAAGTATAATGATTTTATTTTTTATTTTTCCTGGTTTAAGTCAATCACTAGCTTCCCTCATGCAGTTTTATTGTCTGTGGTATCAGCCCTCAGATATATGTAAAAATGTATCATTTTTATGTGAAAAGATAAGAGGCTGAGCAGTGAGTGATCATCAGGCCTTTTTCTGCACTGATTTTTTGCTAGAAAATATTTGGAATTCTGGCAATTACATGGTCAAATGTGTTCAATAGTACTGCCAAAATGTTTAATTAATAACAAGCACTCAATGGGTGCTGATTCTGTGTGGTAATCCTACATGTTTTTTTGTTTTAGCAAATTAAAACTAAAATTAAATCTCACATTGAATCTAGCCAGGTTGAATCTGGACACTACACACAATGAATAACATTTTTTTCTAGTTATTTTTTTCTAATCATGTATGTCTGGGAAAATTATGGAAAAGTCAAAAGGTGTGAGAACCCTGAAATAAAGACAAGTCGTCTCTTTGTCATCCAGGCAGGGGAGCTGTTGAAGAGGCTTCTGACCCACAAATCTGAGACCCATCAGCCATCAGAAAGTGAACTGTCATCTTCTTGTAGCTTGCCCTCTCTTCTGGATGACAGTGTGGAAATCAAGCCGGCGAGGCCTTCCAAAACAAATAAGCAAACTGTTGGAACACAAGGTTAGTAGGCTAGTTTGACATTTCAGCTTAGCTGGCACTTTATTGCATTTACAAATTCTGCTTATTGCAAAGATCTGCTTTTCCGGTTTCAAATGAATAGCTTGTTTAAATACACACAGTTGTTAAGAGCCGTGCTCAGCCGGACAGTATAGATCAGAGAGAGAATCTGAGAGGGACTCCCCAAAAGCAGGCAAGCCACATTAACGGTTCATTTTCAGTGCTTAAAGCAGGGAAACATCAGCTCTGTGGCTCCGTTCTGATGAAGGCTGAAGAGGAGACCTCGAGTACTCGCAGGATGCCAGAGCTCTGACCCTCGTGAGAATACACTTTTGCCCAAATCTCATTTCTGACAAAGCCAGCCAGCCTTCATTCTCCCTTTAAACCTGTCTTAATCAGTCCTGCTGTTCAGATTCAAAAAGCTCCCCAACCCCCTTCCCGAGCTCTCTCTCTCTTTCTTTTCTTTCTCGTTTCTCCTCTGTCTTGCTCTTCCACTGTCTCTCTGAGCTGCGCTTTCCTTCTCTTTTCTTTGTTTCAGGAATTCAAAGTGCTGAAGAGGACAGTGCCGACCAAAGCCCAGTGGAAAGTATTCCTATTAGAGGTAAAAAGGCAGATCGAAGAAGTGCCCGTTCAGGAGTTCTTCTGTGTCCGTTTTGTCTTTCTCCTCGCACAGTAGATAATGGGGGTCCCTTTTTTTCTCAACTGGATAGCTGTGAAAGGATGACCAAGGTGAATCAGAGGTCAAAGTCCCACCTGAAGAGTGGAACAATTCTTCTAATTATCGGCAGAGAAAACAAACCAGTCTCTTTTCTTCTGCCTTAGGTATGGCTGAAACTGAGATTCTCAGAGCGCATAATGTGGAGGTTTAATTGTCCACCGGCCTGGTTGGGGGTGCCGCACAAGATCTGTCATTGGTTCTCATTATCTGCTAAACAATGCCAGCCAGAGGCGGACTTGAAAAGACTGGATGTCAAGGCATCCTTTGAAAAGCCTCGGGTAGCAAGTCCCAGCCTGGATGATGACATCACTGAATCATCAATGAACTGACTTTAGCTGAAAAATGGCTCTGTTATTGTCTTCTTGCATCATTGACAAACTATTTTCCTGTTTGACACTGTAAAGCTGCTCTGGCACAGTATTGTATAAAGCGCTATACAAATAAAGGTGACTTGACTTATCTATAGTCGTCAAGGCCCTACGGGGCCCTCCCTTTAAGCTGCTCCAGTCGGTTGACTTGCGGCCTCTGTCGTTTAAGACCGCCCTCCCTTTGGCTTTAGTGTTGATCAAGCGAGTGGGTGACCTGTAAGCACTGTCAGTCAGTGCTTCATGTCTTGAGTTTGGGCCTAACGACTGTAGAGTCGTCCTCAAACCGAGACACAGCTATGTGCCGAAAGTGCTCTCCACACCATTTAGACCACAAGTCATCACCCTTCTAGCGCTCCCCAATGGGCTCTTAGAGTGTATGTTGAGCGCTCTGGCCTGTTTAGACATTCAGAGTAGCTCTTTGTGTGCTTCGGAGGCCGTTCTAAAGGGCTGCCGGTTACGAAGCAGAGACTATCTCACTGGATAGTAGATGCTATAGCCTTGACTTACGCCTCAGCGGGCTTGCAGTGCCCTATAGGTGTGAGGGCCCACTCCACCAGAGGAATGGACTCCTACAGGGCTTCTGTCACCGATTGAGTTTTGGTTCCTTGCCACTGTCGCCTCTGGCTTGCTTAGTTGGGGACACTTAATTTCCAGCAATATCGTCGACTTGATTGCACAAGACACTATTTAAACTGAACTGAGCTGGATGATGACATCACTGAATTCAACGATGAACTGCCTTTAACTGAAAATTGAGTGTTTACTAATGTCATTTTGCATTATTGACACACTATTTTCCTAATTAATGCTGTACAGCTGCTTTGACACATTCTGTATTGTTAAAAGCGCTATATAAATAAAGGTGACTTGACTTGGTCCAGCGGGATTTCTATTGCTGATATTTGTGCAGCCCCCCGGCTGATCGTCGCCGTCTACCTTCACCAGGTTTTATAACTTGGATGTCCCTGCCCTGCAGGCACAGATTTTGTCCACTTAATTCTATCTAATCACCTTTGTAAGTGGAGAGGGTTATGTTATGTAGTCCTCAGCCTAAACCCCTTGGGTCTCATTATTGGCTCATGCTTACCGGAGCCCTCAGTACGAGTGCTTTGGGGCTGGGCTCGCAGAGCAGCTTCATTTCTGCACTTGCTTATAGCACAGCGCTATTGGACGTGTTCCCCATAAGCGTGTTAACACAACGGGAGAGACCATTCAAAACGGAATGCTCCGGTTACTAACATAACCACGGTTCCCTGAGGTAAGGTAACGAGCGTTGCGGAGGCTGCCTTGCAATAAGGCTGCCCTCGAATCGATGACTGTCGCTTCAGTCGAAAGATTCTGCCGAAATGGCGCTCAGAGCCGACTTATATAAAGGTCGGCTCCTCCTCTTTTGGCGGGTTGAAGTGCCATTGGTTCGTGCAGCCACACGAACGTGAACAAATCAGACTTCAATATCAGAGTAAACAGGAGTTTCCCCATAAGCGTGTCAATGCAACGCTCGTTCCCTTATCTCAGGGAACCAAGGTTACGTTAGTAACCGGAGCGTTTTTATGCATCAAAACAAACCTATTTTTTTATTTCTTTCTTTTTCATTTTTCTAGGAAAAACTCCCAATTCTTTAATGAATTAAACTGGAAATCTACTTCAGCAGTGCTGAAACTGCTCTTAAAGCTTCAGTGATTCATGCTAGTGCCCATAGAACCACTTTGTAATGTTTGTAGTGGTGAATATGGAGGCATTATTATCCTGGAATATGTAATAATTACATATTAAATATGATGCAGCTGATCCAGTAAAATGATCTCATCCTGTAAAATATATATGGGTCTTTCCTAGGGGCAGCCCTGCTATAAATTCCAGTTTTATAAAGTTCTCCACTTTTTTGTTAAAATGAGGTTATGGGGTTGATGTTCTCTGTTGTTATGAGACTGTGTTAACAACTCCTGTTGTTATGAGACTGTGTTATGTGGCATTTGGCCTCTGATGTGTGAATCTATTGCTAGGGTATGATAATATTTGACATCTAACCTCCCTTCCTTGTCATTATTTCTGATTCAGTTTCTCTTGACACCCTGCAGAATTTATCAGCATTTTTTAGTTGTGCAGTGACTATTTGGCTTGCTTTATACAGTAGTTGTGGTTTACATATTGTTTATGTATATTTCTGTTGTTTTGTCTGCTCTGTATCTCATCCAGAGAAACTTAATTCCGATCTCAGGACCTGACCCGAGCATGACTGCTGACAGTCTAACTAACAGTTTACTAAGATTAGTAATATTAGCGTTTTGCAATATTGCTTAAAAACAGTATTGAGTTGAGAGCAGAGCTCTGAATAAGTATAATGATTTTATTTTTTATTTTTCCTGGTTTAAGTCAATCACTAGCTTCCCTCATGCAGTTTTATTGTCTGTGGTATCAGCCCTCAGATATATGTAAAAATGTATCATTTTTATGTGAAAAGATAAGAGGCTGAGCAGTGAGTGATCATCAGGCCTTTTTCTGCACTGATTTTTTGCTAGAAAATATTTGGAATTCTGGCAATTACATGGTCAAATGTGTTCAATAGTACTGCCAAAATGTTTAATTAATAACAAGCACTCAATGGGTGCTGATTCTGTGTGGTAATCCTACATGTTTTTTTGTTTTAGCAAATTAAAACTAAAATTAAATCTCACATTGAATCTAGCCAGGTTGAATCTGGACACTACACACAATGAATAACATTTTTTTCTAGTTATTTTTTTCTAATCATGTATGTCTGGGAAAATTATGGAAAAGTCAAAAGGTGTGAGAACCCTGAAATAAAGACAAGTCGTCTCTTTGTCATCCAGGCAGGGGAGCTGTTGAAGAGGCTTCTGACCCACAAATCTGAGACCCATCAGCCATCAGAAAGTGAACTGTCATCTTCTTGTAGCTTGCCCTCTCTTCTGGATGACAGTGTGGAAATCAAGCCGGCGAGGCCTTCCAAAACAAATAAGCAAACTGTTGGAACACAAGGTTAGTAGGCTAGTTTGACATTTCAGCTTAGCTGGCACTTTATTGCATTTACAAATTCTGCTTATTGCAAAGATCTGCTTTTCCGGTTTCAAATGAATAGCTTGTTTAAATACACACAGTTGTTAAGAGCCGTGCTCAGCCGGACAGTATAGATCAGAGAGAGAATCTGAGAGGGACTCCCCAAAAGCAGGCAAGCCACATTAACGGTTCATTTTCAGTGCTTAAAGCAGGGAAACATCAGCTCTGTGGCTCCGTTCTGATGAAGGCTGAAGAGGAGACCTCGAGTACTCGCAGGATGCCAGAGCTCTGACCCTCATGAGAATACACTTTTGCCCAAATCTCATTTCTGACAAAGACAGCCAGCCTTCATTCTCCCTTTAAACCTGTCTTAATCAGTCCTGCTGTTCAGATTCAAAAAGCTCCCCAACCCCCTTCCCGAGCTCTCTCTCTCTTTCTTTTCTTTCTCGTTTCTCCTCTGTCTTGCTCTTCCACTGTCTCTCTGAGCTGCGCTTTCCTTCTCTTTTCTTTGTTTCAGGAATTCAAAGTGCTGAAGAGGACAGTGCCGACCAAAGCCCAGTGGAAAGTATTCCTATTAGAGGTAAAAAGGCAGATCGAAGAAGTGCCCGTTCAGGAGTTCTTCTGTGTCCGTTTTGTCTTTCTCCTCGCACAGTAGATAATGGGGGTCCCTTTTTTTCTCAACTGGATAGCTGTGAAAGGATGACCAAGGTGAATCAGAGGTCAAAGTCCCACCTGAAGAGTGGAACAATTCTTCTAATTATCGGCAGAGAAAACAAACCAGTCTCTTTTCTTCTGCCTTAGGTATGGCTGAAACTGAGATTCTCAGAGCGCATAATGTGGAGGTTTAATTGTCCACCGGCCTGGTTGGGGGTGCCGCACAAGATCTGTCATTGGTTCTCATTATCTGCTAAACAATGCCAGCCAGAGGCGGACTTGAAAAGACTGGATGTCAAGGCATCCTTTGAAAAGCCTCGCGTAGCAAGTCTCAGCGCCAGCTCAGAAATTTAAAACTATCCATTATTCCACTTGGCTATCTGATTTCAAACTGTGCCTTTCATGCGCAGGGCTAGCCCAAGAGTGCCACGGAGAGAGAAGTCCAGCTTCTCACTGCAACTAATCAAAGGCATTATGGTAGTAGAAAACCGCCTCTGCTGTCCCTGGCTTCTTATGCGCTGTTTACAGGCAGCTAATGAAGACTGCGTTGAGTTCTGTTGCCTTTCGTATTACATCACTTTGCAATCATCAGTGGAAACAGCATCCGAATGTTGGCCTTCCGCCGTCTCCATGTTGGTAAAGCGCCGCCATGCACGATAGTGTTTTATGTATATGGCGAACAAAAAGGAAATCTTTAGATGCTTTTTCTACAAGGTTCTGATGCCTATATTTTGCAGTCATTACACCGGAAGAAACGAGCAACAAACAACATGCCATACTAGAGATATCAGCATAACGAGATGCTGGAAAGTATTTTGTCTTTGGGGGCATAACCACTTTGCAATTTGTTTTTCTGTTTGCTTTCGGCATTTAAAACTGACATACTTTTGTTTTCCAGGGCTCATTTTCAAAAATGATTTTAAGCTTGAATGCTCGCTGGTTAAAGATCTCAATTTCCAAAGTTTATAGAACATGAAAGACAGTGTTTTAAATGGAATCCTATAAGATGGTGCGTCAACACAAAAGCCAGCGGGTTCTTTTTTGCCGAGACGGCAGCCTGTCTGTGTGCGTCTGGATTAGATCAATAGTTTAGTGCTCACTCACTCTTTTTCACCTCCTCTCTTTGCTCATCAGTGGTTCCTCTCTCATCATCGGCATTATTTGATTGCTTCAGTAAATCAGGGCTTTGAATGAAGAAAAAGGATCTTGAGGGTACAAATGTTTAGGTTTTCACATCAACACAAGTTCACACAATCAGCTAAGACACGCAGCGCCTCTCCTCCACGAATCCATTAGGGTGCGTCAACACAAAAGCCAGCGGGTTCTTTTTTGCCGAGACGGCAGCCTGTCTGTGTGCGTCTGGATTAGATCAATAGTTTAGTGCTCACTCACTCTTTTTCACCTCCTCTCTTTGCTCATCAGTGGCCTTAAAGAGCTGATGTTGGTTCATCAAGCATCAGGGCTCTGGAAAGTTGGAAGTCGAGGTCTTTAGCAAATATTTCACTAGCTGCTTTCGCATTTTGTAATTTTTTTTATTTAATTTTTTTCTATAGAGACCAAAGCATATCAGCTGCTTAAACAGTCTGTGGCACAAGAGAGGCACTGGAGTGACTCGGAGGAGCAGAATTCTGAGCCGTCAGGTAACGGAAAATAATAATCACTTTTTAATTTGAATAATATATGTACATAAATAGCCCTTTCTCTTTTAAACTACATGTGCAGCGCCCATTTAACCCAGTTACATTTCAAAAATGTGGAGAGTTGACTGTTATTCATAGTCAATATTTGTATTTTATCAGACAAATATATGATATTTCTATATACATTATAATTATAGTGATCATAAAACTTAACAACCCTGTGTATACATGCATATAATGCATTTTTTTATATTGTAGTATAAATGTGTAATAATAACACACCCTTTTCCCTTCTTTTTTTATTTAAATTATTAATTTGTTATCCAAAGATATCAACACATTGGAGAGGTCTGAGGTGCTCAGGGACTCTTTAACGCAAAACAG
>NW_015549560.1:541541-545394 GCF_001515605.1 Sinocyclocheilus anshuiensis | reverse complement strand
TTTAGGTTTTCACATCAACACAAGTTCACACAATCAGCTAAGACACGCAGCACCTCTCCTCCACGAATCCATTAGGGCAGGTAATGGATGGGTGAACCTCGAGAAGAGTAATCCGTCTCTGATTTCACATGCTTTTCCGAGCATCACGCTGACACAAGAGTCGAAAGTTTCCCTCCCTGTCTCTGTCTTTTTTTTCCCCCCTTTCTCCTTTTCTCTCTTCTGCCCACTCTTTGCCCGCCTCCCCTTGCTCTCTCTCAGCTAGTTTACTCTATTTGCAGAGGAAAGGGTATAATGATTGCACTCTGACAGAGCTCTCTGATGGATGCCACAGTCTGCCCAATGAATGACCTCATTAATAAACATAAGCTGTCTCTAGTGCGAGATGATTTTGGATCATCCCAGAACCTCACAGAGCTCTTGAGAGAACCCTGCCGGAGACTCGCCATCGCTTGTTTAAAGCTCACAGCAAAGATGATGGTTAGCATTGGAGCATTTGCTTAGCTTTCAGGTAAAACATTTTGTGGCCTTTTTTTGGTTTAGTTTTTTTGCTGCGTTGAAGAATTCCTCTTGCCAGTCACTTCTTGCGCTTTATTGCCTCTACAAGTACCCTGCACTCGAGCACCAGTTGAACACTACATGTGCTGTTCCCTGTCCTCTCTTGCTTTCTCGCTCTCTCGTCTCCGTCACTTACTGCTGTCATTCTGTCACTGAGCCGATGGGCACATTAAAAGACCTTCTGGTTCGAACCAAAACTCCCAACAAAATAGTAATAAAGCAAAATAAAATAAATCAAGTGCCTCTCTTTCTTAGCCATAATTATGATTTTGCTCTTAAGCCGAGACCGTAGCTGAAGAATCAGAATTTAAAGCAAGCGCTTTGGTGCAAAAAAATGCATTTATGGGCCTTTGTGCACCTCCTCATTATGTGTGAGGCTGATTCATTAAGTAATTGGTTTGCAGTTGTTTACATGAGTATTAAGGCCCCCTATTCAGCAGTCTTTTGAGAGATACATTGTGCAAATGTTGCATGTTATGAATGCCCAATGAGAGGCGGGGGGCCAGGCCTATTGGCCAAACACTGCGCTGGGCTGAAAAGACCAGAGAAAAGCGTCAGGCGCTGCTTTGCATAGCAATGACGCGCCCATAATAAGCTTTCCAGATTAAATGCATGCAGTCCATACAAGATGCAAAGAGATACTCTTAACACATTTATGTGTGTTCATTTCACTATTATAGCACTGAAGATAATTGAGGTCTTTCATATCCACCCCCGTTTTTTTTTCTTAATTCCCTTCCCTGTGCTCTCCTCTCGTCTGCGTGCTGTTTTTACTGCAAAATACTTTTATCAAACACAGCGTTTTATTGTGTTATAATTCAGAGGCTGTGTGGACAGACCAGACGGTATTTGTTACGCCTGTGTGCCGCAGTGATTCAGGAAGGAGAGCGCTGGAATAAGCAGCTGCACTCCATGTAAAGGCCTCTTGTTCCTGCACTTTGTTTAAGGCTGCATGCCACAGCTTCCTCCTCTTCAGCCGCTATGGTGTCTTCTGCTACTGCAGGCATGTAGCGCAGATCTCGCTCGCTTGCTGTTTCTTAATGTCCCACTCTGTTGCTTTATGAAAAATAACAGGGTAGGATTAGTGGGTTTAACATCTTCAACATTTTATCAATTTCTCACATTGTCATTGAGGAAAACAATTGTGCTTGTGTAACAGCAGCATGATTGTTAATATGTAAAAATAAATACATTTGTTCTTTCACACACCCTTGTAAGAATTTTCACAGTTTAAGTCTGTTTTCATATTTTTCTATTGTTTTTATTCATTTTTATTTTTAGTACAAGTTAACCTATGCAAATGAGAAATGTTGTCGTGAGAAATGTTAATCTGCCATACAGCTGAAATTAAAAGTTGATTAACATTTATTTTATTTCAAGTAGCAAAAAATGTTTTAGTCAACTATAATAACACTGGTGAGTGTGTCTTCAGCTGTCCACCAGTGGTGGGTGTAATAGGGGTAGCACTAAACAGCAGTAGCCAGTGGGGGTCACTCTCTTTCTTTGTGCCTCTCTTCATCCACCTGCTTTTGTATACTAAAAAAGAATATCCTTTGTATGCATACCAACATTTATTTCACTGAGCCAAAAATGCCGCTTTCTTTATTTCCAAGGTGAGGTCTTCATCTTGGGATGCTAAAATAATACCAGATAAACAAAATGGCAATAAATGCAGTGACCTAGTTCCCTTGAGGTGCTGTCTGTGTATACACACAGCACAAATTAAAAGAAAAGCCCCCATGCCTGCTCTCCTGCTGTTCTGGTTATTAGCCAGCAGAGGGAACTCATATTTAGCCCAGCCGTTGGTACTGTGACAGTGGCAGCCGGTGACCAGTAGAGGGCACTCTGTCTGCTGCTCTGAATCATTACCTCACTCCAGAGCTCTTGGCTCTTACAGGGGTCTAATCAATGGTAAATCAGTGCTGCTGTGGGCAATGTTCCCTCTAATTTTTTTTCTTGCTGAGCAGATCTTTTCTCTATTGGGCGGACATTTCGGCCACCTGAGCAAAAACATTCTTTATACCAGACCTGTACAGCGCGAACAAAAAAAGTGTGTAACTTTTAACTTTAATGTGCTATTTGTATTTAATTTGACCCGTGACTAAATGTTGTACATTTTAGGTTACCTGAGAAAACTTGTTTTGTTTTGTTTTTTTTGTTTTTACAGTATAATACACTGCTATTCAAAAGTTTGGGATCAATAATGTTTATTAAAGAAGTTTCTTATGCTCATCAAGGCTGTATCTATTTGATAAAAAATACTGAATATTATTTCACAAAATAATACTGTGAAATATTATTGCAATTTAAAATAAAAGTTTTCTATTTTAATATACTTTTTAAATATAATTTATTCCTATGAAGCAAAGCAATTTTCATCACCATTACTCCAGTCTTCAGTGTCACATGATCCTTCACAAATCATTATAATATGCTGATTTATAATCAATGTTGGAAACAGTTGTGCTGCTTAATATTTTTTTTTTGGGACCTGTGATATTTTTTTCAGGATTCTTTGATAAATAAAAAGTTAAAAAGAACAGTGTTTATTCAAAATAAAAATTTTGTGTCAGCATCATTACTCCAGTCTTCAGTGTCACATGATCCTTCAGAAATCATAATATGCTGATTTATAATCAATGTTGGAAACAGTTATGCCGCTTAATATTTTTTGGGGACCTGTGATATTTTTTCACGATTCTTTGATAAATAAAAAGTTAAAAAGAACAGTGTTTATTCAAAATATAAATTTTGTGTTACAATATACACTACTATTCAAAAGTGTGTGATCAGTAATGTTTTTTTTTTTTTAAGAAATGAATACTTTTATTCCGCAAGAATGTGTTAAATGGATAAAAAATGTTAGTAAAGACATTTTTAGAAAAGATTTCTATTTTGAATAAATGATGTTCTTTTTAACTTTTCATTAATCAAAGAATCAAAGAAAAAATTATGAAAGATTCCAACAAAAAAAAATAAATATATATATATATATATTAAGCAGCACAACAGTTTCAACACTGATAATAAATCAGCATATTAGAATGATTTCTGAAGGATCATGTGACACTGAAGACTGGAGTAATGATGCTGAAAATTCAGCTTTGCTTCACGTGAATAAATTATATTTTAAAGTATATTAAAATAGGAAGCCAATATTTGAAATTGCAATAATGTTTCACAATATTACTGTTTTTTTCTGTATTTTCGATCAAATAAATGCATCTTTGATGAGCATAAGAGACTCCATTAAAAAACAAGGTCAAGTATTTATTAGGTTTATAATATAGGCCTAACA
>NW_015549560.1:533205-541132 GCF_001515605.1 Sinocyclocheilus anshuiensis | reverse complement strand
TTGTTACCGTTCTGTGCCCATCATCCGCTATTTCCAGCACTTAATCAAGCCACTCTTCTTTAATACATGATGACGATTTATTCCACATGTCATTGCGTTTGCGTTGGCTCTCGATTTGAGCTATTTCGTCCTCAACCATTAAAATATCCGGTTTCTACAGCGACTCATTTGGCGCACAACATTCTCTTTCTATGAAACTTGTAAACCGCATTCACCGGTTCTAACTCTATAGCGATATCAACTCTATAGCGGTTTACCCGAGCATTGCAATTAATTCGCTTTCGCAAATGGCTTTCCCAACTCATGTATGTGTGTGCGCGCCACATTATAGCTTATGCCGAGTTCACACTGCACGATTTTAGACCGATTTTTCTTTAATAATTACAGTCTCGCTCGAGAACTCCGGTCTGACGCACGCGGGTTCTCGCGTTATTTCCTTATCACTTCTCGCGTGTGTTTTGTTGTGAAACGTAGTTTGCGGACCAGACAGAGCTGTCGGCGATTCTTCCTATTGTGAAGTCATGCAGTGTGAAACCCCCTGTCGCCGATCCATCGTGCAATGTGAACACAGCAGCGACTGAATGCTACCCCAGATAGTCACGCAGTGTGAAAACCACGGCGATCCGACGAGTTTGAAAACCGTGCAGTGTGAACTCGGCATTAGAGGGAACATTGGCTGTGGGTCACAGCTGGGACGGGTGTAGGAGGTGCTACTGCTACCTTGCACAAACACTGATCCAAAGAGCGTGTTCTATTAGCATAGCTGTGGAGGCGTATAGATGTTTATATTAATATGCTATATTCTCATGATAGGTATAGATCCTTTTATACTTATAGACTGACAAATAAAATTGGTGTAGAAACAATTTTCCCTCAGAAATTGCTTGCAAATTTCACAAATAATTACAATGAATTGGCAAGTAACACACTGAATTAAAAATGGAAAAAAATATTTTCTTGTAAAACATGCATGTCTGTTTTATTTACAACTTAGAACAATCTTTTTTTTTTTTGTGTGTGTGTACATATATATACACACTCTCTCACACACACACACACACATATATATATATATATATATAGCTGTGATTAATCAATAATTAAAATAGTTTTTTTTTCCTTTTATTATATATTTAATATAAGTGAATATCTGTAGTTTTTGACATGACACATGCATTTTGTTTTACTTTATAAACAGTATTTCAAAAGGAACAATACCACAATGATACACTTTCATCAAGTGTAAACGCAGAGCTATAATCGTACGTGATGACAGGTATTATGAAAATAACTTTGCCCAGACAACAAACGCAGACTAAGCGCAGTCTATTTACATGAAGCGTATTGCTGCATAGGATGCCGAGAGACGTCTTTTATTCATAGCTCACAGATATCATAACAACAACCCACACACCCCATATATTAATGTATCAAATGCTTGCCTAAAAACGCACTAGGGCACTTTTCATCAAATATCGCAAATACATCCAAATGCTCAAAACAACGTGGAAAAGAGGGAGAGCGGAAAAAGTAAATGCCGGAGCGGAGGGAAATAGAGAGAGGTTGCCGTCAAAGCAGTAATTTGCATCATTTTACACATTACATTCACCTCTGTGTATGAGACGCAGCCAAACAGTGGCCAGCCCTGTCTTACATATTCAGATTCGTTGCCTCAATTAAGTGAACCTCATTGCAAGATGAACTGGCATAAATGTTTATGGAAATGGAATATTAGATCGGAGGGTCAGTGCATTCACAGCTCTCTATGATAATGGTGTCTTGAAATCAGACTCGTCACTGTCTGAAGTGGCCCAGCTGACAGAGCATTCCCATGGCAAGCAAGTTATATAAAAGAATAGCCATATTTACCCACCCAAACATGTATTTATTATTGAGCTCATCATGACTAAAGGGGGGGAAAAGCCCTCAAATTTTGCTTTAGCGTTCACTGCTGGGAAAGAGAAAGGCCTCCTGTATTTTCAGATTTCAATTTGAAAGGGAGATGGAAAATTGGACACAAGATGTTTGTTTGTTAGTTTATTCATTTTTGCTGACAGTTTAGTATTTAATTTTCATGAATCCCATAAAGCATTTTTAAGCATAACCCATCAGTGCAATCATTATTCAAATAACGTCATTTATGTCAAACTTTCAACGGCAATTCCTATAGTGTCAGTTTATATACTAGGACATGACAAAATTCCTGTTAAATAAAACATTGGTAATGTTACAAAATATATATATTTTTTTTTTCAAATATATTATTTAGAATATTATATTCATCAAAGAAGTCAGGAAAATGTGTCATGGTTTCTACAAAAATATGAAAGAAGAAGAGATGTTTCTTAAAGGGATAGTTCACCCAAAAGGGCATCCAAGATGTAGGTGACTTTGTTTCTTCAGTAGAACAAAAACGGAGATTTTTAACTCAAACCGTTGCAGTCTGTCAGTCCTATAATGTCAGTGGATGGGAATCACGGCTTTGAGAGTCAAAAAAACATACACAAACAAAATCCAATTAAATCCTGTGGCTTGTGACGATACATTGATGTGTAAAGACACGAAACGATCAGTCTGTGCAAGAAACTGAACAGTATTTATATAGTTTTTTTACCTCTGATTTTCACCGCAATGTCCGAACTGTCCTGAGCGCGTTCGCGTCTTCTTCTTCAGCCGGCGCATGAGGCGTCTTCTTCTTTGTCTTCTTCTTGCTTTACGGCGGATCGCAGACTTATAAGTGCATTACCGCCACCTATCTCTCAAATGGACCATTGACACTCTATCTACAATCTCAATTGGGAGTGTCAATGGTCCATTTGAGAGATAGGTGGTGGTTTGAATGTGCTCCCATCATGCTGTCTATGTATTTACAAGAATGCACCCTAAATAGTATGTTTCTTCACCTTTCTTGGGTTTTGCTTCTCCTAAAGTCATCAAAGTAACCTTCACGATCGGTCTACTATATACTATAAACTTTGATGAAAAGAATGCAGTATCTGTTTCAGAAAGGTTTTTCACGGGTTTCATGCCAGTCACGTCCTTTGACCCTGGGAGTGAATACATCTGTGGTACATTTTGTATCTGTCTACTGTAACTTGATGCTGTGTGTTTTATGAGTTTAGAGTTGTATTCTTATTGAGCCAAAGGGGATTTATGTAACGTGTTCGTTCCGACCCTAATCATAGCATCTGCATACATGCATTAATAGAATTTATGAAATGTCGTACTTTGTGCAGAGATGTTCTGGAAACAAAGGAGCCAAGCTGAATTATATGAGAGCCAGCCTAATTGAGTTCAGCTCCTTTGGTCAGTGTCAAGGTTGCGCGCACGTGACTGAATTTACCGTCGGGTCGGTGGGGCACACGTGACTACACATACAATTGACGTTTCGTTTATTCATGCAAATCCATCAAAGGGAAACTAAATATTCTTACACTTGCTCCCAGAATCCTTTAAAGTACATGGACGTGAAAACCAAATCAATGATATGGATGTATGAAGACATGGAGGGAGAGGATGAGGGTGAAGATGATGTCGTCATTGTTGAGATCTGAATAGCCCTGTGCTGATGTAAATGAAGAAGGAAGCCTGTATGAAAAGTAGCGTGAGCTTTTGCATATGCATCAATGCAGATCAAAGGCTTGTCAGGGGTCATACATTTACATAGAGATATCAGTGATGCTATGGGAACCCAGGAAAACGGGTGCTCAGTCCACTTATGAATAGAGAGCCCTGACCGGGTCCTTCAGCGCCATTAGAAAAGAAGTCAAGGAAGTTTATTTGGCCACTCGCCCCATCTGAGGGGAAATGATGTTCTTCAGGGTTGGGTTAGGTAACTGTCAAAGAAAAGATGACATTTTGGTGAGAGATGATGACTTCCTGGAGCATTTTGTGTGTTGTGGCTGATTTGATGAATTGATGTTGAACGATGAAAAATGTGTTTCTGATTGTTTGATATGGTTCAAACATTTTTAAAGATTTCATTTTTTCTTTTCTTTGTGCTTTTATGTTGTGAAGTCTTGTTTATTTATTTTATTTTCATTTCTTACAGGAAGACTGCAAAAAGTAAAGCTTTCTCTGCTGTCCAGTCAAAGGGTAAGACCTCTGTACAAATGACTAAAGCTTGTTAAAAACATGCGGTGTCTGGTGTTAAATGCAGATGCCAGCTCATTGTGCACATATCTCTTTATTGTACTGCTTATGTTCCACAATTAAAATACACTAGTACTCAAAACACTACCAGTCAGAAGTTTGGAATAATTAAGCGTTTTAAATGTTTCTGAAAGAAGTCTCTTATGCTCACTTAGACTGCGTTTATTTAATCAATAATACAGTAAAAACAGTAATATTGTAAGATATTATAAAAATTTAAAAGAGCTGTTTACTATTTTGAATATATTTTAAAGGGGTCATATAATGTTGCTAAAAAGAACATTATTTGGTGTAATGAAATTTTTATGCTGTTTGAGGTTCAAAAAACACATTATTTTCCACATACTGTACATTATTGTTTCTCCTCTATGCCCCGCCTTTCTGAAACGCGTCGATTTTTACAAAGCTCATCGGTCTGAAAAGTGAGGTGTGCTCTGATTGGCCAGCTATCCAGTGCGTTGTGATTGGCCGAATACCTCAAGCGTGTGACGGAAATGTTACGCCCCTTACCATACTGTGATGCTGTGTCCGGCCGGAGCGACAAGACAAAAACATTAAAACCTGTGAAACGGTGAAAAAACGGTGAAAGGCGAAGTTGATGTATTTCCTCAGCGACCAGCACAGATCAGCTCCAGGCATGACGAAGCGGATATAGTCCTCTTTTGGAAGACCAAACAAAGTAGTTTCGCTTTCACAACGAAAAACACAGCGCCTTATCGACATGCAACAACAACAAATACTACAGCGAGAATAAAAGTTACGCCTTCTTTCTTTGCGTGAACATTTGGGCGGTGTTATTCAAATCTTCCCACATCGTGACGTAGACATGTCGGGGCGTGTTAGAACGAGCCGTTTTAGGTAGGCGTGGTTAACTCTTAACTTTTATAAAGAATATCTCTTTGGATTTGAGACTTTAGTCTTTGCAACTTTACAGATCTTCTTTATGCACCAAGAGCTTGTAACACTCCAAAGAGAAAGGAAAATTTTAAATCGCATCATATGACCCCTTTAAAAATGTAAGATGAATTTTCAGCAGCCATTACTCTTTAGTCTTTTCACCTTCAGAAAACATTATTATTAATGTTTCTTATTATTATCCATATTGAAAACAGTTTTTGCTGCTTAATACTTTTTTTTTGTGGAAACTGTGATACTTTTATTTCAGGATTCTTTAATGAAATGAACAACATGTACTTGAAATAGAAATCCTTTTTAACATTATGAATTCATTCAAAGGTTTGGGGTGTCATGGTTTCCACAAAAATATGAAGCAGCGCAACTGTTTTCAACTTTGATGATAATAATAAATGTTTCTTGAGCAGCAAATCAGCATATTAGAATGATTTCTGAAGATCATGTGACACTGAAGACTGGAGTAATGATGCTGAAAATTCAGCTTTGATCAGCAATTACATTTTAAAGATTACAATTGAAAACAGGCATTTTAAATTCTAATAACATTTAACAATTACTGCTTTTACTGGATTTGTATGTATGTATGTTGTATGTATGCATTTATTTTTCTCTGGAATCATTTTTTATGTTTTTTACTTTCATCATTTTATATCATGTTCATGGGCTAATTTATCTCTGCCCCTTATTGCAACAGAATGTTAATGGTGTACGGATATATTTTTGATTGCAGCATTTTGGGGAGAATCAGATGACAGCAATTCTGAGATCGAAATGGCCTTGCGTCCTCAGTCCCGCAACACCAGCAGCCATGACTTTGATGATTTTTATGATTAACATTTCTCTTTTGAGACTTTTTTTATTTAATTGTTTCAATGAGAAGTTAATATGTTTGAAAGAGATGCCTTTATACGATTGCAAAACAAACAAAAATCTTCAGCGAGGAATGAGTGCGACATTCCACGAAAACAAAAAAACAGCCATCCTCTTTATTGTGGCCAAAGACTGTGAAGGGTTTTCAAAACATGCTGGTGTTAACCCTGCTTGAATCTCTTTAGCTGAAAAACACTTGGACCTGGTTGAAACAGATTAAACTTGGTTTTTAAAGTGATTCCTTTGCACTGTGTTGAATATTACGCATTTTAGATGCTGCAGGTATCTGGCGGTGATTTGGAGTGGAATGCTCTGAGTCAACTCCTATGAAAAGCCAGTGCACAATGGCCACTCTGCATGCTGCTGAAACACCTTTGAACTCACTCAAGTACCCCTGGCCCATTTAGGAGGACAAAATACATTGTGCTCATCTCAATATAGAAACAAACGCTCTCTGTATTTGCGGCGTTAGAAAAGCGATTCCGTCAGCCGAACAAACGGTTTTCGTTTCGAACGGTTTCTCCTCAACCGACGAAATGCAAGGTGCAATGTCCACTTCAGAATTCGTCTGTTTTGCAAATGTGCACACATTTTTATGCTCTCTGGCTGATTCTTGTGGGATTTCAAGTTACATTTTATACATTTGTACAGAGTTACTGTACAAAATGTGACGTGCTTGCTTCAATTCATTGTTATAATATGCCCCTCTAATGGCTATTTTTAGACACCACATGATAGTTAAAATTACAGATAATTATAATTAGGCATTGAAAAGAGCACTGATCAAACACAGCAATATCATTACAGTAATAATGGTTATTTTTCCAAAACAGCCAATCAGTGATAACGACAGTAACCCTTTTCCTAATGGACCTGAAAATAACATTGCGCACTAAAATTGCTGTGCATGGATTTCCAGAACTGTTTCCCAGCCATCAATAATCTACATCGCCCGTGACGGGGGATTGTCATTTTGTCTGTGACTCCGAGTTCATTTGGTTTCATCATATTTAACATGCACGGAGGCATGTTATTCTGTAATGATACCAAACCTGCAGCATTCTATCCATCAGTATGATTCCATTAGTTAGCTTTTAAGTAACTTTATGAGGCCGAACCTGCTAGAGTAGGACTCCACACTCATTAGCTGTAATGGCTGCAGCCAGCCTTGACCCGCACGCGTCGAAACGCGCCTGCATAATTTGGAGATTGCTAAAAAGCTCCCCTCACATAATATCTGTGTTAAGGATCATGTCAACAGATACTTGTGTGATGGAGGAAGCTCTGTGAGAGAGTTACATTGTGCCGGCCTGTAACAACACCATAAACGCTTTTTAAAGGAACCGCCTTCTGGACGTGCTAATAAAAAAGTGTCAAACCCGGAGTGCGACTTTCAAATGATGTCACATCAAAACAGAGAAAATATTTTGCTTAAAATGAAACCATGCCAAGATTTCTTTTGCAAAAATGTGTGTACGGCGCCACTTTATAAGCATGCATGATGGTCTCCCAGCAGGGAAGGTCATTAAAGCATTCAGATTCAAAGACATTCTCGAATTAAATCATCTGTTTAATGGCATAAAAGTGCCTGATTTCAAGGCTCAGTTAGGATGTCCGTTGCTGAATCTCCATTCATTTGATGAATAAAATCAGTCAAATCTACATGTTTAAGTCTTTTCTTATTTTATTAAGAAAGTCTGTGTTATTATCTAGCTATTATCAGTATTATGCATGGTACGTGTGCAACATAATGTCATGCGGTACATTTCAAACCACTTTTACTCATACCCTACAAAACTGCTTTCTTTAATCTATACTATTATTAATAATAAAGTTATTATTAACAATAATGATTTAGTAGTACTTTTAAAATGGTTGTGCTGCTTAAGTGCGGAGTCTGAGTTTTTATAAATGTCTTACTGCCATTTTTGATTGATGTTATGCATCCTTGCTGAATAAAAGTATCCTTCAAAAAAAGTGTGTGTGTGTG
>NW_015549560.1:530340-533139 GCF_001515605.1 Sinocyclocheilus anshuiensis | reverse complement strand
ACATGATCTTTACTTAATATCCTAATGATTTTTGGCATAAAAGAAAAATCTATAATTTTGACCCATACAATGTATTTTTGGCTATTGCTACAAATATACCCCAGCGACTTAAGACTGCTTTTGTGGTGCAGGGTCACATATATATATATATATATATATATATTCATAATGTATTCAAAACATTTGATCATATATTAATTTAGCTTTAAATGTCAAGATGATTTTTGTTCAAGGTCTCAGCTATCATAATTAACATTTGTTCTTCAGTCCACTGTAAACTGTCAGCTTGTTTAACTGGAGACTTTGTTGGATGTTGAATTGAAGTGGTTAAAATGTTTGTGGCTTCGGGCATCTAAGCTAAGCTTGTGTTCTGGCGATGAATGATATACGCCGCAAAGGCCAGACATGTCTGTTTTTGTTACAGGAACAATCTCAGACAATAAAAGAAAGGAAGACCTAGATGAAAGCAAGTAGGGAAGTTAAACACTCTCATTAACAATGATATGCCAGCATTTTGCTATTTGCATATTGCATGTTTGTGTAATTTATTCACGCTTATTCGACAAGTCGAAGTTTCAAGTGTGTCCCTTCCACTCTCCCCCTATCCACTTTTATTTTTTATCAGGGAATGATTTAAAACAAGGTCATTTGATCTTCTGTTTCAATAGACCTTAATGAAATATTCATTTACTCGCCTGTGGTTTCTCTGACATTGTTTCTGAGGATGTTCAGTGAAGACACAAAGGCTGTGCTTTTCATCTTTCACGCCCACGTTTCACGTTTTGATTCATAGAGATATAGATCATTAAACCTCCTTTTACTTGGAAACACACAGTTTACCTGGTTTTATTGGTGTCCAAGCAAAAGCCATTGTATAATATGCAAACAGGACTTGTGGGTTGGGGGAATGTGGGCTGTGCACAAAATTGAGTCTTTTTCTTAGGATTTGAAAGTTTTGAGTTTTTGCTTGGTTTTGATTTCCATATTAGGTACCATGACACATATTCATTATGTTTGAGTGCCCTATTTTGACCATGTCATTTAAATAATACATTAAAAATAATCAAACCACACGGTAACACACGGCACTAAAATAATACAATAAACATGAACATAAAACCCTAATGTACATAAATAGGAAAAAAATAACCCTTAAAAAAAAAAACATAAAATGTGGAGTCTCACACAGGAAATTCTGGGAATGTCAGTTTATGTTTTTTCACTGTAAATTATACAATGATGTTGTTCTTCATTTCCAAAAACTGCAAATATAACCGTATTTTAATGTAAAGTTAAATAGTTTGATCTAATACAGTTATTCACCAAAACTTAGTTAAACTATTACGTTTTTGTATATTTTTACAGCATGTCTTTTACCATTAAAATCACAATTACATTTTTTACAATGTATCTATAAATGCATATTTTAAAACATAGAATGTACATGGCTTTCTCACCAACTTTTTTGGTGACCGAAAGGTAAATGCCTAGCTGGCCCCATGCTACAGTTGCATGCTGACCGAAAACATTCATATGAGGCTCCTGTAAAAATGAATTTCTGTACGAAATGATATTTTTGTACAAATCTGATGTAGTTGCATGTAGGCTGTGTATATACAACAGTAATCTGTAATGCTAGACTTCAAGGCTCAAGGTGAGTTATAGGCAACGTATAGATGAGAGCACACAGCGTTGTGGGCAAAAGAACCCTCAGCATCGCTCTAGACTCTCTGGGCCTTTCCATCTAATGCACAAAATCAAATTATAATTAACCACATTTAAGTTGGAGCATCTGCCTGGATTAAATCTGTTGTTCATGGAGATGTTAACAAAGGTGATAAAACAAGATTAGCCAAGACACACAGAGCGGGGATTGTGGAGTGTGTTCTTATTAGCATGCACTGTGCTCTGGAGAAGAGAGCACGCTCAATTCTCCTCACAGGGGGAACAGGGTTCAGCCATTAGCATGAATAGGAAATGCTAATTTAAAGCCTCAGACACCTGCTCCTCAGCGGCGGTCCTAGCTATGCACTAGCTAGCTACTGACATAAATATATACACGGTACCACCATTGGGGAAGCTTCTTTGAAACCATTGCTTCTCCAAGCTACAAGCCAACCATCATTTGAAGAACTTAATCTACTGGGAAGCTACGCTTTTGGAAAGTAGCTACTTACCAACAAAAACTACTTACAAAAAGTAGCCAGTGAAGCTATTTAAGGGAACAATATTCAAATATTGTTATATTTAAAATGTAATATTAAAATACTAAATATGATTTAATTAACAACATACAGTATATTTGCTATATACGCATGGCCGGATTTACCATTGGGCTTGAGTGGGCTGCAGCCCATGGGCCCCGCCTTTGCCCGTTTACGTTTGTTTGATTTGTTCGTTATATGCCAGTCAGAATTCAGAAATTATTAGCCGCATTTCTTTCCACTGTGCACGCAAGATCTAAACGGGCCAACCGGGGCTACAGCGTACAACTACGACCTTCGAGGCCACAATCAAACAGCATAAACTGGTATTTATGATTATTTCACATAGAAGAAGGACACACGTATTGAATCGCGTCTGCACCGATTGGTTTGTTATCACATGGATATTTTAAACAGCTCCATTAAGCCTTTAGCCCCAAAGAGCGCACATTTAGAAAGATAATGATAAATTCTCAAATGTTCGCTCCTCATTTCTTTACAGAGGATGATTCTATATTACTATATTAATGTTCCACTAAATTATGCAATCATCTGTTGAGTTTTGAGCGCTCTCTCTCGTCTTACTGCCATTACA
>NW_015549560.1:488723-530289 GCF_001515605.1 Sinocyclocheilus anshuiensis | reverse complement strand
TAAACAACAACTTACAGAGTAACTTTCAGACACAAAATTCCGTTTTGCTCCGTCAGAAAGAAAATAGAACAAACAGCAGAACCGCTGCGTCTCCGAACAACAGTGTTTTGTTCCTCAGCGTTACACGGACCAGCAAATGATTAAATCAGGCTATAAGTATGTACGGTCGTTTGCAAAGTTAAATTAATCAGCTTTTTAAACGAATCGGTTGATTCAACTCACTCATTAAGACAGTCACAAGTAGCTTATTTCATTTTTGCAATCATTTAATATTTCTACATGAAAATGTTATATTTAAACTTAACATTTATGCACAATCCATCTATGAATTTAGTTGATAGTGATTTCATTTGATTGTTTATAGCCAGCATGTCTTTTTATTCGATTGAATTTATTGATTAAATAACCTGACATAAGAGGACACAGATATGACAATAACTTTTATAATACTAATAAGCCAACATCTCTGGCTTTTGTTTTTGCTCAAAGTTATTTCAGGGTTTTGATCTCTCAACTGAGAGAACACATCTTGTTTATTATATTATAATGAATATTTAATATTACATTTAAACTTTGACTATAGCCTAGACATGTTGCATATTAAATGTACTATTTATGAACCTCAAAGCATATGTTTATGTATTTTGTGTTGCTCCATAATGATGTTCTATTTGAGGGCATTTGTAGTATAGGTATAGGGCCCAAACATAACCTCAAGCCCAGGGGCCCCCGTCCCCCTAAGTCTTGCCCTGTATATACATTTATTGCTATTGTAATAAATGTTTGTAATTTCAACAGTAAAAGTGCTACATTACCTGTTAGTTAATGGCAAGTTACTATATGTGGTGAAAAACTGTAATAGATCTAATGGGACATTTTAAGTAATTTTGCACAAAATCCTGTCAAATGTACAGACTTTGCAAGTAAAAGTCAAGAGTTATCTTTGTAAAAAATCTAAAGCTTGTATTCCCATAATTCACTATGTGAGACTTTGCTTTTGGTTGCATTTTGATTAAACATTTATGTTTCTTTGTTTTTGTTATCAGTTATGTGCATTTGGGCTTTATGCTACATCTTACACCATGATAGTGTTTTGTATTTGTGTGTATGACACTGTGTACCTTTCTATACAAGGCTTGCTTAGTTGGGGACGCTTGACTGATTGCACAGACACTAGAGAACTGAACTGGATGATGACATCACTGAATCTCCAATGAACTGACTTTAGCTGAAAAATGCCTCTATTGTCTTCTTGCATTATTGACAAACTATTTCCCTGTTTGACACTGTAAAGCTGCTTTGACACAACCAGTATTGTATAAAGCGCTATACAAATAAAGTTGTAGACTTGACTTGACTTGACAAGTATATACCTCTGCTTGTAATAAGGCTACTTCCTCATGTGTCTATTTACCGTCTGTGTTATTATGGTGGTTATCGGTGTATAATACAGGTACAAAAAAGTAGTAGTATAGGTTTAGGGTTGGCTGCTTGTAATTATGCATAATTTACTGTTATTGCTGTAGTAAGTACACTGAGTATGTTTACATGGACAACAACAATATTCTGATATTAAAGGGATAGTTCACCCACACCCAGAAGTGTATAGTACCGAAGACGAACTGTATGTTGATACGTGAAATTCTGGAGGGAATGTCGGATGGCGTCACGTGGGAATGTAATGACGTATGCCATTAATCGATCTATGTACTATAACATGTAAAAGGGGAACATGAAAGGAATATTCTAAAAGCAACTCATGTAATCACCTTAATCATAATATTGGCTTATTCAGAATAAGGTAAATAATTAGATTACTGATGTAAACATACTGTAAATAAAATAAACATGGACACTGTAAATAAAGTTCTACCCAGAAACAATTAAGATATTTTAATGAATAAACATGTTGATTAGAGTGAAATTATTAAGAAAAGATACATTTATACAACCAGTCAAAAGCATAGTGATGAACTGCAACCTGTACCTGAATGTTTTGCGTTAAGAAGAGAAATTAGTCATTGAATCATTTTCTTTTTTTAACTGCTTTATTAATACTATGAACCAACTTAATCGGACATCCCAACACTGATCTCTTAAATCTCTTAATTGCTTTGAACACAGTGCGGCAGTGATATATGTGCTAGAAAACAATATATAACACATTATAGTTTGAAATCCGGACTTCATTGCCGGACATTCATCTGCCCTAAAACTTGCTCTATGCTATGTTAAAGACATTATTGACATAACGGTATGAAATATTCAACTATTTTGAAATAATGTGTATTATGGTATTGTAAAAATCACTATGCATATATATATATATGGGTAGTTGACAAATAGGCAGTAAAAAACACTTATTTTGTAAAAGACAATTTTTGAAGAAGAAATGCATATATTTATGTAGTGTGAAGTCTGATCTTTGAGAATATAAATATAAAGGGTCACTAACTTCATCAATTCTTTCATTGTTTTTTTTAACACTTTCACTGAACTGTACCATAAATTTGTCCTATGGTGTGACATAGCAAAAATTAAGAAAAAAAAAACAACCTCTTAATAATATATAAATAGCATGAGAGAGATTTATTTTCATTGTTAGACGCTTATTTTCATATAGTGTTATTTATTTAATATGAAATTATAATTAACATAATTTTTTCCCCATGACTTGTTGGACAATTTCAGGACAAACTTTGACAACAACACAAACTTTGCTGTCATCCGTTCAATACTGCTGAAGATTATACAATTTTAAGATGAGTGATATTTGTATCTCCCCTATTGCAATACTCAACTGTTTTTTAAAGATATTTTGAGATAGAAACAAATCTGTGGTTCTTTTATGTGTGTCACACCATAGGACATTACGTCATACCATAGGACATTACATCACACTAAAGGACAGAAATTGTAGTTATTAAATTATTTCTATTTAATTTTGAACATGTCAAAGGAGAAAGAAAGTTTAATTTTGATACAAACAATATCAACATGTATTTTTAAACAAAACAAACAATTATTTTCATCAACAAAAGTCAGTCTCTTAGTCAATCAGTATGTTACTGAAACTTTTCTAGCCCCCCGCTGCACAGCTAAATATGATTGATATCCAAACTATATTCATTAAGATGTGAATTATATATAACTATATGGCTACTCTTTTTAAGGCATCATTTTGATTATTTTTATTTTCTGCATATTTCTCTTAGAGTAAAACAAATCTTATTTAATTATTTAAAATGCTTTTTAAAGAGACCTTGTCCTCTGGTGTGACAGTACAGGCGTTACATTTTCTGTCACACCACAGGACGTTTGAGCATTTTTCTGTCAATTAATGAGCTTGCTATTCCGAGCTAACCTGTCATTAGCGGTTAGTCTCATCACCACCTGCATTTGGTGGTTATCAGTGTATTACAAAGGTACAAAACAGATTTCAGTACTTCAATAGGTTGGTATATTAACATTATGTCAGTTAATGAAATTACGGTATTTAACTGTAAATTAAGTTAAAACCGTAAAACCTCAAATGTTGCTACCGTATTTTTTACGGTAAAATTCCGTCAACCACAGCTGACGTTTTTTTTCCATAAATTTTACGGATTTTTTTGTACAGTGTAGTTAACATGCGGTTTTTAATAAAAAAATAGAATTTAAGGGTGTCACACCAAAGGACAACAAAACGTAACACTTTTGTAGTGGTTCCAAAAAAGTTAAATATTTGAACAATTCTGTGACAGAAATTGACCATGTGCTCATGTCATGGGCTTCACAGGGGGCTTCAGTAACACGATCATGAATGGGGTCCTTCAACGAATGTAATTTTGTTCTGTAATTGGCCGATTTAAAATCAGGATATGGTGTCACACCATAGGACATGGTTTTCAGAGACAAAATATATCAAGTTCCTACGCTTTCAGAAATATATGGATGAAAAAAATGATTGACATTTACTAAAATAGACACTTGTACAATTATGCCAGAGGTATTTATTAACATTTTTATGTTTTTCTTTTTAATTTATAAAAGTTGTAATTTACTGAACCATGCTTGAGACAGTCACACCATTGGACAATGTTGAGATTTGGCTCAAAAATGTAAACAATCTAATAACACTGCAGCTTATATAACAACAGGACCATCATGTATAGGACAAAGAAATGTTTAATGATTTACTGCATTCTAAATAATGACAATATTAATTATATTCATTTTTATCTTGTGGGACAGTGAAAATGCCATGTCACGTCATGACGTAAACAACCCATATATATATATATATATATATATATGATTATTGCCTCAGATTGCTCAGTTGTAAAACTCAATATGTGACATGAAAACCTAGCATTTGTCACACTATTGTTTGAAAAAGTAGCTAATTACTGGAAAAGCTACTATTTTGAAAACAGCTGAGCTACTATCAAGCTACTGAAAAGTTAGTAGCTACTTTTAGTTAGAACTTCCCTTAAACTGCGTGTGAATCAGTTGTTTTACAGTATGTCGCTTGTTAACTGCAATATGGTAAACAATACATTCTGATTACCTTGCCTACACTTAAAAATATTCCTCAGTACAGTGTTATTGTAGTAATTCATTATGCATGCTGCACTACAGCTGTAAGGTTTAAATATGATAGCTAGATTCTTAAAAAGCCATTAAAGTAATGGTCAGAATTCTCCTAAAGTAGAGTAAATATGCCAGCGTTTACTGCAATGCTAATAAGATGCAGTGAGGTTGCGTTCTCTTCTAAATCCACCTGGAATATTGATGTGCCCCAAACTTTGAAACCGCAAGCCATATGATGTCCCTTTGAAGCAGAATAAACTGACTTAAGGTGTGTGAAGAGAAGGGAACTGTTGAGGAAGCATACTGTTGTGCACCGTACTTGAAATGGGAAACAAGTGCTCTCAAGTTTCATTGCTTTCCTTATACTTAGAGGCCACCAATGTTGAATCTGTGTTATTGTGGATATGTCACATACTGAATGAAATGCAAGCACTATCCGTTTCCTTATAAAGGATCCACATCCTCTTACATGAATCAAAGAAATCTCAACACTTGACTGATGCAGTGGGGGTGAGGTTTGGAGGAGGGGTGCTGTTGCTGATCATGCAATCAGCAATGATGCATTTCAGTTTATGATCGCAACCCTTTAGTATTGCCACCATTTTTTTTTTAAATCACAGAAATACATTCCATGTAAAACAGCATATAAACGACAGCACCTCCTGAATCCTTATTTAACTTCGCACATTATCCATTGAATGTGGCTGATCAGGTTCAGTTTTTATTGAAATTAGAAGAACCTGAAACCAGCAAAAGATGCTCAGATTCGTCAAAAATATCTTTCACCTTGTATTCAGCTCAACATTGAACAGAAGCAAGGCCACACGTTTTCAATTCACAGCGTATTATTGAAATAGGTCGGCTGCCCTAAAGTGCAGCGTTATGAAGCATTTCTTTTACGACCACTGCTAGATAGCTGCTTGTATGGTTTGTTTCACTTGCCAGCGATAAAATTGGGAAGGGCTAGTCCTCGAACAAGAGTGTCTTTTTGTTCATACACACATCTCTGTCTTTTATTAATGATGGACTCGCAAGAGGAGTGAAAACATGCTATTCAGCTGATGATAACAGACTGCCAAGCGATGCCGAAGCAAAAAGAAGGCCAAGTCGCATTCATGTGGTTGAAGCACTGACTGTCTAATGTTCAGGTCTCTACATAATGTAGGATTAAAGCCTTTCAGCTGCAAGCATTCTCTATAAACTCATTTCAGAATTGAATGCGACCCTTAATCTTTAAAACTCATTTGTTTCCAGTTTGCCAAACTGTTTTCACCCATGTTTCTTGTTGAGCTTGACTCTGAAAGAAAAAGTCAAAATCTCCCTTTAATCAATTCTAATATCTTGTTTTCATGTAGGATCTTAGTTGGAATGCAGCATCACTTTTAGAAAATAATATTTTGTTTATGATGTTAAAGTAACTGTAAAGTAACTTTTTTCAGTACTGTCTTATGGTCTTTAAAACTTTGTATACCTTAAAATGAAAATTTGAATACCAATATTAGTGCAGCAAGGTGCAGTTTTTTTTTTTTTTTCAGTCTGCTAGAGTTATTAATTTTGTGAAATGTCCAAACCCCACGATGGAGCGGTATATCCTAATTGTATAAGGGGAAACAGAGCGAGATTCCATTCGCTGTCCAAATGGCCATTATCTGAATATAACACTTGTCCAGCAGGCAAATGGGCCTCGGTAGGGGTTTAAGCGCTGTAATGTCGGTGAAGACTCTGGAAGGGCAATGCGGTCAATCAAAGGCCACCTAACATCTCTCAGCCCCGGTGTTGGGTGTTCCTCTCCGTAATTCCCTGATTTGACTTTGATGTGCCAATTTGCTGCTGATGAATAATTGTCTGGTTTGCTGATAACTTGTGGGAGTCAAGAGCATTCTGGTGGCACTTAATGCAAATGGGATATTTGGGTTCGGCAAATCAGGACCGTGTCCCCTACATGTCTGCCATGTGATTCGGTGGATAAACTTACCAATTAGCGGTGTTTGAAGAAGCTATTTTTGATTAGAGCAATCAGTAAACAGCACAGCCTCTCTGTGATTGTCCTTGTGATTAGATGAGTTGTCACTTGAGAAGTTGTTGGAGATTTTAATGTATGGTCTTATAGTCCTGGAAAGTACAGTAATTACCTGATCTGTTTTCTGCAGCACAGCACTCAGAATAAAATGTGGTCGCTTGGAAAATTCTGACCAGCTCATTTCGCCTCTTTTGGAGGAGCATGGTGTGGTGTTTTGTAGTTTAACCACAAGGTGGCAGTATATTGTTACGTGTAGAGCTTCTACTGAGTATTCCCTAAGAAGAAGCCATACAGTTCTGTAAAAAGGTAGCATCTGTTGAATAAACGGTTAAGAGGATTTACTTGTGCAGTTACTGAGTACCCGAGGACACATCAAATTGGCGACGATGGTTTCCTTGCCTACGCCTGCGCCTTTTCTGCCATGCAGTGAAGCCATACAGTTCTGTAAAAAGGTAGCATCTGTTGAATAAACGGTTAAGAGGATTTACTTGTGCAGCTACTGAGTACCCGAGGACACAACACATGGCATGTAGTAACCCAGGCTCATTGGAAATACATGACTCCATTTCTGCAAAACCTGAAATAAGTTGCTCCGGGTACAGTTCGCTGCACTTTCAGGTGCAGATCCACAAGAGGTGCCATAAGCAATGAATATATTTTTCTCCGTTTCATGCAATTGCTTGAAACACGTTGACGTTGTTACGTTTGTTCAGTTCTCTCTGAAAAAGTATAAACGTGAAGGTGGCAACATTTTATTACATTATTATGCACATATCACGGCAGTTCAGAGATTAAATATGTGGTGAATGATTAATGTTATGTGGCATTTGAATTGAACGCACACCCTACACTAAACCCAACCGATAGTGAGATAAAATATCATTTGATGACTTAACCACCATGCCATTTTAGTTTCCTTCTACGAGTCTGTTATCGTAACACTTGTTTCAAGGGACTTATTCACAAGTGGTCTGCGATGAACAAGTGAACTACCGAGCAAGTTTACTACTTTAGAAAATCCATGCATGTGGACCAGATTATGATACAAACAGCAAAACGTAGTTAGCGAATCATGCGCTATGTTAGAAGTGTTTTGAAGTTAAAACATAGTATTAATTCAAGGAACTGCACAAATATAAGTCTTTATTTATTGATAATCTGGCCCTGTAATCATCATTTGCCTGGAAAGGAACGAACGTTGCTGGTGTTTTACTTCCACTAGTGTTCATTTCAGCTGGAAACTGCAGTGCAATGTATGTAAAGGTTCGTTTTTGCAGCTTCGAGTCACATATTTCAAATGAGCCTGGTTTGGTTAGAAAAGATTCAAATGGATTATTGCAATTAGCAAATGCAAGTCCAGCCATGTTAATTTTTTATGGAAATGATCCCTGAAATGATCTTCCACAGTATCTCAAATTGCTTCTGAGGAAAACGTACGTCGAAAATCGAAACCCTGATGATGCCCAAAGCAGCGATTGATTAGGATAAAACATCCCATTCTTAACGTAGAATCTAATTATTAGGATGTACACATCTTAGCAGGCACTTATGGCTTAATCAATACTACTAGAGCGCGTCCATCTCTTGTGAAAGTAGAGGAGAAAGATCAGGAGCATACATTCAGGATTAGGCCTGATTAGGACGGGTTTAATGTGCTGTGTAATGATTACCCCCCCCCCCCCCAGCAAAAGTGAATGCAGCTAAAACTTTCTCTTTGAATGTGCCGGTCCCCCCCGTGGAGCGGGGTGAATGCATCCGAGCCTAACCTCTGTGACCAGCTGTTAAATCAGGGCAAGCAAACACTCCAGCGTCTGCTGTGGCCAAGAGGCTAGCCAGCTGTATTGCACCTTTGTCTCATGCACTTCCTGGCCTAATTGGCTTTATTTGCATAATGTACATGGGTCGTATGCATCATATTATTATGCAGGTTATAGATAAATGCAGCAGGGAATGGACTTGAAAAGTGATGCAAGACACACAGATACATTTGCATACAATCATACGGACACTGTCTGAAAATAACTGATGGATAGCTCGGACAAAGGAAACTAAATAGCCAGAAAGAGTTAGAAAGTGTGCCACTGTGCAGGAGCCTCAAAGGGAAATCTTAATTTCTTTCAGTCCACATCACAATCCTGTGTTGATTAGCCAGCTCTCAGTCTTTGACATCCCGGGTGACTTTGGAGGAGGAGCAGGGGACAGAACGTGGGATTTGGGGTGTAATCCTGTTTGTCATCCGGGGCACATGGACTGCCAGCTATTGATTCCCAGCAACAGTCTAGAAATTTATTAAGGGGAACAACAGGCATCTAATTGTAATACCCTCTTTGGAGTGGTGTGTCTATTGATGAATGGTGAAGAGTAGACAGGTTGTCGCAAGATGATAATTGGAAAGAGAGTGGGTGGTCCTGCGCTGCTCTTTGGCCTTGTGTATGCAGCATATTAGGCCTGACTTGCTGTGTTTGTACGAGGGGATTTCACACAATAACAAATGTGCCAACATTCTTAGGTTTATCTCCACTTAATGAAGCAAGCAGTGGTCTTTTAATTTGTTAGACTTAATTAAACTTGATTAAGCTTATTAGTGGACACAAGCCATGTGCAAGCGGATAAACATTGTCTTTAAATGAATTAACCGTGTTCCCAGAGTGATGGACTACCCCTCATGGGCTAGGAGGAACTTGTTTTGTGTATAAGTACAATTACACTGATATGTATCATATTTGTACTTTTTTTCTAGGGGAAAAATCTGATATATATATTATCATCAGGCTTTTGAGGAACGTTTATTTTTCCATCTCTCAATCATCACTGTATTGCATTGCATTATGCATTTGTAAACTGCTTTAATAATAAAACTAAGCATTTAAATATAATCTAACTAAGACATATTATTGGGAGATATAAAATGACTGATATTTCTATTTTCATTACAAGCTATCATCATTTCATCTTACTTTTTGGTCAAATAAATAACAGCATTTGCTCTAAATTGCATGTTTTTGCTCAGTTTGGGCCACTGAATAAAACTGAGGAATTTTTTTCCTCTTTGAGTATGAGCTCCATGTAGCCTGATGTATCAAATATAATACTGAAGAAAAAAACTAATGTACACATATTTTTAGATTAAACAAAAATCGTTGTTTGTTTGTTTCAATAAACTTTTACATTTAAAAAAAAAATAAATAAAAATCTGACTATTGATTCATATGTTATGCTTTTCAATGTAAAAGGTACAGCCTCAGTGACAAGCTGTACAAAGGCACAATTTTTGTAAATTTGTTTTTTTCTGACAGTTTATGATTTTGAGTTATCATGAAGCTTTCTTGGGGTTTTACCATTTGACTACCTAAACTAACCTTGACATGTCATAAAATTTGATTTATATTATTATTATTATTATTATTATTCAAGAAACACACTATCCACGACACCCAACCATGAAAGTCTTCTCTATAATATAATTTCATATTTTACCTTTCACTTGACAACAACATGCCCCCCTCCCCAATATTATTTAACAGGCTATTTTTTAACCATTGCCTTTTTTTCCCCAAGATTATTGCTTTTTAAAGTAATTTCAGCCTTTTTATGATTACCATGTGTATACAAACCATGTTTGCCTTTATGTTCTACAAAAATATAATCAAAACATATTTATAATTGATGTGAAGTCATTTTTTGTACAAACTGCACTTTGTGTTTCTATATAAGTTAACTTTAGTTTCTTAGAGAAAAAAGGTCCCCGGTTTGAGTCCCACTGTCACGTCTTATGTTGGATCTCTGTTTTGATAGTATATGTGCCAACCTCATCTCATGAGAAAATGTAACCATTTAATGAGGTGGCAATTTCGTATGCATACATACAATTTGATTAGTATAAAAATTTATGATTGTTAGAAAAGAGCAAGAAGGTCCACCTGTTAAACCTAACCATCAGTGAGGCATAAGCAGCAAAAAAACGTAAAATTTGCCATGACAGTTTGTTGTATGCGCTAAGGTAGATGAATAAGTTACGTGCATCCAGCAGTGTTACACACATAATAGAGCAGCACGTAAACATATGCAGCATCAATCCTCCCTTTCACACTTCTGAAGTGGTTGCACGCAAACAATTCATGCTATTGCCTGCCTCCATTTGAACCACCATCCAACCCTGCCCTTATAAACAAACAAGGCCCAGTCTTGCAGCTGGCCATCGCCTTGGCAACTGTGGATTGGGAAGAAGCTGTGTGCTAGTTAGAAAGTGTAGCATTGTAAGAGTCTTGCAGGGACCTAGAATACTTCAGCACTTCACAATGTGGCCCATTCAACCCTGATTTGAATTTTAGGAGCCGAATACAAATCAGATACTCTCGGCTGTTGAGAATCCCATTGTCATCTGAAGCATTTTCATCAAGGCATACACATTTTCACAATTGTCTCATTCAAAGCTCATGCAAAAGAAAGATCAGATGTGGATTAATGGGTGAGAATGGGGAAAACATTTCATTAATGATTTAGCATCGATAGAGTACATTACAAATTTATATTTTTACTTTGGAAATCATGCAATGAGCTTTCTTGAATAGGCTGGATTGTCAGTAGCAATTACGCACAGTGTATTCATTCAGTAATAAATCAGTTACTAGACCAGTGAAATTTGATAACAGATTAAGTCGACAAGATAAGGATATTTTTATTATTTAAGCTGCATTCACATCGGCACTCCTTGTACACAATGAATAGTGGATATTCACAGAAACTCTTAACTTCATAATTGCAATAATGCTAAACTAAAAGCCATCTTTAAAGAAAAAAAAAGAAAAAATCAGGAAATATCCAAATAAATTTTTGTGGCCTTTTAACCTTAAATCGCATTTCCTTCAAACACCTTTGTGGTCCGTGCACTCTAAAAAATGCTGGGTTAAATACAACCCAGTGCTGGGTAAAATAGGGACAAACCCAGCAATTGGGTTGTTTTGACCCAGCGGTTGGGTTACTACCCAGAAGGTTGGGTTAAACATTTAACCCAACCGCTGGGTCAAAACAGCCCAATTGCTGGGTTTGTCCCTATTTTACCCAGCACTGGGTTGCATTTAACCAGAGTGTGGTGTTCTTTACCTTTCTGGTGCCCAGTTTGGGCCTTCTGTCCAAATCTTTAGACCATCCAATTCCAATAAGGTCTATAATATCACACATATTAGATGTCTAAAGGTAAACAAATTTCTCTGGAGTGGTGTTTGCTGAAATTAATGAGGCATAACTAATGGCATACAGCCATAATGGCAGCTAGAGACAGACCAGCCATTGATTCTTGCTTTAGACCTCTTGAAGAACTAATCAGCTTCTTTGGTTGGGCTACACAGGCTTCGGAAGCCTATTGTGGCTCTGTGTCACTCGAGGTCAGTAGTTATTAGTGGTGATTGAAAACAGTTTCTTTAACAACTTATAAGCAGCCTGAATGAGATGCATGGGGAACTTGGAAGAGGGATTACTGACCGGCCAGAGCTGCACAGCCAGGCATTGGGAGGAATGTGACATGGTTTGATAATAAGGGATACAACTTTCTCTCTCCCTCACTCATTTTCTATCTCTAATGTGCTTTCCCTCTCTCACGTAGTGAAATGCAACAGAATCCAGAGGGGTGAATCCCCTGCACAATGCTAGTGGAATGTTATAGCAATGGATTTAAACATTTCAAGACTATAATTTTCCGGAAGCCTATTGTGGCTCTGTGTCACTCGAGGTCAGTAGTTATTAGTGGTGATTGAAAACAGTTTCTTTAACAACTTATAAGCAGCCTGAATGAGATGCATGGGGAACTTGGAAGAGGGATTACTGACCGGCCAGAGCTGCACAGCCAGGCATTGGGAGGAATGTGACATGGTTTGATAATAAGGGATACAACTTTCTCTCTCCCTCACTCATTTTCTATCTCTAATGTGCTTTCCCTCTCTCACGTAGTGAAATGCAACAGAATCCAGAGGGGTGAATCCCCTGCACAATGCTAGTGGAATGTTATAGCAATGGATTTAAACATTTCAAGACTATAATTTTTGCTGTATATATATATATACATATATACATCAATTCTATACTTCTCTATGAAGGCAATGGCACAATTCCCTGTCATTTGTTTAATTGCTTTTCGAGTCCCTTGACCTTCTTGAAATATTTGTCATTGTTTTGGAGCATGTCTATTTCCCCCCACTTTGAAATGGCTCAGATTAGGAGAGTTTGCATTTTCTAGGACGCAGTCTGCTTTTGATACTACAAAGCTGATGGTTTCTTATACTTGCATGAAAACACAATGCCTCAACTCGCCCTACCAAGACTACACAACCCTGCACTACTGCGATATACCAGATAAATACCTCCTTTTTTAAAAACACTCACAATGAGAAATGTGAAGTGAGGTTTAGCTCTCAAAGAGAGGAGAGTGTTCTGCCTCTATCCAAAGAATGCATTTCACCACCTGAGATGTGAATATAAAATTCTCAATTAGTAATTCAGAGATTTATTCCATTCTCTTTTCCGCGCACTGAAGTAAATATTCACAAAGCACCGCATGAGTGTCTACTTTTATTTGGAAACACGCAACAGAGACAGAAGTGTGTGTGTGTGTGTGTCAGGGTGGGGGGTAGGGCATCACACACATTCAAATGCCATTTCTGAAGTATGTCAGAGTGCTTCGCTGCTTCGTAAAAACCTCAGTCACAAAAGTGTCTGTATGATGAAATTTTTAGAAAATTAAGATTTTGAAAATATGCATGTGTAATAAAACTATATGTAGCTTTAGTTTAATATATATAGAGAGAATGAATTTTACCATATGTCTATTAAAAATAAACAGACTAAATGTGTTAATATACTTCTGTAAACTATTCTAGCAGTGTCACATTTGTTCCCACATCAACTGTAATACTGACGTCAGGCTGCCTACGCCAATTAGTGCTGTCCAGGTTGCTAGGTCACCATGGTCAACTGAAAGACACATCAATAGAACTTGAAAAGGTTTCTCTGAGATCAGTCGTTTTGACATATTAAGTAGAATAATGGCCAGGGGAAATACAGACAAGGTCCTCCGGCTGGATTCAAATTACTCAGTGGTAAGAATTTGTTAAGATCCTGCAATTAGTGGGGAAGAATAGAGCTCCAAGAAAGCTATGACAGGATTGAGAAAAGCAATACTAAAATCTCTTGAATCTCTATGTTGTGTTTTTCCTGACATTGAATAGATATTGAAAAGAATATTTATCAATTTCCATTAAGCTTTTACTAACTATATTATAATAAACAAGATATGCTTGCACCCCTCCACTAAAAAATAACTAAAGCAAAATGTTGATACAAGTGGTTGCAATTTTTATCTGCAAAAAGATCTACATCATATCTGAATTAACCGATGCATTGATACATGAATTGGTTCAGCATATCTTCCCCCATTGTCAGTATATTATAACATTGTACCTATTATCCTATGTCCTATTATCCTATTTCTATCTCTAATGTGCTTTCCCTCTCTCACATAGTGAAATGCAACAGAATTTGCATTGTGTATTTATTAAATGTATTTATTATTATTATTATTATTATTATTATTATCATTTGCATTTCATATATAGCTTTTTTTCATCACCACAACTAGTTATTTGTTGAAACCTATCATGGCAGATATACATAATAAATAATTTATACATTCTTCCTTAACCTTAAAGTTGTGTGCGTTTTGGAGTCTATAAAAAAAAATACAAATAAAAAAACTGCAGTTGGGTTCGTGGAGGTTACTGTAACTTTGAAAAGTTTTCTCTACCCTCTTGCGCCATTTGGACAATAGATATTCATTCAAACAGAGCATCATTCACATTACATTCAGCCTGTGTCGTTTGAAATGATGTGAATATGAATCATGTCGACTGGCATTGTTTTGTGTTCCTTTGGATCGTTTTTGATTAAGCATTGCAAATAACTCCATATAAAATAACATTAAAAAAAAGTGAAAACTGTCTTGTTTCAAATTTCAGGGCTTGTCACTGAACCACTTTACATAACTTCAGAACGCTCATAGCTCTTTCAGGAAAGACAAAAAAGAAAAAAAAAGGTTCCAATCACCACTTTCCTGTTTTCATTTATTCTTATTGTATTTGTTCTGTTATGTGATGTGCCTTAATGATTGTCCGATCGTTCTGAGACTTGTTGGATCATTTCATGTATTCCAGGTAATGGTACGCATAATTCATTAGGCTACTGCATGCGGGTCAGCGTTTTTAAACTCGCATTCTGCTTTTTATATTTACAATTAAATAGCTATAGTCTGCTTAAATCGCTTGCAGCGCAAAATTATTCTTACAAGGTACATAATTGCAAATCATGTTAAACAATTTCGGACTATATTCGCATTAACTTTTATTGCCAATCTACAATCTATTATTGAAGTCCACGGTACTGAAAATGTAAATATGCAAAAACAAAACAATTAAAAATAATTTTAGGGCTTATTACAAAATTAAAAGGATCTATTTATTGCAAATCTAAATGTATGCCCTTTAATTACTAAGTATATTCAAGTAGCATTCAACAACATGGATAATATAGAATTCTAAACATGTATGCAGTTTTATTTTCGTGTTTTGAATACATGAGACGTAACTATACATATGTATTCTTTGGATATGAACAAACAGAAAAGCCACTGAAATGTCAGACACGTTAAATAAAACGAACCAAAAGATGACAAAAAAATGTGTTCTCTCTTCTGCGTAATATAAATTGATAGAACCTAAAATTATAAATTGGTGGCACATTATTATTATTATTAATACCACCTTTTGTGTAAGGTAGGCTTCAGAAATATTTAAATTAGGAAAGGTAACTGAATTTGTAACAAATTCAAGTAAATAATTAACTATGGACGCAAATTTAAAAGTAAAGGGCAGACATTAAAAACTGTTGGTATCTAAATATAGGGTTCTTTCTCTCAGAATCAGTGAAAAGTTTCCTTCCATCGACTTTTTAATATTAAATGTATTTTCAGATATTATTTGAATGAAAACGCTCTTCACAGAAATTACTCTACACACATTAATTCCCCAACAATGGCGTGCGCTTTAATTGATTTATTGTTAACGTTCAGTTGGTTTAAAACATATACAGCAGCCATCGTCTTTGTGTCTTTGTTTTAATTTACCAAAAAAAAAAAAGGAATAGAATAAATGACCAACGAAAAGACTTAAACATTAATATTACAAGCAAACAGAAACGTAAGTGTTAGCCAAATATACAGTCCCTACTTTTCATTTCTCTAAATGAATACATTAGTTTTTACAATAGTCGCTTCAGTCGCACGTTCAGGCATTTTTACTGAGATCTGGGAACTTTTCCAGTTCTTGCTAGAAGTTCATACCTGGAATATGAAACATTGCTTCCCGTGTCCTGGCATTGCCATAGATGTGGAGCAGCAATTTTGTTTAACAGCAGACAGCCTTCTACTAGAACAACAAGAGGAGGTCCCAAACATAGAGCGTGATGCTAGAAACGGTTATTTTGTCCATTATGAGTAGCAGGGTCATTGTAGAAAACTGTGACCACAAAAACTGTTAAAAAGTGGTACATTTCCCTCAAAAACTGGCTCATTTGATCCGATCACCCGCCACACGGATGCCCGGCGTGCGAAGCACCGTCTGCTTTTGGCCTGGCTCGCAGTTCTTAATTCAGAGGACGCTAAAGTTTGAGGAAAAATGGAGGAAAGAAAAGATGCCCGGTCCTACCACGTTCTGCCATAAAGCAGATTTGACGTGACCATGTTATTTGTGTAATCTACAGTAGTGTCTATCTGGCCCATGTTGTTCATCTGCGAGTGGAGTGAGGGGGGACTGGGGGACATTTCCTCCAGGTCTTGGGCCTGGACCAGTGCGTTGACCTGCTGGGTTTGGTGTTGGTTCATAGAGTTACTGGAGGTAGGAAGCACGACCCCGGAACCGTTCTGCTGCTGCTGCTGCATCTGCTGTTGGTTTGGCGTCGGTGTGTTGGAGCCGTCTTGACAAGGCTTGCCATCCTTCACTAAGACAGGGACAGCCACTCTCCTCGGCGACTGCTGCTGTTGACACAGGTTGCCCTGCTGTTGAAGCTGCTGCGCTGCTTTGTCCTTGGTCTGTCGTTTCATCTTGTAGCGATGATTCTGAAACCAGATCTTGACCTGCGTCGGGGTTAGATGTATCATACTAGCCAGGTGTTCCCTCTCGGGCGCTGAGAGGTATTTCTGTTGCTTAAATCTCCTTTCCAGCTCGTAGACCTGTGCTTGAGAGAAGAGCACCCGTCGTTTCCTCCTTGGCGCTGCGTGGAAAGGTGGGATGGATTTGGTGGTGTCGGCCATGCCTGTCAGCGTGCCCATTCCTGTCATGTTCATACCTGTGGAAGGTCCCATGAATCTAGAAACTTCAAAATATGCATACAGATGTACGGCCGTTCAATTAGTAGCAGTGTTGGGCTAAGTTGGTAATAATTTGTGCAGCAACAGTCTTGAAATGGTCATCACAATGGAGCATTTACGCGTGCACAAATCAACGAATATAAATGTTTCAGTTATAATTAACTTAAGCATGAATCTACACGATGGGAAATTTAGCAGTAGCTAACAAAAGCAGCGACAATGCTAAGAAGGCAAAGTATGAGCAATGATACTGATGCGTAAAACGAACGTAAACTCGCTGGAAACTCAGTAAATAAGTACATAAAAGCAACGAGCGACACGTCGAGAGCTAAATCAGAATAATGCAAGAGAACTTACTTGTTGAGTATCTAGGGTCAGGATTGGCGCCGTACCACCCTGTTGCTGCTGCGCTGTTTCTCATAGTTTCTTGGTAAGAGGGTAGGTCCCCCATGTTGGCAATGCTGCCATTGCAGTAGCCCCCCATTGCACTGTGCGAGAACTGGGAGACGGAGTGTGGCATATGGTAGGTGGTGGCGTTGTGGCCCATAGAGTGTTGCTGCATGCCAGTCTGGGACACCTGAGGTTGCCGGTACGCTCCCAATGGGGAGCGCAGCCGTGTTGTTGTATCAGCTCTGTTCTCGTGGACGTCGACGTAAGAGAGCGCTTGTAGTATGCCTGAGATCCGATTGATCGCCTTGGAGAAGGAGGCGAGCCCTGGCCACTCTTATCTCAGGTTTATTGTAGCCAGGCGCCAGATTTACGACAAACATGAGGGGCGGAGCGACTCCCTGGACCAGCAAACAATAGTCATTGACATCTCAGCAAGATAATTGAGAAAAAAAAATGTTGCTAGTTTCACATTACATTTATCACTGAACATTTTCAGTGGTCACATTTCTCCTTTTTGCCGTACAATTCACGAGTCTGACATGGTCCCCAAAAGCTCTCTCATATCTCGAATTGAGCGGACGTTTGTCAGTCTGTCTGAAGTCTACTTTTTCTGCTTTTTTTAGGCGCTGTTATCTGCGTCAATAGGGAATTCCGTACTTTTTCCAACTTTGAGAGCACTCGGAGAGTCATAAGCGCCAGTGCGCACTGTCAGAGTGGCACAATGAAGACCCCCTCCAGTCTATGACCTAATTTATGCGTCTTAAGCAGCGCTAAGGGTCTCTCCCAAATACGATCATAGTAAAAAAAAAATATGACCACATAAAATCGACATTGGAAGTACAACTACTTTTTAAAATAAGTTTTTAATTAAACGAAGAGTTTGTAATCGCTATATAAAACTGGAACGCTGGAAAACGTATCTTAATAATATAAGCTTATGAAGAATGCATATTGTAAAAATTAACATTGAACATTTAAAAAGTGCGGTATTTTCTCAGCACCAATCGTTATAATCAAGATCCACAGTGTAAAGATAATAAAACTCTCATTTAACGTAATTCACCCGACCTGTTTCAAATTGCTATTACTCTTTCCAGGACAATAACCTCACGAATGTGAGCAGGCCTATGGATATTAGAAATTACAGTTCACGTGTACAGTGCACATGTTGCGTGGCCTAATTTTGGCACTTCATATAAATGTAAAAGCGAGGCTCTACATTTTAAGTGCGCAAGGAAACAAAGATAAGCCGAGCTTGTACGTTTATGATGTTTTATTGCTTCAAGTTTAGGAACAAGAAACATTCACATGCCTGTATCCTTCAGTCATGTTAAACACACCTCTGTCTAATTCGACCACGTGAGTGGATGCTGGTCTCACACATTTGGATATACTGTGCAAGTAGCCTATGTAAGGTGACATTTCGTTAAGTACTTTTGGCTTTAGTAACACTGCACATTTCTACTATTTTTGTAAATGTACAACGCAAAACAAGCACTAACATCTAGCGTTCTCTTCTGACTAAACGTTCAGCAAATCACATTTAAGTGTTTAATTGTCGATGTGTTTAATTTGGGTTCATTCTGAGACCAGCCAGTTCGAAGCATCACATATAGTTTGGCTTGTGACTCACAGAGCGAGAAACTAGTCTAAGGTTTTGTGCGCCTGATCCATTAGGTAAATGAGGGCCACTCAACCTTGTGGAATATTAAGGCAGAGAGCATGACCGAGGGCCAAGCAACCGCCTCACTCTGATGCTGGAGAAACCACTGGATGTGCGACCGCTTAGCATTTCAAGTATACCAAGTCACTCAAGAAAAACTAAAAAAGTTTTGTTTGTAGGCTATACTTCAATGGGGAAGGAACACGTGAAAAAAATCTATCATCAGAAATGGGACTGGGATATACTGGACAACATCTGCTCAGGTACTGAAACAGGTTGCCCTGGGAAATGAATCACATCTATTTGCATTTTTGTTTTGTTTTTTTGCCGTATTTAATTTAGATTACTTGTTGTGTTTTAATATCCATGTAAGTTTAGGAACTCGCCGAATGTCTCTGCAAATATGTTTCCTAAAAACAGTGTCTGCGTATATGTGTGTCTGCGTGTTAGTAGTTGTAATGTTAGTCCCGGAAAAAAAAAAATGAAAATAATAAGATAATCTAAACAAATATCGAAGAAACTAACAGTGGCTGATGAATGAGTTACACTAGTTACTAAAGCTATAAATACATATTACTTTAGGATCATTCAGTATATCATAAATGATTCTGGCGCATGTATTTTTGTTTCAGTGCAATATATTGATTAACCTTTCAACCGCATTAATCGGTGAATGTGCGGAAAAACAAATATTACCGAGTTTAGATTTGTTTCAATATGCTTTGACTAATTACGCGTTTCTAAGCGAGTTTATGTGTCTACGTGTGACTTGCAGGTATTCCTAAGACATGCTTGTGCAGTTTTGTTTGTGTTTGACTTAGCTGCGAGTTAGCTGTCACCTATGGCCCTTCTTCTTTAATGCATGACAAGAGCTGTTGGTAATTGGCTTGCCATCAAAATAAAAGGCATGGCGTGTAGTATTCCTTTGAACGTTATTTTTTAAAACGCAATTGAATCTTTAATCTGCTGTTTATTTTAATTCACGTTTGGTTTATACCTTGCAATTAGTTGCATTTCTTAAACAACTATCCTCATTTAAAGCAGAGCGTAAATATAAGCCTCAGAGTGAATGGGCAAACACATGTGTCCACTGGAGTGCTTGATGGATCAAGGGTCAGCGAGGGGAAAGAGAGCCTGGACTAAGAGCTGAGGTCCTGACCCATTATTTCACAGAACCGACTATGAAACAAAGTATCCAGTATTAGTTGTATGTCTGCTTTGCGGTATAGCCTATAGGCACACGGGTTCGGAGTGGTGATATTGTGTACTGGCATCACATTCAATAACGCACAACTTGAAATGTGATACAAAACGCAAACAAATGTGTATATATATAATCTTAACTTCACGAGCCAAACTATGGCCCCTAGCTGTTGCGATACAAAGAATACATTTCTGGTCAACAAGTCAGTGTTTCAAATCTCTTGCGTAAATAAAACATCCACCGATATCCGATATCAAGTTTAAGTAGGCTATTTAAAGAATACATTTCTGGTCAACAAGTCAGTGTTTCAAATCTCTTGCATAAATAAAACATCCACCGATATCCGATATCAAGTTTAAGTAGGCTATTTATTTCAATTATAAGACTGGTGTTGCACGTGTCAAAGCCTGCAGTTTCCTCCGGGGTAAATGTGTTACAATGAGGAGTCAAGATACATAGAATCCCGATACTCCACAACCCGCGACTATTTCTTTAATTAATTTAGAGGACAATTATGTTAATTAAGATCGGCATATTCATTCATATTTTTTTTTTCTTTGTCAGGCTACAGCTTGAACACCAAGACTAGGTCTCGCTGAATGTCTACTTGTTCTGGGGCGCATTTATCATAAATTGCAAATGGAAATAAAATGAAAATAATAATAATAAATAAAAATAAAAGCTACAAAAATCAGTGATATTTGCTGTTTCATCTAAGGGAACTGTTCAGTAGATGCATTTGTTTGAAACACTGTGTTATCGATGATTAGTCACTCACAAAATTCAAAAATCCATAATACATGACAGTGAGGTTGCTCCTGCATGAGCGATCTTACATGTTTTTCATGTAAGTTTCCATAGATGTACGTGCAAATCTTCACCAGCATCAAACACGATTACTCCAGGTGTGATAGGGCCTACCATATTCAGACAGAGCTTACACAAACTATTAGCAACATATTAACCTAAGGCGTTTACATTTATGTAACATACTATAAAGTAATATTAAGCAGTTTGCATCTACATTAAATGTTTATATTTTTCATTTTCACGGTAGCTATATTGAATACATAAATATCGCACATTTCAAAGTTTCCTTACTCATTTGGACACCAACTTTAATATAAATATTATAATCGTTAAAAATACATTATTTTATATTGAAATAAAGTAACATTTATAGGCTTCAGGGAGATTCTTTAGATGCCTTTCTGTGTTTCAAAATGTAATTTGAATATTCATCAAATATATAACAAGTACGAATCACATCTCCAGCCTTCAAAACAGCCTTCTTTAAAATCCTTCATCTCACGGTTATTACTTTGTCCTGTCTAAACGCACTGTCTAAAATGAAATGACATTTTCAGTCGCTTTAATATGGTTTCGAATTAATATTATCTTCAAACAGTCAGGAAATGAATTATATTATTGTTTATCTATATAAGTTAAATCTAACATCTAAAATAGATGCAATGCGCAGACAAGGTGTAATTAAAGTAGGGGAAATGTAATATGTATATTTCGAAATAAAAGATTGCTTTTATCACATTTTGTAATTCGTCCTTTAATTAGCATACAGTAATCATTCTACACATGAAGCAATTGCCACTTCGCTGATGTCGAACATTCTGTACTATAAGCAGGCAGGTGCACGTCCCAGCTTCCCAGCTGTAGTAAAAAGAAGCCTTTAAGTACTGCATACCCACCGTTAAGAAGGTTAAAGGTCCTCCCAAGAGGAGCAAGTATCTGGCAGGCCTCTCCAAAATCTTATTCTTCCGCGCAAGTTTTCATTCAAATGTAATTAATGGAACTCGATGGACGAAATGATGCTAATAGGTTGCAGAACACCGGGAGCTGGAGAGACACTGCATCTCCAGAATTATATTTAAAAAGGCTGATTAGCTTACACGTTGTATACATTTTTTGACATGATAAAACAATCCTATAACACGGAGTTCGCGAAGGTGCTTGAGAATAGAGGATATTTACAATTTATCGTGGTATGAAGGCCTGCCGTAGTTCCCTGAACTAAAGAAAAAGAAAGAAAGAAAAAAAGAACATATTATATTACGTGTGTGTGTGTGTGTGTGTGTGTGTGTGTTGTGATAGAATGAAAGCAGGAAGACGGAAACATGACTGAATATTGCTGCGTAAATAGGTAATTCGTTTCTATTAAGTTTCAAATTAATGTGAATTATAAATAAACTTTGAAAGTGATTGAAAATGTTGGTTTTGACTAAATTGTGAAAAATACACAACTTCTGTTTGGCTTCAAAATGCTGCTTTGCTAATAATTCGATTTTTCTTTTGTGATTTGTTTGTGTATAGTTGTATCGGCTTTAAGATGATAAAATGGACATTTGCATTTAACTCTTATATTTGTCGTGCACATTTAAAGTACAGACTGTGGTGGCAAAAGTAGGAAAAATACTTCAAAATAGGATGAAATTGTTTATATGATAACAGAGTGAATAGATTTTTACACAACATATGCACTAATAATATAATATAATATAATATAATATAATATATGTAGATGGAATAAAACAGCTAAACTGTTATTTGATGAACAACCCGAGGTTCTGACCTAATTAACACCTACATCTGTTGTTTTTGCATTTTTAGCGTCAATAACAAACTCAATCAAATAATCACCGATGAAAGAGAGAGAGAGAGAGAGAGAGAGAGAGAGAGAGAGTACAATAAAATAAGCTTGTTCAAAGAAATAGAATCATCTTGATCTGCATAGTTTTTTTCTATCAGTGGCTTAGTGTTAAAAGTGGTAACAAAACAGAGAGGCAGCTTTCATGCTTGCATTATTAATGGAGGAGACCTCTAGCTTTAATCTGAAATGGCTCTCAAGAGACTCAAATATAACGCTAGTTCAGTGACCTCACATCTGCTGCCGTGCGCTCATATCATGAACACAAATTTTAACGTTTTACCTCAGTTACTGAACTATAATACACAGACAACTTAATGTATTGTTCACAAAGGTCTGGGATCTATCAGTCTCAGCACAAACGCTTAAGTGTTCGCTACCTCCATTTCACTTGACAAGCTCAATTCTACAAGCTAATACAATCAAGCTTTGTCAAAAAAAAGGACAGAAACTAACAGCAAAAATCTATCCATTACAGTTACTATTACAGTGTCACTACTGATGCAGACAGCGTTCAAACGTGCGTGTATATTTGCATAACATGGTGTAAACTCTTAGCCTATGACTCTGTGTAAAAAATATTGACAGAGCCTATTATTAAAGGATTTAATGTTATGTTTGTTGTGGGAAAAACTCCATGTAAAAGCTAAGACATTATTATATGTATTTATTTATTCTCTTGTTGGCATGTACAAGTGCCTTTGTGTATTGACCTTCAGATGAGGCACTGCTGTAATCACAAAACTACTATTCTAATTCATCCTTCAGTCCTTTTGTATACGTCTCTTTTATGGAGTGGATTTATAATGATTTATATATTGTGTGATAATTATTATTCCTTGCTATAGGGAGTATGACTGCTACATAACTGTACAGGTGCACACGAGTTTCACAATTTGAGTTGAATTACTGAAATAAATGAACTTTTCCATGACATTCTAATTTATTGAGATGCACCTGTATAAGAAACTATTCAGATTAAATGAAAATAGAACATGTAACACTATAACACATCTATCTAAGGCTTTGTGAAGCATTACATTTAACATTTATCTTGATAAAAATGCTTTCCCTAGTAAAAATGAAAATTTCAATTCATTTGATTTCTGCTTCCTTACACTCAGATTATTGCAACTGCATCTGAAGTCTGAATTTCCTTCTTTCGGACAGAAGTACTATGATCACTATAAAGCTTCCATCCTCTCTACAATAGAAGCAATGACAGTTCTGTTATACCTATTCAGCATGTGTCTCACACACACAATGTAGCCTTTGCCGAAGATCTGCCATTTTGTATTACACATATTAGACTCTCTGCAATATTCCCTTTGCTTAACATAATCTTTCATCTGGTAGAGTTTGAGCGAATTCAGTGTTGTAATGCATTCTGACAGTGTGCAGATTGCTCAGAAAGATCACTGGATACAATTGAAACCAAAGTCATTTACATTAATGGGTTTTCATTACATACAGCTTACTTGTGCTAAGAGGAAGCACACAGGTTACACAGTTCCAGTTCTGTCTTTGGTAGAGCAGGTATGAGTTTATTATAATTGTGTAATGGAATCATGAATATGATGTAAAGGGTGTTTTAGATTTGTAAATGCTTATATGTCTTTAATACAATACAATAATGTAAGTACACTGTAACACTGCAAAAGTATGTGCAAAATTTAAAGGCTGAGAGTATGTCATTGTATCAGCTGCACAGATGATCCTGCTATGTATAATTTCAATATGTGTGTATTAGTTATTACTAGATATTTTGTAAACGGCTTTGCATTTCTAATGTTACTAGCACAATACATTTGTTTCTCTCTCTTTCGTGTTTGTACCACCTTCTGCACTGTTAAAAATTTCCTGTAGAAATTACAGTACTGGCAGCAGTTCGCCAGTAACTTACTGTAAATTAAACTTACAGTAAAAATACTGTATTCATATGTACAGTACCATTTAACTTGCTGTAAATGTATTTACAGTATGTATACTGTACTTTTACAGTTTTTACTGTAAAACATACGGTAATTTTATGGTCTTTTCTCCAATAACGTACTGAAATACAAGAAAATATATATAATTTCAATGAAAATAAGCAATGACAACTGTATAACTTTTAATTTTTTAATTGTTCAATTGTAATCCTTGTATAAATAAACCTGTGCATCAGCTTTTCGGGAGACAGCATGCAGCTGTTAAGATGGAGATGTATTGTTATTGCATATCTGGAAGTCATATGATCTGTGAGAAACCACATCACTGAAAATGATGTATGGATGACGTTTTGAAAGCTTAAATAAAGCCATTTTTGTTCTCATCTATAAAACAGATGTTCTGTGAGCAGTTACTGTGTTTGTGCGCAGTGTCCTGATTTGTCCTGATCTCCTGATTGTTTGCTTATGAAGGTTATTCTTATAAAATGACTTCCCCAAAAGTTTGTTATATGAGAAATGTTACATTTGACTAAAAACACAGAGATTTAAAGTGACCCAACATCTGTGTGTGTTTTGCCATAGAGATGTAACATGTACCACAATTCTTTTTGTACTGTCATCACTATTATTGAAAATGGGTTTTGTTAACTTCACATGCAATGAGGGCTGATTCGTTTGGCTTTGCATGTGGATGTTGGAATATGGACCATAAACAACAACAAGAAACAACAACAAAAAACTTGAGTGAATGAATCATGGAAGAAGTTCACATGAGTAGTCTGTACTCACTGTTTGTTTCTGAAGGCATTATGAAGGGGACAAGCCAACACTTTCAAATAATGTGTCCAATGTGTTAAAATATGATCTGACTCACTCAGCCAACATTTTTTTTATAAGAATAGGCAGTTTAATTAATTAATTGATTGTTCGTCTTGTGATAAGCATACAGTATTGTGTGTTTTCAATATCTATTCTTGAACTATTTCACATGTAAGTTCCTCAACTTCTCCTTATATTTTACAGTGTGATATAAAACTCATTTTATTAGTATTCCTTCTGTTCCCAAATTTTACCATGACAGTAACAAGAGAAAATTCCACTCTAACAACTCCATTTAATCTCAGACCTAAGACTACTATAACACATATGTGTTTGTTTAACATATTAAAATGACCAGTCATGTGACACTCTTAGTCAACTTATCTTGTTTTAGCCAGTGGTCTATTTACCTTAGCAGTGTTGGGCAAGTTACTCTGAAAATGTAATCAAATTACTGATTACTGATTACTCCTTTTAAAAGTAATCACGTTACTGTTCTGATTACTTTATTTCAAAAGTAATTAGTTACATTACTAGTTACGTTACTTTTTTCTCCATTAAATGTATGAAATTCCAGATTCTATTTTGCGGGAGTCCCGTGAATCATTTTATTCTCCCGCACCCCGCACACACACGAGTGTCTACCCGCCCGCACCAGGGGCCTCATTTATAAAGTGTTGCGTATAAACCGTCCTAAATTTGTTTCTCAAAAGTGTGTAAGTGCGATTCAGAGAAAACGAACATGCGCACAAAAAACTAGTAGAAGTAGTAGTAGTAAATATAAAACAGTTAGGTTTCCAAAAGTCATCTTATAAAAAGTGAGCCATCCTATTTTTAAAATCACTTGCTATGACAACTAATAAAAAGTTTAGTATCACGAAATTCTTGCAAAACTTTAAAAAACATTATTGAAAGAGAAATTGGACGTTTCATATCATAATAAAATAAATTATTACACGATTATGGTCTCCGGTCTGAAAAAACCTGCCATGTGATTTGACATTTCTTTATATTTACAGTTTACTAATGCTGCTCAGATGTGCCATTAATGTACTGAAATATAGTAGGGCTGCCCTCGCCTAAGCACGTTTTGTTGTTATTGTGAGTGCACATAAATAAACATAGAGTCTTTACAGATTTGAAAGATGTATTACTCTTATCTGTATGACCCAAAATTACGGAGTAGCCTATTTTAAGGCAAGTGAGCGCACAGGCGCCTCCATCTGTCCTTCAGTGAGCGCTAATGTTCAGCTGCCACACAGACACTTGAATATAGCGCGCATTGCTCTAGGTTAACATTAGATTGAGCGGCCATGTAAAGTTGCTAATACTTGCATATTTCAGATGATTTGTGGTGGATGATTGATAAGCGAGCGTTTGGATGTCCTGCCGGATGTAGACTACTGTATTACCATAGATTAGCTAGCCGTTAACGATCTGCGTTACTTTGCCAATGTGTTTTTTTTCCAAACTAAGCAACTAAAAAATTTTGGTCGACCAAGTCTCTTCTGGTCGACTAACGATTAGTCGACTATTAGGGGGCAGCCCTAATATATAGTGTATTTTATACAAGTATAACTGATGTAAATGCAAAAACAAAGTTTAAGGCTGATGTCTCTATTAATTTTCACAGAAGCAAAGCAACTGATGTTATAAATAAAAACCGTTAACAATGTTATTGAATATAATATATTAAAACCGTTATTGCACGACATAGGCCTATTCTTTTTTTCTATTTTACACATTAGTAGTAAATCAAGACTTCGCAAGTTCTCTTGTAAAATAAAATAAAATAACAACATGGAATAAACTGTGTACGAAAGCAAGTAAAGAACTCTCAAAATTAGGCTACTAAAAAGGTCAGTTTAATCTCGCAAAAACTCACGTTAATAAAAAATCGGACTACACTGCATTAATCTCTTGCATATTTATTGTTTATGATGAATTCGGCGCTTGCACGTACACCGCTTTTATTATTATTGCAGCTTAGATGTTCAAATAGCAGCAGTACTCAGTCTTTGCCACAAAGAAAAGTGCGTACGTCTGCTCAGACCCTGACGTGACGGTAAGTACTTTTCCACGTCAAAGACCGTTTTTATAAATATGAAAGTTGCCGTGGATTTTAGCGTACGCACACCCTAAGATCAAATCTGTGCGTACGCACATTTTATAAATGTTTTAAATGCCCCAGGTCTCTAATCCACTGGCACTTGACTGGACAGCGCGTGTGCTACATCCTTTTTACAATCTATAGATTATAAAACACTGCATTCTGTCAGCAATGTAACGCGGCAGTAACGTATAGAGACTTCGGCTTGTAACTATACTCTAATTACTATTTTGAAAACTATAACGCGTTAAATTACTCCATTACTAAAAAAGTAATCAAATTACAGTAACGCGTTACTAAGTAATGCGTTACTGCCCAACACTGCCTAGTAGAGGGATTCCTAGAATGAAAAATAAAATAAAATGTAATCTGAATAAACAACAGAATAAAATAAAATAACATTTGAAATAAAATATTTGCTTGAAATACCCCCATGAGATTTTAAGGAATATTTCAAGAATTGAATAACACATTCATATTCACTCTGATGTCAGTTAATGGTCACACTGTTTAGTGTTTTATTTTTATTGTTTTTCTTTTTAAAATTATTTGTGCTAATTACATTTATATGATTTAATTATTATCTTTTCATTAAACCCCAGTTTGGGAAACTCTGACCTCACACATACCACTTTTCAGTCAACATACACTGCAAGATTGGTGAGTAAGGTTTGTAAATTATTTTTATTTGAAATTCATAATCTGCCAAAATAATATTAATATATAGCTGATTTTTATGGTACTGATATTCATTGTAACTTAGCACTAGCTAACAATTTTGCTGAATTTTAGTGTTAGCAATGTTTAATTTAATACGAAAAACAAGTGGAATGTTTCAGTCTACACAACTAACATATAATCTGATATAAACCACTCATTAGGTTTTATGCTGAGGAGTCGAGAACATGTCCCGGCAACAGCGAGTGACTCAAGGTTGTGGCATGGGGACATAACGTCTCTGTTCCCTCCATCAACGAAGAGAAATAGCAAAGCGCTCAAATGCACTAAAATAAGAATCTACTTCTGACTCTCTAAATTGAGGTACTAATGCAATGTGCTTACTCATGTCAAACGTATACTGAGATGAGTCACCCAGCAGAGGAGCATCAGTGGGGACCTGACCTGGGTATGACTGTGCAGCTGATCCAGAAGCAACCTCCATTGCCTTTAGATCAAGCTGTCGCAGCTTCACCTGTTTGTCAGCCTCAATTTCAAGTCTGTGAACTGCCAAACGCAGATTTAGCTCAGCCTGACGTGCTTGGGCTTCCTCTTGGGCCTCGTAATGCAACCGGGCCAGGCGGACTTTCAGTTGCGCGTCCTCTCTGGAGTCAACAGAGCTGGGAGAGAATGGATCAAAAGGTGGCAAGCCGGACTTAGCATCGGGCTCTGCCTCAGCATCAGCTTTACCATTTTGCAGATCATCATCCCCGAGACTGAGACGCCCCACAACAATGTCCTCATGGCTTGAAACTCCGCAAGTAACAACTTCATCAGCTGTATTTGACATAGGGATAACTTTTAATTCAGTCAAGCACTGTACCAATTTACTCTTTGTGTCTCTCGACTTTGTTTACTTACAACAATCTGATAGTGGTCAGCTATCAGAAACAAATCTTGCTTCCTGCATGAATTAATCTGCTCTAATGACGGGGCGATAATAAAATTCTGCAGGCTAAACATTCCCACAATGCACAACCAGCAAACAAACACTGCTAAATGATTCTGCATAAGAATGCCACTGCGATACCCCAACTAAAGTACCGTTGATTACTACCAGCATACACACAAAACTGTCACAAACTGTTTGGGACTGATCCCGAACGAGCCCCCATTAATGTTACAACTTTTAATTTATAGTCTAGGGATGGAAGTAGTAACATTGAGATTGTGACCAGCTTTGCGTAAATGCACATGGCAAGAGACAAAGCGCAAACCAAAAGTGCCAACAAAGGATAATTTATTTTACAAAATTAAGGAAAAGTAAGAAATATCAATATTAACGACAGCAACAATAATAATAAATATAATAGTAACAATAAAGAAGCAGCAATAACAAAAGGTTAAAGGGGTCATATGATGCGATTTCTCCGATCACAAATGCAGACATGGTTTTATGTTTACGCGGTGCGATGCAACGCAACGAGTAAAAAGACAGTATAAGTCATTATAATCCATAATTATGTCCCCACTGGATGCAACAAATGCCTCGTTTATAATGGGTTTTCATGTTTTTGAATCATCGCTCCGGCCTGACAGGGCATCATCACAATGTGGCAAGGGGCGTAACATTGCCGTCTCACGCTTGAGGTATTCGGCCAATCACAACGCACTGGATAGCTGGCCAATCACAGCACACCTCGCTTTTTCAGACCGATGAGCTTTGTAAAAATCGATGCGTTTCAGAAAGGAGGGGGATAGAGGAGAAACAATAATGTACAGTATGTGGAAAATAATGTGTTTTTTGAACCTTAAACCGCATAAACACATTTCATTACACCAAATACACAAAATACTGTTCTTTTTAGCAGCATCATATGACCCCTTTAAGTAAAAATTATATACAATATTTACATAAGAAAATCAAAACAAAATAAACCCACAGAAGAAAAGAACACAAGTGGCGCTAATGAAAAGAAAAGAACAAAACAAAACCAATCTAACTCAATTTCAATCTCTAACCTAACTAAAGGGGGCAATGAAAGCAAGTCTTCGGCATTTACATGCCCTTACTTACCTACTCTAAGCTAGCCAAACAGAAAGATACATAAGCAGCACTCACTTCTAACCTGATGTGTCTATACACTGGAATCACTAGATGTTTGTAGTGTGTACGTCACGTGACATACTACCTGACCAAAGCTCCCGTGGTAAAGCGAAGGTTGTCATCAGCAAACAACAATACAGACTGAAGGAAAAATAATCACATGATTAAAGAAGATGATAAATTATAACAGGAAGGTATGACACAAAAACACCATAAACAAAAAAAGAAAGACAAATTAATAATCACTAGAATGGAGCAGGAGTTCATCTAGACGTCTCTTTTAAAAAACTGGCGATAGCCCGGATTGGCAGTGGAGGCCATGATGTCCCTCGAGTTAATAAAGATTGACAGCCTCCTAAGCCAATAGCAATCCTGAGGGGTTGATCCTAAGAAAATGACAGGGAGGAAGAAAAAGCGAGAGAGAGAGAGAGAGAGAGAGCGAGAGAGAGAGGGAGGAAAGAGGGAGGAGGGAGAGAGAGAGAGAGAGAGAGAGAGAGAGAGAGAGAGACAAAAAAAACCTGCCGAGACATAACACTCCTCCCAATACATAAATCAACATGTTCACATTAGTCACATGGTCTGAATTTTCCCGCTCTTGCAGAATATAATTTAAACATGATTTCTATAACAAGAATCTGATACATTTTACAAAGAATTGATTGATAGAAATGTTTGAAGGAAAGATTTTCAAACTTATACAGGCCAAACATGAGTATAAACCTATAAACTATTCAATAGATATTCAAAAAGACATACATAATGAGTGATTATGACATGATAGTCAAATGTGTGGGTTACATACATGATATGGAGTTATGTATAGGAATTATATTTGCTCATAAGTCCTTTTAGCATAATTTTTTTTACATGAGAAATGCTAAGCAGGTGTAGCATGTAGCTTATATAAAAAGCTACAAAATATATTTCTGCCTCGTTATTTGTCAAAATACACATTAGATCGGAGGATATTGCAAACACTTGATAGTGCTTTAAAAGAATGTTATGAGTAAAAGCATATTATTAATCTTATAAACTGTAGCTTGATGGTAATTGCAATGCAGCTGTTACCATGGTACAATTATATTTCATGATGTATTTTCGCAATAGGTCCTGCGAACATTTGGTAACACTTTATTTTGATGGTCCCTTTTGAAAATTCTGTTGACAATAAGTAATGTTCCACCTACATGTCTACTAACTCTCATCAGAGTATTAGTAGGCTGTTTGCTTAAAGGGTTAGTTCACCCAAAAATGAAAACTAGCCCATAAATTACTCACCCTCAAGTCATCCTAGGTGTTTATGACTTTCTTCTTCAGATGCATTTGCACTGTGAATGTGCCTCAGATGCAATCAGCAGAAGCTGTGTATGTAAAGGTGTGAACCAAATGGTCCATACAGTTTCCATACAGCATTTCTCAGGAACTTCTTGTAGATTGCCGGATCTCCAGCGGGAAGACAGCATCTATTGTTTGTAGCCCTTTTGTCTTCAGGTATAAAGTTCTGTCTCACAGACAGAACTTTGGGAGAAGCTGAGATTCTTACAAGGGTTACGATTCTTTGAAGGACTACATGCTAACATCACTGCTAAAAAACTGCTACACTACTGCCTTCAATAAATTCTTCTCCCAACAAGAACTTTGGCCAAGCATACTTGTTTTATGTATTAGAGAAATATAGTACATTGGCAAGCCACCCAAACGATTGCTCAGCCAAATACAACAAAATCTAACAGCACATTCAACTGAAGGCCCCGTCAGTACCCATTAAAGAGAACTTCCCAGCATAAAGGCAAAGTTATATTATGAATATTTATTGAGAAGAAAGATATCGACACAAAGTACATTGTACCTAACATTGAATACAATTTCTTAGATGGTGTGTGACAATTTTAGAAGCAAATGGGTCTGGATTATGATAAAAATACTGGTACAAATTTTAAATTGAGATCAAGGTGAAGAGTAAACTTCTGCTAAAGAAATCTAAAGTTTTCAGTATCTGAAGAGTTGGAACATTGCTCCTGATAGATAGAGCATGTCACATCAGGTTTGTAAGTTGTTCTTGTATTTAATTTGGACCTGTTCCTTGGGATAGATAAAAAAAATGTATTTTTGGCATCAGTTCCAACCCTGCTCCAACACATCTGTGTAATTATTGAGTATTCCTTATGGCAAGACACTAACAGATCTTGCCATCCTTCACCAGCTGATTGATTACATTTAAGAATTGCAAACATGTTTTGTATTATAAGTTTTCTGAATGTAATGTTTAAATGTGCAAATAAGGTATTATCTAATTAAATATTCACTAATTTGCATACAATTCCAGAACAGAAATCTGAACATTGGATAAAGTCAGGTTCATTTTTTTTTTCATTTAGTTTCATTTTGAGTAAAATGTTGTTTAAACTGAGGCAAATGACATAAGAACAAATTCCTCTGTAAAAACATTCAGAATATAGATTAGTCAATATATATTCAAATAGCTACAAGTATGAGATAATGTGTTTTTAAATGTTTACTAATGAACTTACTGAACATTAAATAATGATTAACAGAACAGTTAAAGTAAATTAAAAAGCTTACAAAAATGTCATATATCATGCATATTTTAAAATCTACAAATGATTTTAACAGATATTATATAACAGCTTATTTATTAATGTGCATTTGAATGCTTTGAAATGCCATTAAATTGGTTGTTTAATCTGATTAAAATTATTTGTATATAATCTAATGCACATTTTTACATTTAAAAATGATGTAAAAATGTTAGTAATTTTAAGCACTCATTATTCATTTGACGTATGATTCATTAACCAATCTGTAAACGTCACACATTTGCATTTTTTAAGTATTTATGCAGACTTCTACTACAGTACTTTCACATCTTTACAAATGTCACACAACAGAAGGATGCTGACAGGTAAGTTGTATAAAACAGAGTTTATTGAACAGAGGCACAGAACTGGACAGGAATGCAGACTGGTGAGTAGATGACAATATGCAGAATGTATGTAGAATTAGCTTGTTATAACAGTAAAGACTTTCTTGCAGGAGAACGGATCCGAAGCAGGCAAAGGGCAGATGACGCATGACAGAAGACAGGTAAGGATTCCAATGAGCAGGTAAGTAACAGGTAAGGAGTCTTTAGTGTCCGTAAGGACGAGACCAGACAAGGGAGTGCAGGAGAAGTGTCTCTTTATAATGAGTGTTAATAATGAGTTGCAGGTGCAGTGAATCAGAATTCTGGGGAAAGTGAACGAGTGGGTGGAGCGTGCTGATGGTGACAATGGATTGTAATTGGTCTGTGATGGTTGTGACTCTGCGACAACAAATAATTTATTAATCATTAGTTCATGTTTTTGTAGTACCCAATCTAAAGTTGAAATTATTCATCATTAGTAAATGTTTATAACTGTTTACTATTAAAATCCTATTTAGCTGGTTCAGATGTATTTGCAGAAAAGTAGAACTCCAGGAATAGGACTGAGCACCTCTGATGTAATATGTGAGCTCCCCCATATACAATTTATCCCAAAACCATGGAGTTACCCTTATGAAAGTTAACCATGGTTTTACTACAAACAAAACAAACAAAACATAGTTACTATTGTTAAACCATAGTTTAACCATGGTATTTGTAGTAAAACTGTGGTTATATAAATGGTAATCAACACACCAGAAAGCAATGGTTACTACACTTTTACTACAATAAAACCATGGTTAATTTTCATAAGGGTGGGTAGTTAGCAAGAGATGGCAAAACAAAAATCAGGATGAAACCAGAAAGAAAAACGTCTTAGTTACTTACATAACCCTTGTTCCCTGATGGAGGGGACGGAGATGTTATGTCGTGACGACATTAGGTGTCTTAATTGGGAGCCCCATTCACCTTTGAGTTTAACTCTTTCCCCGCCAGCGTTTTTGAAAAAAGTTTCCAGGCACTGCCAGCATTTTTTATAATTTTCAAAAAAATGTCATAGCCTCCAGAATATTTTGTTGTATGAATATCTGAACATGCAATACATCAAAATAAAGAACAAAAAAATCTGTTTTATTCTAGCTTCAAGATTTCTTTTTTTTATCAACACTTGAATGTAGGTAAGTTTCATAAAAAAGCAACATTTTGATAAAAAATCTGAAAAAAAATCAAATTTTTATCAAAGACAACATCTGGATCATATTCAGTTCGATGATCAAAGCATAGATGCAGTAGATCGCTTCCATCAACATCCCCAAAGCTTCACAGTCCTTTACCACTTCGGGGATCGCCATTTCACTCGGAAACATTAGACAGTTTTCATTTATATGCTGTTTATTTTTGATGATCGCATTATTTTTCATTTGCATCTGCTTACATATGAGATTGCTCATTTCTGCGTCTTCCTAGTCTGTGTTTTTGATCGGGAGATTGCCATACCCATTTGTGGCGCTGCAAATGTTGACAAGCCGTGGCATGTCAAGCAAATGTTAACACAGAAGAGCAAATTCACTGACCTTGGTGCCGAAGGGGCCAAAGGTGAGTACATCGCTGCTGGAGAAGGCCATGCTGCTGTCCTGTCCACAGAAATTCTTTAACAGAAGGAATTTCAACTTCTGGAAAAAGACTTGCTTCAGACCCTTTTCCTTTTTTTCAGCAAGGCTAGATGGAAACGTTGGGGAAGCGTGCCTAGGTTCAAGAGATAATGCTGCTACGGAGACCACATCCTACCCGTAGGGAGGTGATATGTGGAGATACTAATGTGGACTGACCCCAGAGGGGCAGTACTATATGGAATAGGTCTCTGAGGTAAGTCCTACCTGCGAGTAGGGATGGAGCTACTACCAACAGAGACAGACAGAGCAGAATTGTCCAGGAGAAGACACAGGTTTACCATGAGGGAAACTTTACCGTGGAAGAATACACATCTGGAATTACCCGCGGGGAATCACACATCCGGGGAACTCTACTGAGAGAGAGAAAGGCGTTTGCATCCCCTTGTGAGGAGGAATGGCACAGCAAGTGTGACACTGAGCCAGTACTTCCCCCCACTTACCTATTACCCAACAAACAGGAAGAAACCGGCTCTACGCAAAGGTTGCAGAACCTCGCAAAGGTGTTAGGTGTCGCTCAGCCTGCAGCTCTGCAGATGTCTGCTAGAGAGGCACTGTGCACTAAAGCCCAGGAGGAGGCTACACTCCGGGGTGGAGTGAGCCCTCACACCCGGGATCACAGCTCGCCTTGGGATTAGCATGCCAAGGTGATGGCATCCACTATCCAGTGGGCTGTCCTCTGCTTGGAGACAGCCTTCCCCTTCTGCTGGCCTCCAAAGCAGACAAAGAGCTTCTCAGAGATTCTGAATCTCTGGGTGCGATCCACATAAATGCGCAAGGCACGTACGGGACACAGTGATGCCAAGGCTGGATCTGCCTCCTCCGGGGCCAGCGCTTGCAGGCATACACTTTCAAGGTGGAGGGTGACAGCCTACCTTCCAACAGTTCTTGCAGGAAGGAAAGCGCAACTCTGATCGGGCATCTTTGGGGGTCTTCTCGGCGAGAAGAACACCAGTCAGTGAACAGACTCCACTTCAAGGCATAAGCTTGCCTGGCAGATTACCTAAGTCTGCCGTGTCCCCTCCAGGAGCAACACGTGGAAGTTCCAGAGGTCTGGACATGGGTGCCACACGGTGCCCTACCCATGAGAAAGAAGGTCCTTCCTCAGGAGGATCCGCCAGGGAGGAGCTATTGCGAGGAGCATGAGTTCCGAAAATCAGGTCCGGGTTGGCCAGTAAGGCGCAACCAGCAAGAACTGTTCCTCGCCCTCCCTGACTTTGCGAATGCATACTTGCGTAGACCCCAGGGTCAGCTGTGTGCCAGTGCATCTGTGCCGAGGGGGGGCCTAAGTCAGGGAATAGTACAACTGGCAGTGGGAGGACTCGTGGGAAGCAAACAGATCTACCTGAGCTACCCCAAATCGACTCCAGATCAGCTGGACCACCTGGTTATGGAGTTGCCATTCTCTGGGGAGGGTGAGCTGTCGTTAGAGTGTATGGGCTGCACGATTGAGCTCCCCTGGAATGTGTATGGCACTCATCGACTTGAGCCGCGTTTAACTCCAGAGGAGGAGATGGCGGGCGAGTTGCGACCGCCGTGGAGCTAGAAGAACTGGCAGCAATTCCAGGTAGTTGATGTGCCAGAGCAGTCAAGGCCCCATCGAGGACTCCGAGGCTGCCTGCCCGTTGCATATAGCTCCCCAGCCTGTCCTGGAGGCATCTGTGATGACAACAACATGCCAGGACACTTGTTCTAAGGGCACTCCGGCCCGTAGAAAGGCAAGGTCCGATCAGGGGCCGAATGTACGGCGACACAACAGAGTGATGTGTGCCATGGTGCCATACCCATCTTGGGACTCGGCTGTGTAACTAGTGCTGAAGTGGTTTCATATGGAGCACTCTGAGCGGCGTGACCATGACTGTGGATGCCATATGCCCCAGGAGCCTCTGAAATTGCTTCAGTGTTACCACCGTCCTGCCTCTGAAAGAACTCAGGCAGTTTGATTGGGCACGTTCGTTAGTGAGATGCGTCATCATTTTTACAAAGTACACCTCCATACCGAGAAAAGACATTTTCTGCACGGGGGAGAGCTTGCCCTTTTCCCAGGTAACCCGAAGCCCCAGTCGGCTGAGGTGACAGAGCACCAGGTCCCTGTAATTGCACAACTGTTTTCACGACAGGGCCATGATAAGCCAGTCGTCAAGGTAGTTGAGGATCCACTTCCCGTAATGGGGCAAGGGCGCCCTCCGCGACTTTGGTAAAGACATGGGGGGATAGGGACAGCCCAAAGGGGAGGACCCTGTACTGATACGCCTGATCCTAGAATGCAAACGGTAGAAATGGTCTGTGTCTAGGAAGAATTGAGACTTGAAAGTACGCATCCTTGAGGTCAACCACTGCAAACTAATCCTGGGGCTGGACACATCTGAGGATGTGATTGTACCATAGCGAAATCTGTCATGGGCTTAAAGTAAATGATATGCTAATATGCTAACGCGGCACCTGTTTTGAAAAATTGCCGTATTACTGCTTTCCACTGAGACAGGATGTGAAAGTACAGAGTAAAACCATGATGACGATTGTCAAGAAACAGGAAAGAAATTTACGATAACAAAGTCCGTCAAAATCTGTTCTAAAGCTGGTGTCTTTTACTAGCCAATTCAAATTGACAGTAACACTTCAGTTTAGGGACCAATTCTCACTATTAACTAGTTGCTTATTAGTATGCGTATTACTAGCAAGTATTAGTAAATTAGTTTGAGGCAAAACTCATAGTTAGTTAATAATGAGAATAATATAAAGTGTGACCTTAAAATGAAGTTTGACCAAATTGACAATGGTATCTTAAATCACACTGTTATTGCTAAAATCTTGCCCTCTTCTGGCAGAGGTCTGTCAAACTCACTGATTAAGAATGGAAGCAGAGATGTAAAGTGTACCTGAAACCATAATTGAGTAAAAGTACAGATACCTTACAGCGAAAATGACTCCATTACAAGTTAAAAATCACCAATTATACAAAACGACTTGAGTAAAAGTCTAAGAGTATCTGATTTTAACAGTATTTAATTATTTTACTCATACTGAATGTATAGGCTCAAATATGCAATAGTCCTTAACATCTAAAAGAAATGCCAGTGAAAAACAAGAAAAGTTGATTTGTGAGGAGAGCAATCATATTTATTTTGTATAATCAAAATAAAACTGAACACCTTAAAAGTCCAAGAAATCTTTGTCAACACAAGCGCCTCTTAAACGTCTACGGACATTCAAGTCTCAGTGAAGCACAAGTGCTCAAAAAGGGCATAAATAAACCAATATCCTTTCAAAAATGTAGTGAAGTAGAGAGTAAGTTGCTTATATATCATTGATACTCAGTAAATCTACAAAGAAGCCCAAAAGATACTCAAGTACAATAACTAATTACATTTACTCAAATACACTCATAAAAAAAGGTGCCAGGAAGAACCAAAAACAGGGTTTCACAGCGATGCCATAGAAGAAACTTTTTTGGTTCCCTGAAGAACCATTTTGTGAAAGGTTCTTTAAAGAACCATTTTTTTCTTGGTGCCATAAATACCATTTTCTGCTACTACGAAGAAACCTTTTTAAGGGTTCTGCAAAGAACAATATCCTTACATTTATCATACTATAAAATTTCTTTAATAGGTTTGTTCATAAATTAATTTAGAAAATATAAAGAAAATCCGGAAATAACAAGACTTGACAAAATATCTGATTAAAATGTTTATTGCATTTACAGTATACATCAATGCAGTATACATCATACCTTAATAATGTGTGGTTGTGTGTTTAATAAGGAGTTGCACGAGTACTAGAGTACTGCAATTATAATTTTCATGATCGATAATTGCTGTCAAGTTCGAGTACTCAATGATATTTTTCTCTTTTTCTGATTGCTTATTGCAGCATTTTGGGAGGTACCTGAGCTCTGACTGGTTAGTGTTAGGACAGCATGCCATCCAGATGGTCACAATAAAGACCTATCAGTACTTGAAATGAAAAATTGACAAAAATACCCATCCCTAGTGTGTAATGCATTGAATACAGCAGGTTAATGTGAGTACCTCATCCACTATGCTCTTTTTTCATACAGTGGAAACTGCCACTAGTTCAAAGAGTTCCCACTCTCACAGTCCTTCTGATGAATGGTTGAGTAATAAAAAAAAAAATACATTTTCATTAGTTTCTCAATTATCATAGTTTTAGAACACTTATAATGATGCAAAATGACAAACAAAGCTAATGGAAAGGTACTTTTTAAGCTGAACAGCAGTAAGAAGAGAAACAAAGCAAGTCAAAGTGCTATCTGGTAAGTTCATCCATCCATCTATTCACTCTCCAAAACATCCTGAGCCACAATTCCATCTAATTAATGGTATTTACGCAATATAAGCACTAGGTAGCAATATTATACAGTACCTGTCAAATGTTTGGAAACATTACAATGTTTAAAAAAAAAAAAAAGTTTTCTGCTCACCAAGTCTGCATTTATTTCATCAAGCATACAGAGAAATATACTTATAATAGTAATATTGCAAAATATTATTACAAATTAAAATAACTGTTGTCTGTTTTAATAAATAGTAAAAATGTAATTTATTCCTGTGATCAAAGCTGAATTTTCAGCATCATTACTCCAGTCTTCAGTGTCACATGATCTTTCAGAAATCATTCTGATATGCTGATTTGCTAAGAAACGTTTCTTATTATTAAAACAGTTTTTGCCTATTAACATTTTTGTGGAAGTGGTGATACCCTTTTCAGGATTCTTTGATGAACAGAAAGTTTAATGAACAGCATTTATTAAATAAATTAGTAAATATAAATATTTGCCAACATTATAAATGTCTTCACTGTTACTTTTGATCAATTTAATGCACCCTTGATTAATAAAAGTATTAATTTCTCTCTTTTTTAATCTTACCACAAATGCTTGAATGGTATAATTGTTTCCATAACATTTTTAAGCAGCAAAAACTGTTTTCAACATTGATAATAATCAGAAATGTTTCTTGAGCAGCAAATCAGCATATTTGAATGATATCTGAAGATCATGTGACACTGAAGACTGGAGTAATGATGCTGAAAATTCAGCTGCGCATCATAGGAATAAATTACAGTTTAAAATATATTCACTTAGAAAACAGCTATTTTAAATTGTTATAATATTTTACAATATTTCTGTTTTTACTGCATTTTTTATCAAATAAATGCAGTTTGTGTCACTCATGTTTGGATGTCAAAACCTTCCTAAAATAACTGTAATAACAGATGCATGGTGATATAAGCAAATATGCATATGAATATAGTTGATGAGCTTTCTCAGCTCGCCTATGTTTCCTACATTTCTGTCAGCAATACGGTTTCAGGACATTTTCACGCAATGTGTAAGTGACGTCACCGATTAACAATACAGCACATATTTTAGGCTAAATAAATTAGCTAACTTCCAATAAATCATTGACAAACTGCCAGCAAAACCTTTACAAAGCTATCAAAACCTCTCATCTACACATAAAGATATGATTAAAAGTTAGCTTATCTCTTCGGAAACTGACTTTTTCTATGAAGTAAATATTCAACAGAAGTGTATCAATTACAAGTAAGAGAAGTGTCAACAACAGCTGTGTGCAGGGACGCCGCTATGTTTTCTGGGCCCCCTGAACATCATATTGACTCGGGGCCCCCTCCGGTAAAACTCATGAGAGATTGAGTTTTGCTGCTTGTCAGTTGCTGTTGCCAACCCGCTTCCATGGTAAGTCCCTCTGCTCCAGTGTTTGAATGCGACTCCAGTGTTCAGCACAAAGACTATAGAATACCCAAGACGTGTCACTCGTATAGTTTTGAATGGGAAAAATGCAACGTTCAATATGGCCGCTAAATCGCAGGAAGCCCCGCCTTCTGAATGAAAGAGCCAATCACTAATCGGTAAATGCAGCTGCCGTTAGAAGCGTCCCGGTTGCTATAGAAACAGTCAGCCCTCTGAGACGTGCTCTTAAGAGATAAGAACTGCACTTGCATGCCCGAGAGGCATTTCAAAGATGGCTGCCGAGTGACATGACTTGTCTTAAAAGGACTTTGGTTCAGCACACACACCCATTAAAATAAGTCAAAGTCAGGCAGCATTTACATAAATAAACATCTAGAATTTACATACACAACACTACATAAACAATTTAAAATCTCATTCAATTATTATTAAATCGCAAATTTAAAACTCATTTCGAAATTTTACGACCCATTCATACACTGCCGCCAAATTTGACCTACAGCTTTCATAGTTTTGTTATGCTAAAAACTGTTATTTAGAAAAAAAACTCAATCAATAACAAGTTTAAGTTGTTATCATTCACATCAACTGATTCAAAACATGAAATTATACATCAATTCTACAAATAAATACTATTTTACAACTGTCCCCATGTTTTCGGTCAGTCCTGTCACGTTTACATAAAACTCAAGA
>NW_015549560.1:477034-488342 GCF_001515605.1 Sinocyclocheilus anshuiensis | reverse complement strand
TGTGAGTGCTGAGTGGAGGGTAGTGGCGATGGCGTCATCGGTCGAGCGGTTGGACCGATATGCAAACTGGAAGGGGTCCAGGGAGGGGGGGAGGGCAGACTTGATATGGTGCATGACTAGCCGTTCAAAGCACTTCATGAGGATGGGGGTAAGTGCAACTGGACGGTAGTCATTGAATATTAGCAGTACCATTACAATTTTCACTCCTGTCTGTGTTTGTGCCATTGTGCAATTCTAGTTGTTTATTTTTATTGTATCTGGCCATGTTATTGTTAAATGGAATTTTAATCAATTGTTAAATGAAATATTTTTTTATATTGAAATAAAATGAAATTAGTTTATTAATTTGTCAGTCATATTCTAATGAATTAGGCCCTTATTATATGTCCTTGGCTGAACTTTACCATAGTCTAATATTACATTAACATTAAAATTATAATAATAATTTAAAATAGGAATGCTTATCAAAACTGAAATAAAGAACACAAAACATAACTTTTTCTACATCAACTAAATCCATAAAGTCAGTCCTGTCACAGGAAATTATGTTATAAAAATTTAATATTTGAGGAAATATTGATGAATTAATCTCTGTAACTGTGTAGATGAACGTTGGAGTATATATCCACTACCTATGTAAAGGCAACTATATGAGTGCCTGGCGGGGTATTCTGTGATTTTGTGTACTACAGTTGACCGAAAAGTTGCTTATATTCCTTATAGAAATTACAAAACCATGTTAGATACAATCAGGGACATGTGACCAATAAGAAAATGCATCAAAGAAATTCATTAGGAAACCATTCTGACATATACAAATTTGTCTGTGACAGGGCCTGACATTTTAGGGGTGAAATGTGTATAAAAATGTATTTATTTCATTTTTTTTTTTTTTACTCCCAGAGTGCATGAATAAATTATGCAATTGCTTTGTTTTACTGTTGTTGTTTTTTTATTAGTCAATTTTAGTTGCTGTCTTGTGTCAGTAGTAGCACAACAGAAAGAGCAAATAAAATGGTTATTGTTATACTTAATAAAATAAATACAATTTAATTATTACCATTGTTGTGTTTGGTGTGCTGAATGTTGAAGTTTGTGTGTGACACTGTATGGACCATGTGAGTATGGTCGATTACAAGATATTGCCACAAATATAAAAATATATAAACCCAAATAAAAGCGTCACAAAATGTTTATGAAAAACAATACAATTGTAAAAGATCTCTAATCAACATGAAACATATGCTAGTAAAAAAATATATACTTTCTAAAAGTAACATATTTATTACTTCCTTTTCTTTTGATACCAAATAACATTGCATTGCATTATATGTTGCATTATTGCATCAATCGGAAGAGAATTATAACAATATAAAGGAAGTTCCAAGTGCCCAACCAAAAAGAGCACTAATCACTATAATGGTGAGATCACACAAAAACGTTTTTAGGAACATTTACATTTACAGTCAGCTTATGTGATGTTCTCTCAAAGTTTTCAGTTGTATTAACAATTCAACATTCAAGATGACTTTGGGAAAGTGAATGCAACTAGAGAAAGAGAACTGCAGAAATGGAGGAAATGAGTGAAAAGTCTATTAAGAACTGCGCCGCCTCAAAAACTCTTTTTTTCTTCTTCTTCTTCTTCTTCTTCTTCTGTTGTTTTGTTGTACATTAGCAACATATTAGTGTACTGCTGCCTCTCACTAGTGTATTAATGTCATTGGTTACTTTGCGGCTACTTGAATATTTTAAGCGAGCATCACTCAAAACAATAAGTAAATTGTTTTATTTGCCATGAAATTAGCTGTAACTTAATAAAACCCAGCAAGTATAACAACTAAGTAAAGAAAACTAATTATATCTAAGTAAGGTAAACTATTGGATTTTACAGTGTAGGTGCAAAATGCCACCCCTAGTCTACGTGACAGTGGGACAAAGTGGCACTTTCATATTTTAAGATTTTGTATTGTTTTTATGAACACTCAGCCTTTTTATTTAATTTTAAAAAGAGGATTGCAATTTTTTATACTAAACTTTGCTTTTGTGAAATAACTAACAATTCAATCAGCGACGTCTTCTGTAGCCTACATAATTGTACTAGTAGGCCTAAGTGACATTTATGTGAAATTTATACTTTTTGAGGATTTTCAGAGAGGTTTGAGTCATGCAAAACAGCATTAAAATAGATATAAAAGGACTGATCTACTGATAAACAGCACAACACTGTTTATATAACTCAAAATTAATACTTTATATTTACATTAATAGAATCTAGGTCAGACAGGACAGTTGATCTCACTTTCCAGAAAAAAAAAATATATATTTACAACATGTTGAGTGTGAAGAACCATTTTAAAGTCTAAAGAACCTTTCTGTGCAACAAAAAACCTTTTGTGCAATGGAAAGGTTATTTGAATATTAAAGGTTCTTCATTGAACCATACACCCTGCCAAATAACCGTTTAAGAGCCTTTATTTTTAAGAGTGTACTTTACATCACTGAATGGAAGAGCAGATTAAAGGCTATAATGCACTTCACCACTTTTAAAAACTAAACATATCTTTAAAACGCCAGGCATCATACACTTACCGACTTCATAAATAGTCACGGAGGAAAAGAGCCATCATACACTAAACGACTGAGGATCACACACTTCCAGACTTTAATGTTGTTCTGATCTATGGTTAAAATAAATAAATAAAATAAAAAAATTGTATTATAAGAATAATAACAATGCAGTCATAATAACAGACAGTGGCGTGCACGGGGGTGGGGGGAGAGGGTCCTGCCTCTCCGGAGGTCTGTGTAGGCTACGCAACTGATAACAGACATGTTTTGGTTTCATAAAAAGTTCAGAGTGTCTGCAAACTTACCTTTAGTCCACTTACATAAACTAATGAATAAAGTCTCCAATATAATTCAAAATTTTGCATCAAGGACGTCATCTTTTGTTTTGTTTTTTCAATGAGGCAGATGTGGCTGTATCAAATTTATGGATATGTGCTGGGAGATGTGCTGTCAAAAGACTGATTCAGCTTGATGCAATAAATGTAAATAGCCAATAACCTCTACAAGAAGTTGTGTGATTATCATGAACAAACATTTACTCCGCATAGCATCAACCTAGATACATGTACTCTAAATGAATGTCTAGGAAAGTATTTTACTTGGTAAACTGGTTGCAAATTTGTGCGAACTCATTCCAACATTTTTGTACAATCTGCTCACTGCTTGGCCATTATGTTTAGCGGTGGCGTTTTTGTCAGATAGTACAAATGAATGTAAAATCGCACATTTATATGACACAAATTCTCATGAGGTATCAACCTTGAATGCTATCTAACATATATATATATACACACACAAACACACACACACACACACACACGCATACACAATTATATAATTATATTATTATTTATTGATGATTTGTTAAAATGATTTAATTGTAATTCAGATAGTCTGAAATCATCTTTGATTTGACAGGCTACCAACTCCACTCCACTATTCACTCTAATAAAAGACTAAGGTATTCCCAAATAGAGCTTTATTTATGTATGTATTTATTATGAATTCATATTTGGTTTGTTGTCTACACTGGTTCAAGCCATGGAGGATGGACTCACCCTGGTGTTTTAGTTCCCACGCAAGTGTTCTTCTTAAGAGCTGGGTTTTAATTTTCCCTTCTTTCTGGGTTATTTTTGTGCATTGTTATGGGTAACTATATGGGTAAACAAAACAAAAAAACACAAAAAAAACAACAACTTCAAAAAGTGCTGTGGGCAACAAGTATTTGGTAATGATTCATCAAGAAGATGTGAAATTCATGGTCCATTTAACATATGCCTATAGAACACTTAAGAAAGCACTACACTTTGAAACTGTTATAACTATGCAGAGACTGAGATCTCCAAGTGTGTGACCTGAAGCAATCCTCGAATATTTTACTTGTTTTTGTATCTGATTGTCTATCTATTTAATAAAAAGGATTTTGAAAAATATAATTAAATTATGTAAAGAGAAAAATAAGTGCTATCAAGTACATTGCAATCGCAATAAACAAATGCATACATAAAAGAATAAAGAAATCAACGATTTTACTACAGTAAATAATTTCGGTCAATGATGTATTCAGAGTTACAGTTTGCCATTGGGTTAGTCCATATTTGACCCAAAGTTGGGTTGAAACAACCCAGCATTTTTTAGAGCGTAGACACCAGTTCGCATCTGCATTGTTAAATGCATGTTTTTTTTGCTTAGTATTTGAATAATAACTGGACATTTCCGTTCGCAGAGAAAAGAATCAACACGTAGGGCCTTTCACTTATGCGGGACAGGAAATAATTTATATATTATCTAGTTTCGAAGTTGTAACGCTACAGACTTTGCAGAACAGACAATAATCATTCCCATTCAACATCAAGAAAAGGGGGAGTTTATGAGAGGGTTAAAGGAATGAGAGAACTGTTGTTAGCACTGCTATAGGCCTATCAAGGAAGAAGGACTCCCTGTTATCTGTGAATGGGTTTGCCTTCTTTTCCAGGATAGATATAGCACGAATTTTTAATTCGTTTTTCTTTGAGAGACAACAATGCTGCGTTTGAAAGTGGGACACAATTTGGGTTTTGTGAGGGATTCCTTTCTCCTCTTGCGGGCCCAGCTGTCCATATGGAATAGAACGTGTACAACAAGCACCATAATGGAAACAACTGACAGGCGCTACAAAACAAAACAAAACAAGGATATATCTCCCTGACTCATCCAGATAAAGGACCTGAATAGCACCAAGAAATGCGGACTTTCTCCCTCTCTCCGCCCGGAATTACACTCCCCCTGTTCACACCTCTAACATTCACAACAACCGACCCTAAGCTTTGTGAGGTTTTGTGTCATGTACTGTATATTGTGCTAATATAGACTGCTCAAAACTGCTTCGCCACATTGTTGACCATCAGTCCAACGCTACTGTGACCACGATTTTTTTTCCCCTGAGCGAAGCTACACAATCGCAGTCTGAGAGCTAATCGAAACAAAAAAAAAAAAGTAGTAAAAACTTTGGAAACGTTTTCTGGCAGATATTTTATGTCTCTCTCTCTGGAATGGCATACTGAAGAAACTCTAAGTATAGCGTCACAAATGAGTTCTTATAGTCCACAACAGGTGCAAGACAATTCTGTCATTTTCACACCGCCGCCTTCTTACGAAACGGTTTTACAATAACTATCAGAATATTAGGCAAATATTATATAGAATTCTTAATAAATAAATAAATAAACAAATAAAATATTAAAAAGTCACAATCTTGATTGAATCAAACCAACTGTAGTATACGGGGGAAATAGGCTATCGCTTAAGATTAATTCGGCAAATAATTAGCACGGCGTTTCTATTCAACCGTTTGTGTAATGAAAGCCAGTTTTACTCTCACATCTGCTGTAAAATATATTTGAAAAACGGATTTTGCACTGAACCATGGTATTTACCCAAGACGCTAATATAGCCTACGATAATCCTCACCGGGAAACGAACCAAAAAGAGAGCTGTTGTCGACTTGCCTATTTAAAAAAACATAAAAATAAAAAATCCCTATAGTAGTTTTGACTTTTATTTCTTAGCTGACATCGATGTGTAAAAAATGTTCTGACCTGTATACGGCCGCGGTATCAATTCAAGGAAAAAACTTTTTTGATACACAACATATTTGTTTAGTTGACAATAAAATATGTAATTGCCTTGCAAATAGTAAAATCACATAATATTACAATAACAAAACTTTGTCACGTGTGTTTTCTCTCTTAAATGTGCCGTTTTAACACCCGAAATGTCAGCCGCGGAGTCTGAAAAGGAGAGAACGTTTGAATGAAAAGCTGCTTAGCTGAAGAAGCCCTCTTATATTAAGTGAGTGGATTTTTATCCCCATTTCTCAAGTGACTTTAGCCTTCTTATTGCTGAAGTGTTCGTACAGATAAATTCGGAAAACTGAAGCCAATTGTGTTGCTGATGAAGTGACAGGGAGAGCGACAAGCTGTCCAAAGCAACATTTGTGCAAACATAAAAGCTTTATAAATTTGCATAATTATATTAGTTGTATTTATTCGTTCTATTGGTTTATTATAAAGTATTTATATTAATGTGAGATGGCGAAGAAACGATCCATATTTTGCAAAGGAGTCCGAAATCACTGAGACCAAACTCGAAACAAATCGGAATTTCTGAAACACATCATTTTATTAAAAGTCTTAATAAAAAGAATTGTAGATCTCCCTCGCCAGCGCGCGGTGTTACTGAAATTAACATGAGGGATATTTATCGACAACTGATGTTCCATTTTCCCTAAATATCGGATAATATTTAGGCTATAACTTAATGAGCGGTCAAACATAATATTGCAAACAGTTATCACAAAATATTTACATAGAAAACAAACCAATGTGATAAGCTAAAGATTGCCAATGTTTATTCATGGCCATAAATATATTCGGTCCATTGTAAAAGAAAGAAATACAATTTTCTATAATCATAAAGTGGTTTTGCACGTGCTTATAACACGAAGGACAAAAGGAAAACATTTCTACAACACACAAACATACTTTACAAAATTTCACAAGAGCTTTAACATTCTTAAATTTGGGGAGAGGCTTGACCCGGTTTTCTTAACGAAAACATGTAAACATGGCGCACACGTCAATCCCCAAAATAAACTGGTGAGAAAGGGTCAAGCTGCAAAAATAAAAAGTCGTGTATTTTTGTTTGGAAAGCTCCCTACCACGGTCTTTAAAATGCAGCCCTGCATTTGCAAGTCAATATTTGTTCACCAAGTCCACTGTTGCGTTTGCACCAAGTGATGTGCTGTTGGGAAGTGTGGTGTGGTGGCGGCGCTGTAATGCGCGTTATATTGCATGTGCTGGAGAGACTGGGCGCTATACGCGGAGAACGGAATTCCAGCCTGAAAAGTAGCTGCCAAGTCCTGAGCTTTTAGCGTATGGCAGGGCTTGCCATCTCTGACTAACACAGGTACGGCCACCCGCCTAGGAGAAGGGAGATGGGTCATTTCCATACCTTTCTCCGCCCTGGCTCGCTTCATTTTGTATCGATGGTTCTGGAACCAGATTTTCACTTGGGTTGGAGTCAGGCGGATCAAACTGGCGAGATGCTCCCGCTCCGGGGCTGACAGATACCTCTGTTGCCTAAACCGGCGCTCGAGTTCGTAAGTTTGTGCCTTGGAAAAGAGCACCCTCCTTTTGCGCTTCTTACCGGAGTCGCTGCCGTTGCTCGAAGTTTCCTTGTCGTTGTCCGGCGATTCATCAGCTGAAGGTTCCGGGGATTTTGCAGATGAGTCTTGAGAGTTTGCGGATAGGCCGTGTACTAGTTAAGAAAAATAAAAATACTACAGTTAATTCCACATCAAATAAAATTTAATTGTAAATTGCAACAAAGTGTGAAGTAGGCTAAGTGTGTTTTTGGTGACATTTCTTTGTATTCATTTTTAGTTACACAAACGAACTAATATTTGTCAAAGGACATTAAATTAGGTCAGGCGGACTAATAAACACTGCAATTCAACAATCTGTTTTTGCAGATCTGTTCATATAATTAACATGTTTTTCATTTTAAAAGGCCCTAATTATCATAGGGCTTGTGACCCAAACGAAACGATGATTTTGCCGTATAGCCGATTAAACAGTTACTGATTAACAAAGAGGAAAATGTAAGCCAAAACTATCAGTCAGTAAAGCTTCCAGAAACTGTCTGGGGAATTTAAACAGGATTTATGAAACAAAAAAAAATGTAGTGTTGATAACTAATTTAACCTCGATCCAGAAGCATATATTAGCTTACGCCTTTAGACAGGCGCAACAGTCGGAATCTACAGATGAACATTTGTCTACGACAGTGTCAAAGACAATGATTTTGTGGAATGATTTCAGCTGTGCAAAATCAAATATGTGTGATAGATGATCAGTATAAAAATAGTGCTTTTTTTTTAGAATCGAAAAGAGTTTCAACTTGTGTGAATTCTATACGTACATGAGTACTGGATGCTGTCCGTAGTTGCGAGCCATCTGGTATAAGGATTGCCGCTATTATCATAAAACGGATTCTTTAAAGGCAGGTTTTGAACATTCTCTAAAGGACGTTGCACTAGCACTCCAGGCGTTTTAGTCGCCTCAGAACCTTCCGTATCTTCCTCAGTCCCGGTGATAGATCCTTCTTCATCGTTAGTATCAGGGAGGTCCAAAATGTCCTTTACTGAAAAGCCCGTCTTTGTGTTGGTCAACGACATGTTCTGGGGCATTTGATGCAGTAAAGTTGCTGCACCAGTTTGGCAATCCTCTGTTTAAAAACACAAAACACAGATGATTTAATGAATACCGGATCAGTGCCGCTTCAGCGCGAAGTAAACTGAAGTCGACGCATGAGGCTCGATCGGTAACCGTTGCTTGAGAAAAATCAGTTCTGTAAGTCCAGGAAGAATGCCAAAGTGACTGAAGTGGTATATCTAGCTCATGGATGTTGCGCTACTGCTGGGTGTTAGTGGGGAATAAGCCATTACCAGGCTGATCAGTCCATATAAGGTTGGTCTCAACACATGAACCTGCAGTGAAAAAGCATTAAAAACGAAAAAGGTTGGCCACGTGTGGGCGGGTCTTGGGAGTCAAGTGGATGAAGACAGTGTTTGTCGATGTGAAATTGTGGGTTTTGGGGAGATCCTAGCCTATACCATTGGTGCTTCAGAACATGATGAGTGGTATAACGTGTCAATTAATTACAAAGATGGGGAGGGCCTTTTTACACCCTATTTACATACAAAGAACTTCCAAGTAGCTTTATGCACATCATAGGCCTTTTTGAACAGGAAATGGACAAAACCTGTGCATACAATATTCTTAAAACGCAGATGTATATAAATAAATGATGCACTGAAAGTGCTGTTTGGATCCCGGATTTAGGAGGATACCTCTTTATAATACGCTAAAATGTTTATTTAAAAAAAAAAGGGCAACGAAATCGCCTCTAGGTGGTAAGAAGACTAATTTATGCAGGTCAATATTTTGGTTCGGGATTAAGGAGAAGGGTCGTTCACTGGACTTGATTAAGCCATCAAAAAAGACGAAACGGAACAATTAGTGATTTTTTTTCTAGATGATTATTAGTTTATTATTATTTTTACAGAAACTGTTATAATGCCTTGTTTTTTATATATTTTGTGCAATTTGCATAATTTGTTATATCATTTAGCTCACTTTAAAAGCGAAATATTACTCGTACTATTAGCATTTTTTTTCAAGGTTTTTCAAAGACAATCGAGATGATTATGTGGATAAACAGTAAAACTATGTTCAAATGACATGAACGATAATTTACTGCCTCCTATTTAAAACAAATTTCTGATCATTATTGCTTCTTTTCGTTGTCCGCAGCACAAAAAGTGAAGTATTTTGCCTCTCATTTTCAACCCTCTGTCCTATCTTTTCTTTTATGCCCCTTTGCCTCCTATCTAGTATGTGATGTGGGTGACAATGTTGCACGTTTCTAGCCAGTTCTCTGCTCATCCTGGGTGGTCGAACCCGGGCAAACACAAATACAAACCGATTGCTAAGCTGCAGACAATAGGGGAAATGTAGACAAATGTCCGGCTCCTGTTGGAAGCCTTTGTCCGGCCGTAGTTTTTGCATTTATTTAAGGGCCAAAATAATAGATGATTGACGCCCCTGTACAATACGTTCTAACTGTTTGGAATAAATCTGAGGTTGTTCCTAGTTGTCATGGCATTCACTGCTTTCAATGGACTATCTCTTCATTCATTTCTGTACCCCTTCACAATATCAAGAAAAGTCCTTCCTCTCTCTCTCTCTCTCTCTCTCTCTCTCTCTCTCACACACACACACACACACACGCACATTCTACGCGCACTTTCTCTTTCTCTCGCACGCATGCAAGCATACACACTTACTGGAAGACTGCTGATAAGTGGGGTATAAATGAGATAAACTTCTTTCTTTTTCATTATTTATTATGTGTTGAAAAGATATATTATTGATTAATAACTGCAGTTAAAATAAACCGCGTTTCACCATTTTTTGCTAGCGAAATGTTCGAATATTCGATAAAATACAGAAATAAAAATCTCCTGTAGGATTCTGGGTTTAGCGAGATTTAAAATATCAGCAATCACATCGAAAAATTGTTCACGATATGGTAAAACAGACAAGTAACCAAGCTTATTTTTTATTCTATGATCAGTTTCATGATCAGTTACCTGATAGGTAAATACTTAACCAGAGTTGTACGTAAAATTAATCATGCCAACGACAGAAAAATCAGACAATGGGAGCATTGAACTGGACGGGCCAGGAGCAAAGTCGAACAGTGAACGCTTTTCGCAAGGTCATTCTCCCAGCCTTCCCAGGTTACTGAACACATCCCTGTAAATATTAAATGATAAATGACAAGAACCTTGCAAGCGCAATCTATAGGCCTACGCAGGTTTACACTAAACACAGTATAAACTGTTACAGATTTTATTTCCAGAATATTATAGGCTGGTGACAGAAATGGTAAACAAGGTATTAATTAATGCGCAAGTCTACTATGTTCCCATGTAACCAGCACAACACACTCCGCGATCGATGGCAGGACTCGTGGTTTGTCTGTGGCCAGCGATTTGGGAATGTGTTTGAACAATTGAACCGAGGAGTTTGGTAAGGAAAAGTAAATGTGCACAAGCTGAGTGGCTATACTTCACTTCAAGAGCCATTTCCTTCTGTTTACCTGTTTACTTTTGCAGGTAGCTCAAATAGACAGTTTGTCTTTACGCTTATACTGAAAAGAGGAACGACAGTATCTTAGCGCACCGATTTGAGTTAAACTAGTGTAATTCCCAGTGAGCATTCACAACGGTGTTTACATCGCATTTGCTATCTACATCTTTCGGTACTTGAGGTCCCCTCATGAGTTGGGCGCACTTAGTGTCAGATTGACTAGAGAGAGCATGAAAAAAAATGGTTAAAATCATCATTTTCAGTTGCAAAAAAATAAAAAAAATAAAGACAGACAACACTTGTATCGTTTTAAGAAGAACAACAACAACAATAATAATAATAATAATAATGTGTTTTAACCGCAATTTAAAATGGTATTTCGGTGTCTATTATTTCATTTTATTAACTAGTTTCAGTTTCAGAAAATAAAATCTTGCACAAACCATCACATAAATATAATATTTAGGGGATGTTGCATGTATACAGGCACAATATATATATATATATATGTGTGTGTGTGTGTGTGTGTGTGTGTGTGTGTGTGT
>NW_015549560.1:475230-476925 GCF_001515605.1 Sinocyclocheilus anshuiensis | reverse complement strand
ACACTTGCTCTCTGTGTGTGTGTGTGTGTGTGTGTGTGTGTGTGTGTGTGTGTGTGTGTGTGTGTGTGTGTGAAAATGAGTAGAAGTAGTAGCCTAACGTATGTTTAAAATAAAGTCCACAAACCACCATAAAGATGGTTTGTTGTATTTTTGAGGGCACAGCTGACGTTCACTGTAATCTGGTATTGTATATAACATGCTTTAGATTTATTTAAAAATACAATGTTTCGTAATACGGCGATAAAATAACACTAAACATTCCTTAATTAATTCCTTGTCTAACAAAAATGTCTGAACCTGTCATTTTATGGAAGCTATTGTTAATAACTAGGGAAAAGAAAAAAGGCCTTTATGCGCTTGATTAAAACGAAAATCCAAATGCTGCCAGAAGGCCAGGGGAGTATAATAACGTTGATCATTTCTTGCTTTAATCGACGAATTTCAGCGTATTCCGATGCCTTGGGCGAGCAGTTAAGCTTTGATAAATGCAACCCTGTTTCCCTCGAGGGGCTCATGATAAATGTATAAACTGACAAGAGCGATTTTCTGCTTTCCCCCTGCGATTAAAAGGCCATAACAGGGAAATGTTGGTATAAAAATAAGTCTGGTGGTTTGTGAGACTTAGCCGCTGCCCGAAGAAAATGCCCTGCAGCACAGGTCGTTTGGAGCTGGTCTGATTCTCCTGACTGCAGGCAAACGCTGCGCCTTTATTCGTCTCAGAGCCTCTAATGATTAAACATGTCACAAGGAGATTAACACGGTGCCCATGGCCCAGGGACATGACTTCATTTGTTTAACTACCAGATTATATGTAACGGTGAATTTCATGGCGCATAGTGTTAAATTCCCCGCCCTGGCACCTTTATCAGAGTACCCAAAACAAATTGGTTTAATGATTATCATATTAATCACGTCTTTTCTCGGTATCTTAAAGTCCACTGGGACGTTTGTCTCTATTTTTGCAATCCGTTTGAAATTAATTATAGATTAATTGAAATAAACTGGCCCTGCTTTATGCACACGTGAAGTTAGAAACAGCGCATATTTCAGAGAGAGATTTCTTTCTTTCACACCAATAAATTATACTTACATCCAGTTATATGATTTCCACTGAGGGTGATGGTGGAGATCGGCAACGAAGAGACATTTTTGATACTCGGGCGAACTCTGCCGGTACAAATGTGTATAGCCTGAAAAATATGAATTAAAATGAATAGATGGAATGGCGTTTTCTGCGACACAGAAACACAGTTTTTGATTATTTTACGGTATATATATATATATATATATATATGCCTACGTTTTTGCCATATGAAAAATCTCTAGCTTGATTGTTTATCCTAACTTATCTTAAATACAGTTATAATTAACAATATGATTAGGCTATAATAAACGATAAAAACAAATAAGCAGCGGCAACATCATCATCATCATCATCATCAACAACAACAACAACAACATATAATAATAACAATCTTTGATACTTTTATTTATTATGGTGAGAATGACACATAGGTTTCAATCTATGTCATATGTAGTTATGCAGTTTTTATATCCAGAGATTGCTATTTCATAATAAAGGGAAGAATATATGAAATGATTTTCGAATATGATTAGGCGTTAAATGCAGGGGGGGGGGGGGGGGTTGCACCGCCCGAAACATTACAAGCAAGAAAGCACACACACACACACACA
>NW_015549560.1:471809-475111 GCF_001515605.1 Sinocyclocheilus anshuiensis | reverse complement strand
GGAAACTTTGTGCATTTTTAGATTTTCAAAAAACTTCATTCTGTGTGATTTATTATCTTGTTTACCCGTGGGGACCTCAATTTAGTTCCCCACCGTGACACGAGTCCCCATGAGTCTGTGTGTATTCAGGTTTAAGTCCCCCCCAGAATAGAAAAACAGGCACACACACACACACACACACACACACACACACACACACAAGCAAGCATTTAATCTTTGCACAACCTACCTAACGCACTGTACGTGGAGAGGTCGAGTGATAGTAATAAATGCTCACCTCGGGGCTGACGGAAGAGGGTAAGTGGTGCAGCTTGCGTTATCCTCCATTGTATGTGTGCAGGGTAAACATTTGAATTTGAGTATGTTAAATTTAGGCGAAAATACCAAAAAACGCCCTGAGCTTAATTAAGACACCGCACAGTTAATGAAATATCTCCAAATGAAAGTAAGGACGCACGCACCGATAAGCCTGATGTGCTTTATATACCCGGGGAGCAAGCACTCCTCTTCTGATATTGTCCAAGTACGTTTGCATAGCTGGCCAAGTGGCTCTGCCTTAGATTTGCTACTAACATTGCATGATGTTTGTTTTCCCCCTGCAATGACTTGAGACAAAATATTGGCCATATGTTCGTCGGCAATAAATTGGTCATGAGAGCAAACATGGTTGCCTCATAAGAGCGCTTTTAGCTGATCCGTATTCACCGATCATGCTACACTATTGACCAAGTGCTATTACTACCTTCTGTGTCATTTTGATAAACAGCTTTGAACAATTCACAGCCTAAGTGTATTATATCAGCCTACAAAAAAAAGTTTATTCACGTGGCTTTGGTAAACCTGCGGCTAGGAATGTCTCTGCCAGAAATCTCTTCAATAAATCGCTTGGTTGCCATGATGTTGCACGGCCAAATGAGCAGATGTGGCATGTTCTGTTGGTTAAAGCCCCGTTTACTTAAGATACCCTTATGCAGTTGTTGATATCCGAGGTCAGAGGACTCATTCGTGGTCTTCTCAAAGTGTGAAGCCATCGCGTAGCTACATTTTCGCTCAATTCAAACAGCTTAAAGCTTCTTGTGAAGTCTCACTTTCAGTCTGACTGCAGTGTGCAAATAATCGATTAATTTCGAATATAGGCAATTAATAATTAATTGGCAGACATACTGAAAAAAATATTAGGATGTGCAAAGTTATGCCTCAGTAGTAACTGAAGTAGGCCTATTACAGATTCCACAGGTGGCTAATGCTAAGAGAAATGCTTTATCTGGTTCTTAAACAGAAAATGTCTATTTAATTTACATGCATAAGTATTTGTCATAATTTACTAAATAATACAGAAACGCAACTCTTGAACTGTAGCCTATATTTATTTGCTTGCTTTGAAGAAATAGCTTTATATGTTACAGTACAGCCAGATAATACTTGGCATCTGCAGTAACTAACTCTAATTGTAATTAAATAAGTAAGTTTTAATTAAATAGAGGTCTTCTTATAAGAAGACATTTTATCACATGATCTAATTTGCAGTAAAGAGACAAAGGTAGACCTGTATTGTCTCTCATAATATGTAGGCCTGCACAAATAAAATGCATTTATTTATTTATTTTTTTTGCACAAGGACAGCATCTTCCAAAACGAACCTCTGTATTCTTATTGACAACTGAAAAGAGTCTCAAAGATTTTATTGTGGGCAGCTTGGAATCCTTCTATCACAATGATGGTTTTGTTAAATATGGAGAGAGCAACCATCAATCAGTGGAGGAATACATTACCACAGGTTTTTGTTGGGCACCACTTTACGGGTAAAAGACTAAGATTAGCTTCATGTTATCCTTGCTCTTGAGAGCAATGCCACAGAGTGACGAATACACATAAATAAATTGGACTCATCACTGCATTCAGATTCCATATTAATCTAAAGTACCTGGTTTGACTAGCAATGTATTCATGAAGCTCCTTGCCGGTACAAAAATCCTTTCCACTCATCCTGTTGTGAATCGTTGTGCAGTGGGAGTCCTATTATGACCACTCGAAGGGCTCCCTCAAAGACCTTCAGAGCAAGAATGGAGATGATAGACCCTTGTGGTCAAGCTATTAAGATATATCCCTTGCCAAAGCCTGATGACTGAAACACTTCAAATGAGCTGGACGGGCGCATAAAGACACCAATGGCATGCCATTCTTGTATTTATCAGTTCAAGTTTTGATATATCAGCCACTTGAGGAGAGTTGCTCATGCAATATTGTAATGCATTACTTTTAAAAGTAACTTTCCCCAACACTGGTGGTTATTGTAGCTAGATCAACAATAAACATCGTACACACCTGAGAGCAGAAAGGAAATAGGAAGCATATATCTTTTGAACAAAGCATCAGCGCAGTTACTGTATGTGCAAAGGTGAGACCTTCTTTCCTTGGTGAAGAGAAAGTACAGTAAAACTTAGGTAGCTATAAGCAAAAGTTCAGTGACCTCTGATATAGTTCTGCTGCTTATAATAGAAAAGCTTTCATTCATAACTGCTGAATTCATCCAACTAGCAGCAACACAAACAAAAGTTAAAACTGGAAAATTGTTGGAAGAATCGATTATTGAATCTCTGCTTCTGGAGACCCCCAACACAGCAACTTTTTTTCTGTCTTCCCTTAGATCATTAGTAATAGTAACTCCAAGACTTGAAACGGATGTGTCAGAAAAAGAAGGCATTCAAAATGTGCTCCAGGAACAGGGTTGAAAAGCACTGATGTAAACAATAAATAATACGATATCTGGATAGCAGTTCATAGAAACCGATGTTACTGCAGATATATGCAGTATGTATTTTGATAGCACATCTATAAATAGTTAAAAATGAAGAGAACCCAAGCTTTTATTACTGACTTATTTCAACATAAGATGAAAAAAAAAATCATATATATATATATTTTAGTTTAAAAATTGTTTTATTTTTTATTTTTTTTGCTTATGCGCTTTATTGAATAGCCTGGGGTCACAAAATTCATAAGGATGCACATGGTAATACACAAGTCAAAAATTGTTTATTGATAAAACAGCAGAAATAATAATTTGAATTAAATAAATACACCACACGAACAGTGCTTAAACAGCTGCAGTAGGTATAAAGAAATGGAGCTTTCCAAAATACTCTTTCAGTATACCATCTAAGAGCTTTGCAATCCTTTATTCGGAAAGCAGTTTACGCCAGTTTAACAGGTGACATTTTGTCAACTTTCTGCAACTTTTCTGCTGCACTATTTAAGTTTTTAAAGGGGTCATATGATGTTGCTAAAAATAACATTATTTT